>NC_134269.1:214391629-214991629 GCF_031893055.1 Leptodactylus fuscus | reverse complement strand
CTCCCCCTGGCTCAGTGATTCACCCTCCCATCGCCTCTCGCACACAAAGAAGAGCTGCTGCTCCGATGAGAGCCCTGCAGATGATTATTCTCTTCACATGGATTACATATTTTGGAGGATATAAGGATAAATACAACACCCAAATACATCTGGGATGACACAGGATCTATATAACATCAAATTTCAAGACAATCATTTAAGATATGGACATCAGAGGCTTTTGTCAGTGCTGGAAATGGCAAGTAGTCTGCTCCTTTCTCCTTTGTAGCTGGGGCTGGGTCTCGGGGCAGCTGCGTTATTCTATTGTTGAGGAGTCTGAGCCGGGGACATTGGTAGGAAATGTAGCTCAGGATCTGGGGATAAGACGGGCAGAGATCTCTCAGCGCAGGATACATCTGAGATCGGAAAAATACCAGAAATATTTCAGTGTAAATCCAGCAAATGGAGGCTTGGTTGTGAAGGACAGGATTGATAGGGAGAGCCTGTGTGGATCTAGTCCCAGCTGTTTACTGCAGATAGAGGTTGTGGCTGAGAATCCTGTGGAGCTTTATAGTCTAGAAATAGAGATTCTGGATATTAATGATAATTCTCCCACATTCTCATCTAATGACCATATTATCAAGATAACAGAACTAGTAACAAGTCCTGGGGCTCGATTTGCTTTAGAGATTGCAAAGGATTTAGACGTGGGTGTGAATGGTGTCAGTCAGTATACACTGAATACAAATCCTTATTTCTCATTGTCTGTGAAGAGTCGTAAGGATGGAACGCTGATCCCTCAGCTGATACTAGAAAAGGTTTTAGATAGAGAAGAAAAACAAGAACATAACCTGATTCTCACAGCTATAGATGGAGGAGAACCGGCCAGATCAGGGACCTGCAGAATAACAATAGTTGTATTAGATATTAATGATAATCCTCCAGTCTTCAATCAGTCAGTATATAAGATCAGTATTAGGGAGAATCTCCCATTGAGAACTGTCATATTAACACTGAACGCAACGGATCAGGATGACGGAGCAAATGGGGAGATTCAGTTTTCCTTTGATGGCCACACATCAGAGTCTGCTAGAGAAAGATTTTCTCTAAATGAGCAAAGTGGGGAAATTTATGTTCATGGAATTGTTGATTTTGAAGAGCAGAGCTTCTATGAATTATCTGTTAAGGCAGAAGATAAAGGATTTCCCTTACTAGAAGGAAATTGCATAGTCCATATAGAAGTAGAAGATGTCAATGATAATCCTCCAGAAATCACATTTTCCTCAGTGACTAATAATATTCCAGAAAATGCCCCCTCTGGAGCTGTTGTTGGATTTATTGATGTAAAAGATGAGGATTCTGGAAAGAATGGAGAAATAAAACTGGACTTATCACCAAATGTGCCTTTTAGAATAAGATCCCATCAGAACCGTTATGCATTGGTGACAGATGGGAATCTGGATAGAGAAGAAACCCCCCAATACACTATAGAGCTGACAGCCGCTGATTTAGGGTCTCCCCCTCTATACAGTAAAACAAGCGTCACCCTCAGTGTGTCAGATATTAATGATAATGCTCCGCTCTTCACACAGTCTACTTATAATGCTTTCATTAAGGAGAACACTGACCCCGGGACTCTTCTATGTACAGTATCTGCTACTGACCTAGATGAAGGGGTTAATTCTGATCTGGTTTACTCCATAGTGGAGAGTCAGATTGACGGCTCCTCTGTATCCTCCTATGTTTACATCCATTCTAGTGATGGGAATATATATGCTCAGCGCTCCTTTGACTATGAGCAGATCCAGGTTTTACACATCACCATAAAGGTAGAAGACTCAGGATCTCCGCACTTATCTTCTACTGTTCCCGTCTTTATCTTCATTCTGGATACAAATGACAATCCCCCCTCTCTGCTGTATCCAGAGCACTCTGAGGACCTCATTGTCCAAGAGAAGATCCCAAGGTCTACAAGTGCCGGATATCTGGTGACAAAACTGTCGGCAGTGGATCTGGACTCTGGTCATAATGCCTGGTTGTTCTTTACTCTCATTGACCCCATCAATTATTCATCATTCCAAGTGTCCAAACACACAGGAGAGGTCAGAACTGTAAGAGGATTACAGGAGAGCGAGAACATGGAGCAACAACTTGTCATTTCTATCAGTGATCAGGGGAATCCTCCATTATCCACCACAGTGACTGTACTTGTCAGTATAGCAGATGAGGTTATAGTGGAAAGGCCCAAATCTGGTGACTTCCTGACCAACTCCAAACCCCCCTCAGATATGACTCTGTATTTGATCATTTCCCTGGTGGCCATCAGCTTAGTGTCACTTGTCACCTTCATGATATTATTGGTGAGATGTCTGAGGAAGGACACTTATGACTACAGCAGTAGTTGTTGTTTTCTTGGGGGATCCCAATCCAAAGCGTACACAGATCAGTATCAGCCGGCTCTGTACCTGAACACAGACGGGACCCTAAAATACATGGAGGTCAGGATGGTTCCTCCAGGATCCCAGGGGCAGAGTTACCAAACTAATTTACCCCCAGCCCCAGAACTACAAGATTTCAGTATTGTGCAGCCTTTGGAATTTCCCAAATTGCAGGATTTAGTACAAGATGTCTCTGCAGAGGGGAACTGCTCAAATGGTCCCAGCAATGTAAGTGAAAGTTATTTCCATTGAAGTTTTGTGTAGAATTTATGGAATACTTTACAATCTATAAATGATGTATATAAATCAGACTTTGGTATTTATTTAGCTTTATCTTTTTGATTTCCTTTTTTATTATTATTTTATAGTCATTATTTATTAGTATCAGGAAACCTGGTGAAGCAACATTTTATATATTACCAAAAAGATGAATTATATAAAAATATTTTTTTCAGATAAAATAATCTTCCTTATTCATTTTGTTTACCTATATAGCACCAACATATTAAGCAGCACTTTATAGACATTGTCAGTCACTGCCCCATATAGGACTCACAATCTACATACCCTATCAGTATGGCTTTGGCCCTAGGACTTTCTACCTGATGTACTTATAGTCATAGTGATATATGTTTATTGTTAAAGAGTTCATATATGTGCTTTAGTTGTTTTTTGTCTTTGGTATATGTTCCCCTTTAGCATGTATTCATTGATATGTAAGCGAACTGACTTAAAAGGGATGTTCCACAAGGTAAACTCAGTAGGACCCGTGTCCTGCTCCATAAAAGCCTGAACGCAGCCGAGTTATGTGGGTGAGGCTGGTAATGGTTTGCGCTCCCATTCACTACAATGGGAGCACTGGAAATAGCCAAACTACAGCACTCGGTTATCTCTCACCCTCACCAGTCCTGTGCTCAGGTTGTATGTGTAGAATTCATTAAATTATAGGACTGTGGTAAAACTAGAAAGCAATAAAGCAGAAATCCTGGATGACTAGATATGTAGATATACAGGGAAGAGACAGCAGGACACAGAATGTCACTAACATGGATGAAGCTGTGAGGAGTCTGCTGACTACTAGTGCAGGTAACATGGCCGACTACTACTGGACACCACAGCCTGTGCAGCTCATGTTAGCTGTGGTTGTGGCTCAGGCTCAGCCTAGATTCTTATTAGAGATGCTGCCACATAGGAACATGGAGGACGGGCTCTTATTCTCCACACACAGCACAGTCTGTAATGTGGGTTCTTTATCCCAGAATGCCTCACTTCTTCAGTCAGGGGATGGAAGCCGCAGAGGGACAAAATACTGACAGGCAAAGTCAGACATTAGAGGAACTATCTGTGTAGATCTAGAGAATAAACCCTGATAATGATTCACCACAGAACACACTGATGCTGGGATCACACTAGTGCGGCATCTCCATAGCTGTGGTGTATCAGAGGACCAGAACAATGGCCAGGCGGACGCTAAAATAGCGGAAATACACAGGGTGTCCATGATTTTGTACAGGACTTCTTCCTTTGCCATTTATCAAGCAGACACAGCAATGGAGTCTCCAGCACAGATGTGAACGTCGCCTGAGGCAGATTTATTAAATCTGGTTAAAAGCAAAACCGTCTTAGTTGTCCATGGCAACCAATTTCAATAAAGCTTTCATTTTTCAGGAGCGGAATACAAAATGAAAGCTGCGATGTCATTGGTCGCTATGGGTTACTATGGGCAACTAAGATGGTTTTCCTTTTAGACCATATTAATAAATCTCTCCCATTGTCTTGTGTGTAAATCCAGTTATAGTTAAAAAGTGGAGCAAATAGCCAAAATATTCATTAAGATTGCAGGTTAGAGAATATAATCGGTGACTTCATCAGGTTTACAATGACTTTTTGTCTATATTTTCCTCTGTACATGAGGCCGCTGCCATCTGGTGTATAACATGTCTCCTGAGTGATGGATATAAGTTCCTCAAGTTTTATCACTCGTATTCCGTGACATTTACTGTTAAAAGTGTGACGTGTGAAATCTGACTATTCTTACCTTGATTTTATATTTTTGGATTGTATTATATTTTAACCCCTTCCTGTTGCCATTTTTTGATTTTTCCATATGGCATGTTCTTATTGCTGTGGGTCAGATACTTTTTCATTTAAATCAGGGAATGTCTATTGACTATGATCACTTTTTCTACAAAGTTTTGTAGCAGATAAAACAGTGAAAAAAATGGAAGTTCGGTTCTTTCCATTTTTTTCCTTGTACAGTATTCACCATATGTAATAACATTCGTATAAGGCTAGGTTCACACCTGTGCTGGGCAACTGAGAGCTGGACTGCTAAAACAGCGGTTACCCACCGACACCCACGGACCCCATAGGATCCTAATAGAGATAACATAAGGTGAGTATAAATGGTTTTTTTTTTATTTTTTAACACCTTCCTAGGGCCTTCATCTATTATACTCCTCCAGGGTATAAAGAGACCCCAGAGTATAATAATTTCACTTCTGCTTCTATCCAAACTTGTTGAACGTGAAACAAATCTGGGATCCAATCACCTGAACCGAAACTGGGAGGAATCTTAATAGTTTCATCCATCTCTACTTATACTTCCCATTCTGTACTGCTCTCTCCTCGTGCCGCCTATACAATACTTCCTGTGCAGGTCACTACATTTTGTTTTACTCTTCCTTGTGTCTTCTTTAAAAGTCATAATAAGCTTCTAAACTAAGAAAAGCCTCTACTATATGAAAGGTCAGACGTACCTCTATTATTTATTTACTTATTTTCCATTTTTTCTTTTTTGAGTTGATGAAATCGCAAAACTCTGTTTTTAGATTAGTTAATGTATTTGATTTACAAAAACCACCTAAAATTATACAATAAATTATGGTTTCATAAAAATTGTAATTTTAATTAATATTTTTTGATTTAATAATATGATAAGGTTCTCAAAAATGTTCATGATATTTTGTATGCATATGGTTATCAGCACTTGCTGTTTTTACTAATGACCAGTAGAGGGTAGCATTGTCATCCTGTTCTTCGCTGTAGTAATACTAGAGAATGTGTACATGTCAGCTCTGCGCTCTCCTCCCCCTGGCTCAGTGATTCACCCTCCCATTTTTCCTCGCACACAAAGAAGAGCTGCTGCTCCGATGAGAGCCCTGCGGATGATTCTCTCTCTGAATGGATTACATTTTCAGGAGGATATACGGATAAATACAAAAGCCCAATGCATCTTGGATTACACAGGATCTACATGACATCAAATATCAAGACAATCATTTAAGATATGGACATCAGAGGCTTTTGTCAGTGCTGGAAATGGCAAGTAGTCTGCTCCTTTCTCCTTTGTAGCTGGGGCTGGGTCTCGGGGCAGCTGCGTTATTCTATTGTTGAGGAGTCTGAGCCGGGGACATTGGTAGGAAATGTAGCTCAGGATCTGGGGATAAGACGTGCAGAGATCTCTCAGCGCAGGATACATCTGAGATCGGAAAAATACCAAATATATTTCAGTGTAAATCCGGCAAATGGAGGCTTGGTTGTGAAGGACAGGATTGATAGGGAGAGCCTGTGTGGATCTAGTCCCAGCTGTTTACTGCAGATAGAGGTTGTGGCTGAGAATCCTGTGGAGCTTTATAGTCTAGAAATAGAGATTCTGGATATTAATGATAATTCTCCAACATTCTCATCTATTGACCGTATTATAAAGATCACAGAATTAGTAGCAAGTCCTGGTGCTCAATTTTCCTTAGAGATTGCAAGGGATTTAGACGTTGGTGTGAATGGAGTCAGTCAGTATACACTGAATACAAATCCTTATTTCTCATTGTCTGTGAAGAGTCGTAAGGATGGAACGCTCATCCCTCAGCTGATACTAGAAAAGGTTTTAGATAGAGAAGAAAAGCAAGAACATAACCTGATTCTCACAGCTATAGATGGAGGAGAACCGGCCAGATCAGGGACCTGCAGAATAACAATAGTTGTATTAGATATTAATGATAATCCTCCAGTCTTCAATCAGTCAGTATATAAGATCAGTATTAGGGAGAATCTCCCATTGAGAACTGTCATATTAACACTGAACGCAACGGATCAGGATGACGGAGCAAATGGGGAGATTGAGTATTTGTTTGATGATCACACATCAGAATCTGCTAGAGAAATATTTTCTCTACATGAACAAACTGGGGACATTTTTATTATTGGACTGGTGGATTATGAAGAGCAGAGCTTCTATGAATTATATATTAATGGCTTAGACAAAGGATTTCCACAATTACAGGGAAAATGCATAGTCCAGGTAGAAATAGAAGATATAAATGATAATCCTCCAGAAATCACATTTACATCAGTGGCTAATAATATTCCAGAAAATGCCCCATCTGGAGCTGTTGTTGGGTTTATTAATGTAAAAGATGAGGATTCTGGAAAGAATGGAGAAATAAAACTGGACTTATCACCAAATGTGCCTTTTAGAATAAGATCCCATCAGAACCGTTATGCATTGGTGACAGATGGGAATCTGGATAGAGAAGAAACCCCCCAATACACTATAGAGCTGACAGCCGCTGATTTAGGGTCTCCCCCTCTATACAGTAAAACAAGCGTCACCCTCAGTGTGTCAGATATTAATGATAATGCTCCACTCTTCACACAGTCTACTTATAATGCTTTCATTAAGGAGAACACCGACCCCGGGACTCTTCTATGTACAGTATCTGCTACTGACCTAGATGAAGGGGTTAATTCTGATCTGGTTTACTCCATAGTGGAGAGTCAGATTGACGGCTCCTCCGTATCCTCCTATGTTTACATCCATTCTAGTGATGGGAATATATATGCTCAGCGCTCCTTTGACTATGAGCAGATCCAGGTTTTACACATCACCATAAAGGTAGAAGACTCAGGATCTCCGCACTTATCTTCTACTGTTCCCGTCTTTATCTTCATTCTGGATACAAATGACAATCCTCCCTCTCTGCTGTATCCAGAGCACTCTGAGGACCTCATTGTCCAAGAGAAGATCCCAAAGTCTACAAGTGTCGGATATCTGGTGACAAAACTGTCGGCAGTGGATCTGGACTCTGGTCACAATGCCTGGTTGGTCTTTACTCTCGTTGACCCCATCAATTATTCATCATTCCAAGTGTCCAAACACACAGGAGAGGTCAGAACTGTAAGAGGATTACAGGAGAGCGAGAACATGGAGCAACAACTTGTCATTTCTATCAGTGATCAGGGGAATCCTCCATTATCCACCACAGTGACTGTACTTGTCAGTATAGCAGATGAGGTTATAGTGGAAAGGCCCAAATCTGGTGACTTCCTGACCAACTCCAAACCCCCATCAGATATGACTCTGTATTTGATCATTTCCCTGGTGGCCATCAGCTTAGTGTCACTTGTCACCTTCATGATATTATTGGTGAGATGTCTGAGGAAGGACACGTATGACTACAGCAGTAGTTGTTGTTTTCTTGGTGGATCCCAATCCAAAGCGTACACAGATCAGTATCAGCCGGCTCTGTACCTCAACACAGACGGGACCCTAAAATACATGGAGGTCAGGATGGTTCCTCCAGGATCCCAGGGGCAGAGTTACCAAACTAATTTACCCCCGGCCCCAGAACTACAAGATTTCAGTATTGTGCAGCCTTTACAGTACCCTCAGCTAAAGGATGTTTATCAAGAAGCCTCAACTGAGGGGGATTCACTGAATGATCCAAATAATGTAAGTCATGGTTTTATAACAACATATCACCTAACTTATATGTCAAACTTGAAATGATATAATACTTTTAAATGCGCTTGCTATTATTACTTTTACATGTAAGTCTAGATTCACACTTGTGCTGGGCTCTCTGTTGACTCTGTACAGGAGTTTTCTCTCCACTGATTTTTGGTACAATCTGCCGAGGAGTCTCCTACAGAGACTTTGACATGGATTTGAACCCAACCTAAGCTTGTTATTGATATTGATGAGTTCCCTTCATGCGGTACATACATGATCAGATCAGGGCTCACAGATCGCAGTTGCACTCAGGTATTGCATTTGACTGGTGACTATTTGGTTCAATGATACATAGGATAGTAAGCATGGGACATGATTGTTGATGAAGGAAAACTTGTTAAAGTACCACCTTGTGGAATGTATCTCCCTTAAGATCAATATCTGTTTTTTAAAGAAACCTGTTGAAATTGTCTGGGGATAAAGAAAATCCAGATAATTTTCTCCAAAAGGAAGGGAAACGCATTGCTAACAACTGTTCTGGGGTTATTGCCCTTTATCAGTGTAAAAGAGGGCACCGGCTGGCAAGTCAAGAGGTCATAGATATGGGTGAGAAAGGATATTATTAGAGATGAGCGAGTACTGTTCGGATCAGCCGATCCGAACAGCACGCTCGCATAGAAATGAATGGACGTAGCCGGCACGCGGGAGGTTAAGCGGCCGGCCGCTGTCAAAGCAGAAGTACCAGGTGCATCCATTCATTTCTATGGAGCGTGCTGTTCGGATCGGCTGATCCGAACAGTACTCGCTCATCTCAGAGATATTATATCTCCTTAGGGCCACCTTATGTTACGTAGAGTCTTGCAGACCATATATACGAGAGCAAGTTTACTTTTTCCATCATGGAGAACTCTCTATATTGTCTCTCCAGAATTTCTAGTAGAGCCTGTATTGTATGGTCTATTAAATTCTATATATCAAAAGGTGGCCTGCAAAGGCAATCCCCGCAGGGAGACCTAAGACTTTTTCTGACCAATGACAATATTTAACAGTAATAATAAGAAACGTAAATTTTTATAGAATTTTGCTATATATTTTCGTCTAGTTTTTAGCTGATTTTATCTACAATTTTCTGCTGCTTAACATATTGATACAGTCCCATGAAAAAGTTTGGGCACCCCTATTAATCTTAATCATTTTTTGTTCTAAATATTTTGGTGTTTATAACAGCCATTTCAGTTTGATATATCTAATAACTGATGGACACAGTAATATTTCAGGATTGAAATGAGGTTTATTGTACTAACAGAAAATGTGCAATATGCATTAAACCAAAATTTGACCGGTGCAAAAGTATGGGCACCTCAACAGAAAAGTGACATTAATATTTAGTAGATCCTCCTTTTGCAAAGATAACAGCCTCTAGTCGCTTCCTGTAGCTTTTAATCAGTTCCTGGATCCTGGATGAAGGTATTTTGGACAAACAATTCAAGTTCAGTTAAGTTAGATGGTCGCCGAGCATGGACAGCCCGCTTCCAATCATCCCACAGATGTTCAATGATATTCAGGTCTGGGGACTGGGATGGCCATTCCAGAACATTGTAATTGTTCCTCTGCATGAATGCCTGAGGATTTGGAGCGGTGTTTTGGATCATTGTCTTGCTGAAATATCCATCCCCGGCGTAACTTCAACTTCGTCACTGATTCTTGAACATTATTCTCAAGAATCTGCTGATACTGAGTGGAATCCATGCGACCCTCAACTTTAACAAGATTCCCGATGCCGGCATTGGCCACACAGCCCCAAAGCATGATGGAACCTCCACCAAATTTTACAGTGGGTAGCATGTGTTTTTCTTGGAATGCTGTTTCTTTTTGGACGCCATGCATAACGCCTTTTTGTATGACCAAACAACTCAATTTTTGTTTCCAAAATGAAGCTGCCTTGTCCAAATGTGCTTTTTCATACCTCAGGCAACTCTATTTGTGGCGTACGTGCAGAAACGGCTTCTTTCTCATCACTCTCCCATACAGCTTCTATTTGTGCAAAGTGTGCTGTATAGTTGACCGATGCACAGTGACACCATCTGCAGCAAGATGATGCTGCAGCTCTTTGGAGGTGGTCTGTGGATTGTCCTTGACTGTTCTCACCATTCTTCTTCTCTGCCTTTCTGATATTTTTCTTGGCCTGCCACTTCTGGGCTTAACAAGAACTGTCCCTGTGGTCTTCCATTTCCTTACTATGTTCCTCACAGTGGAAACTGACAGGTTAAATCTCTGAGACAACTTTTTGTATCCTTCCCCTGAACAACTATGTTGAACAATCTTTGTTTTCAGATCATTTGAGAGTTGTTTTGAGTAGCCCATGATGCCACTCTTCAGAGGAGATTCAAATAGGAGATCAACTTGCAATTGGCCACCTTAAATACCTTTTCTTATGATTGGATACATCTGGCTATGAAGTTCAAAGCTCACTGAGGTTACAAAACCAATTTTGTGCTTCAGTAAGTCAGTAAAAAGTAGTTAGGGGAATTCAAATCAATAAAATGATAAGGGTGCCCATACTTTTGCACCGGTCAAATTTTGGTTTAATGCATATTGCACATTTTCTGTTAGTACAATAAACCTCATTTCAATCCTGAAATATTACTGTGTCCATCAGTTATTAGATATATCAAACTGAAATGGCTGCTGCAAACACCAAAATATTTAGAACAAAAAATGATTAAGATTAATAGGGGTGCCCAAACTTTTTCATAGGACTGTAGCTTGTATTAAGACAATCCTTCCTATTGTAGTTATCTCTGATTATGAATTTCTATGTCTTTCCATAATTACTGTATGTTATTTTTAGCTATTATCTATCAATGATACGATTGTTATGTAAGTTATGATATAATAATTGATTCTATTAATTTGATAAATAATTTGTATGTAGTGATAAAGTATGGCGGCGTCTGCTTGTTTAATAGAAATTAGACAGAATATTACATTTATTTTTGAGCTTTTCTGTTTACTGTATGGACTCTTTGTGGCATATTTTGGATGTTCAGAAAGACGTGACCTATAATCCAATGTCGTGGTTGAACATTTACACTAAGGCATCAAAAATGGATCAATAATTAGGATGTGGCAATGAAAAATTTATCAAGTTCAGTGTTTTGTCAGTTTGTCAGCAGGATATATGTATGTAATGTAGATATACAGTAGTTACCCTCATACAATGCTAAGCACCACCATATACTATATATTTATAAAAATATGTAATACTAACCTATAAGAGACATTTATTATGAAGGGTACCATTATTAAAATGGTTTACTCCTTTCTAAAACTTACATTAGACAATGACTATATTTCAGGTAGGACTCTCAATAATGAAGAGTCTGCTTATGGTCTTTAGGATGCATATTAGCTTCAACCACAGAATGACCACTATTGGTCACATGGGCTAAGTAAGACATTTGCTAATTGAATACTTTTACATTGTTTTATGTGAAAAATGTGCAATAATAGTAAAATTTAATTATATCATGAAAAACAGCACGTATTTTCTATATGGATACGTTATAATAAATAAAAGGCAACTCATGCAGTATACTATGTATCCATCAATTTAAAGACAATATTATTATTATTATTAATAATAATAATAATACAAAACATTTTCTGTTAAACAAAAAAAAGAAGAAAGTTCTGGTAATACCTGCCTACACACTATGCGGTAAAGGTTGCAATTTCAATAGGGCTCTAGTATCCGAGGACGGACAGAAACCCCTCTACCATATCAGAACAATTCAATATTATAAATGATGTTTGGAATTTCTGAAAGCCTGCAAAAGAATTGAATGTAAAGTTCAAGAAGTATATTAGTAGATTATACACATAAAAGTCATGATTAGGGAAGATTCTTCCAATATTTCTCTTCTCCTTTTCTGTTTGGGTTAAGAGTTGTATTCTGACTATTGGCCAGTAGAGGGTAGACTTGTCCTATAGTCCTGTATGTCAGTAATACTGGAGAATGTGTACATGTCAGCTCTGCGCTCTCCTCCCCCTGGCTCAGTGATTCACCCTCCCATTTTTCCTCGCACACAAAGAAGAGCTGCTGCTCCGATGAGAGCCCTGCGGATGATTCTCTCTCTGAATGGATTACATTTTCAGGAGGATATACGGATAAATACAAAAGCCCAATGCATCTTGGATTACACAGGAACTACATGACATCAAATATCAAGACAATCATTTAAGATATGGACATCACAGGCTTTTGTCAGTGCTGGAAATGGCAAGTAGTCTGCTCCTTTCTCCTTTGTAGCTGGGGCTGGGTCTCGGGGCAGCTGCGTTATTCTATTGTTGAGGAGTCTGAGCCGGGGACATTGGTAGGAAATGTAGCTCAGGATCTGGGGATAAGACGGGCAGAGATCTCTCAGCGCAGGATACATCTGAGATCGGAAAAATACCAAAAATATTTCAGTGTAAATCCGGCAAATGGAGGCTTGGTTGTGAAGGACAGGATTGATAGGGAGAGCCTGTGTGGATCTAGTCCCAGCTGTTTACTGCAGATAGAGGTTGTGGCTGAGAATCCTGTGGAGCTTTATAGTCTAGAAATAGAGATTCTGGATATTAATGATAATTCTCCCACATTCTCATCTGATGATCGTATTATAGAGATCACAGAAATATTTGCAGGTCCTGGGGCTCAATTCCCCTTAGAAATTGCAAAGGATTTAGATGTGGGTGGGAATGGTGTCAGTCAGTATACACTGAATGCAAATCCTTATTTCTCATTGTCTGTGAAGAGTCGTAAGGATGGAACGCTCATCCCTCAGCTGATACTAGAAAAGGTTTTAGATAGAGAAGACAAACAAGAACATAACCTGATTCTCACAGCTATAGATGGAGGAGAACCGGCCAGATCAGGGACCTGCAGAATAACAATAGTTGTATTAGATATTAATGATAATCCTCCAGTCTTCAATCAGTCAGTATATAAGATCAGTATTAGGGAGAATCTGCCATTGAGAACTGTCATATTAACACTGAACGCAACGGATCAGGATGACGGAGCAAATGGTGAGATTCAGTTTTCCTTTGATGATCACACATCAGAATCTGCTATTGAAAGATTTTCTCTAAATGAAAAAAATGGAGAGATCTCTATTATTGGACTTGTTGATTTTGAAAGTCAGATTTTTTATGAATTATCTATAAAAGCCACAGACAAAGGATTTCCTAAATTAAAAGGAAACTGCATAGTTCAGGTGGAAATAGAAGATGTTAATGATAATCCTCCAGAAATTACATTTACATCAGTGGCTAATAATATTCCAGAAAATGCCCCATCTGGAGCTGTTGTTGGATTTATTAATGTAAAAGATGAGGATTCTGGAAAGAATGGAGAAATAAAACTGGACTTATCACCAAATGTGCCTTTTAGAATAAGATCCCATCAGAACCGTTATGCATTGGTGACAGATGGGAATCTGGATAGAGAAGAAACCCCCCAATACACTATAGAGCTGACAGCCGCTGATTTAGGGTCTCCCCCTCTATACAGTAAAACAAGCGTCACCCTCAGTGTGTCAGATATTAATGATAATGCTCCGCTCTTCACACAGTCTACTTATAATGCTTTCATTAAGGAGAACACTGACCCCGGGACTCTTCTATGTACAGTATCTGCTACTGATCTAGATGAAGGGGTTAATTCTGATCTGGTTTACTCCATAGTGGAGAGTCAGATTGACGGCTCCTCTGTATCCTCCTATGTTTACATCCATTCTAGTGATGGGAATATATATGCTCAGCGCTCCTTTGACTATGAGCAGATCCAGGTTTTACACATCACCATAAAGGTAGAAGACTCAGGATCTCCGCACTTATCTTCTACTGTTCCCGTCTTTATCTTCATTCTGGATACAAATGACAATCCCCCCTCCCTTCTGTATCCAGAACATTCTGAGGACCTCATTGTCCAAGAGAGGATCCCAAAGTCTACAAGTGCCGGATATCTGGTGACAAAACTGTCGGCAGTGGATCTGGACTCGGGTCACAATGCCTGGTTGGTCTTTACTCTCATTGACCCCATCAGTTATTCATCATTCCAAGTGTCCAAACACACAGGAGAGGTCAGAACTGTAAGAGGATTACAGGAGAGCGAGAACATGGAGCAACAACTTGTCATTTCTATCAGTGATCAGGGGAATCCTCCATTATCCACCACAGTGACTGTACTTGTCAGTATAGCAGATGAGGTTATAGTGGAAAGGCCCAAATCTGGTGACTTTCTGACCAACTCCAAACCCCCATCAGATATGACTCTGTATTTGATCATTTCCCTGGTGGCCATCAGCTTAGTGTCACTTGTCACCTTCATGATATTATTGGTGAGATGTCTGAGGAAGGACACTTATGACTACAGCAGTAGTTGTTGTTTTCTTGGTGGATCCCAATCCAAAGCGTACACAGATCAGTATCAGCCGGCTCTGTACCTGAACACAGACGGGACCCTAAAATACATGGAGGTCAGGATGGTTCCTCCAGGATCCCAGGGGCAGAGTTACCAAACTAATTTACCCCCAGCCCCAGAACCGCAAGATTTCAGTATTGTGCAGCCTTTGGAATTTCCCAAATTGCAGGATTTAGTACAAGATGTCTCTGCAGAGGGGAACTGCTCAAATGACCCCAGCAATGTAAGTGAAAGTTATTTCCATTGAAGTTTTGTGGAGAATTAATGAAATACTATAGAATCATGGATATATATATATATTTACTCTGATATATTTGTTTTCCTTTTTACTATGATTTCATAATTTATTAGTATCAGGCAACCTGGTGATGCAATATTTTATATATTACCAAACAGGTTATTTTTAGATAAAATAATCTTCATTATTTATTTTGCTAACTTATATAGCACCATCATATTCCGCAGCGCTTCACAGACATTGTCAGTCACTGCTCTATATAGGGCTCACAGTCTATATACCCCATCAGTATGTCTTTGGAGTGTTGGAGGAAACCGGAGTACCTGGAGGATTGTTGTGCAAACTTGGGGAGAATATACAAACTCTTTGCAGGTGTTGGTCAGATTCAGACCTAAGACCTCAGGGCTGCAGCATTACTATCGGCTGTTCTGTACTCATAGACATAGTGATGTATGTTTATTGATAGAGGGTTCATGTATGTGCTCTGGTTGTTTTTCTGTAACTGGAATATGTTACCCTGTGGCCTCTGTGTAAATTGATATATTAGTGAACTGATTTAAAGGGGTTGTTCCACAAGGTAATCTCGGTGGGAACTTTTCCCTGTTCCATAGCAATCTGAGCGCAGTCAAGTAGAACGTGGCTGAGACTAGTGATGGTTTCCGCTCCCATTCACTACATGGGAGTACCGAAGATAGCCAATCTACAGCACTCGGTTATCTCTGACGCTCCCATTAAAGTAAATGGCCCTCACCAGTGTTGTGCTCAGATTGAATGTGGAACAGGACAAAGGCCCTGATGAGTTTACTTTGTAGGACAATCCCTTTAAATTCACATAAGGAGATCTGTAGAATGTATTGAATTATAGGATTGTGGTAAAGCTAGAAAGCAATAAAGCAGAAACCCTGGATGACTCCATGTAGATATAAAGGGAAGAGACAGCAGGACACAGAATGTCACTAACATGGATGAAGATGTGAGGAGTCTGCTGACTACTAGTGCAGGTAACATGGCCGACTACTACTGGACACCACAGCCTGTGCAGCTCATGTTAGCTGTGGTTGTGGCTCAGGCTCAGCCTAGATTCTTATTAGAGATGCTGCCACATAGGAACATGGAGGACGGGCTCTTATTCTCCACACACAGCACAGTCTGTAATGTGGGTTCTTTATCCCAGAATGCCTCACTTCTTCAGTCAGGGGATGGAAGCCGCAGAGGGACAAAATACTGACAGGCAAAGTCAGACATTAGAGGAACTATCTGTGGAGATCTAGAGAATAAACCCTGATAATGATTCACCACAGAACACACTGATGCTGGGATCACAATAGTGCGGCATCTCCATAGCTGGGGTGTCATTTCAATAAAGCTTTCATTTTCCAGGACCAGAATACAAAATGAAAGCTGCGCTGTGATTGGTCACTGTGGGTTACTATGAGCAACTAAGACGGTTTAACATTTTGACCATATTAATAAATCTGTCTTATTGTCTTGTGGTAAATCCAGTTATAGTTGGAAAATGGAGCAAATACCCCAAGTATCCATTAAGATTGCAGGTTAGAGAATATAATCGGTGACTTCATCAGGTTTATAATGACATTTTGTCTGTAGTTTCCTCTGTACATGAGGCCGCTGCCATCTGGTGTATAACATGTCTCCTGAGTGATGGATATAAGTTCCTCAAGATTTATCATTCGTATTCCATGACATTTGCTATAATAAGTTTGACATATGAAATTTGACAAATCTTACCTTGATTTTACATTTTTGAATTTTATTATATTTTAACCCTTTCCTGTTGCAATTTTTTGAATTTCCATATTTACTCCATAAGGCATGTTCATATTCCTATGGGGTCAGATACTTTTTATTTATATCAGGGAATGTCTATTGTCTATGATCACTTTTTCTATAAAGTTTTATGGCAGACAAAACAGTGAAAAAATAGCAGTTTGATGTTTTTTTCTCTACAGTATTCATGCGGAAAAAAGAAGTGACATGTCCTTTCTTCAGGTGGATTCCGTGGTCGATTCAACCACGAATGTCCACCGCGCAACACCTCTCTCCCGACTAGACCCATTCATTTGGGCCTAATCTGGAGCAGAATGATGTGAATGGATACCGATGCACTGCACCGGCATCTAGGCACGGCTAGCCGTTGTTTGGTCTGTAATCTGAGGTGGCCTCTTTGTCAAATTCTGGACCAAAAAACCCTGTGTGAACTCAGCCTAATTTCACATCCGGTTCTATCCAAACTTGTTCAACTCAAAGCAAATCTGGGACTGATTCACCTGAACCCAAACTGGGAGGAATCTTAATAGGTTCATCCATCTCTACTTATACTTCACGTTCTGTACTGCTCGATCCTCGTGCCGCCTATACAATACTTCCCGTGCAGGTGACTACATATTGTTTTACTCTTCCTTGTAAACTAAGAAAAACCTCTACTATATGAAAGGTCAGACGTACCTGTATTATTTATTTACTTATTTTTCACACTTCTTAAATTTTTCTTTTTTGACTTGACAAAATAGTAAACCTGTATTTTGTAAATTCGTCAATTTATTTCATTTACAGAAACCTCCAAAAATTATAAAATAAATTATGGTTTCATAAAAACGGTAATATTAATTATATTACTTAATATTTTATAATTTAATGGTATGATAAGTATGATAAATGTTTCATGATATTTTGTAAGCATACGGCTATCAGCAATTGCTGTTTTTACTAATGCCCAGTAGAGGGTAGCATTGTCATCCTGTTCTTCGCTGTAGTAATACTGGAGAATGTGTACATGTCAGCTCTGCGCTCTCCTCCCCCTGGCTCAGTGATTCACCCTCCCATTTTTCCTCGCACACAAAGAAGAGCTGCTGCTCCGATGAGAGCCCTGCGGATGATTCTCTCTCTGAATGGATTACATTTTCAGAAGGATATACAGATAAATACAACAGCCCAATGCATCTTGGATTACACAGGATCTACATGACATCAAATATCAAGACAATCATTTAAGATATGGACATCAGAGGCTTTTGTCAGTGCTGGAAATGGCAAGTAGTCTGCTCCTTTCTCCTTTGTAGCTGGGGCTGGGTCTCGGGGCAGCTGCGTTATTCTATTGTTGAGGAGTCTGATCCGGGGACATTGGTAGGAAATGTAGCTCAGGATCTGGGGATAAGACGTGCAGAGATCTCTCAGCGCAGGATACATCTGAGATCGGAAAAATACCAGAAATATTTCAGTGTAAATCCAGCAAATGGAGGCTTGGTTGTGAAGGACAGGATTGATAGGGAGAGCCTGTGTGGATCTAGTCCCAGCTGTTTACTGCAGATAGAGGTTGTGGCTGAGAATCCTGTGGAGCTTTATAGTCTAGAAATAGAGATTCTGGATATTAATGATAATTCTCCCACATTCTCATCAAATGGTCGTCTGATAGAGATCACTGAGGTGTTTACTAGTCCTGGTGCTCGATTTGCTTTAGAGATTGCAGAGGACTTAGACGTTGGTGTGAATGGTGTCAGTCAGTATACACTGAATACAAATCCTTATTTCTCTTTGTCTGTGAAGAGTCGTAAGGATGGAACGCTCATCCCTCAGCTGATACTAGAAAAGGTTTTAGATAGAGAAGAAAAGCGAGAACATAACCTGATTCTCACAGCTATAGATGGAGGAGAACCGGCCAGATCAGGGACCTGCAGAATAACAATAGTTGTATTAGATATTAATGATAATCCTCCAGTCTTCAATCAGTCAGTATATAAGATCAGTATTAGGGAGAATCTCCCATTGAGAACTGTCATATTAACACTGAACGCAACGGATCAGGATGACGGAGCAAATGGGGAGATTCAGTTTTCCTTTGATGATCACACATCTAAACCTGCGAAAAGATTATTTGGTTTAAATGAGCAAAATGGAGAAATTTATATTAATGGACTGGTGGATTATGAAGAGTCAAATTTTTATGAATTATCAATAACAGCCTCAGACAAAGGATCTCCTAGATTAGAAGGAAACTGCATAGTTCATGTGGAAATAGAAGACATAAATGATAATCCTCCAGAAATTGGATTTTCTATAGTGACTAATAATATTCCAGAAAATGCCCCATCTGGAGCTGTAGTTGGATTTATTGATGTAAAAGATAAGGATTCTGGGAAAAATGGAGAAATAAAACTGGACTTATCACCAAATGTGCCTTTTAGAATAAGATCCCATCAGAACCGTTATGCATTGGTGACAGATGGGAATCTGGATAGAGAAGAAACCCCCCAATACACTATAGAGCTGACAGCCGGTGATTTAGGGTCTCCTCCTCTATACAGTAAAACAAGCGTCACCCTCAGTGTGTCAGATATTAATGATAATGCTCCGCTCTTCACACAGTCTACTTATAATGCTTTCATTAAGGAGAACACCGACCCCGGGACTCTTCTATGTACAGTATCTGCTACTGACCTAGATGAAGGGGTTAATTCTGATCTAGTTTACTCCATAGTGGAGAGTCAGATTGACGGCTCCTCTGTATCTTCCTATGTTTACATCCATTCTAGTGATGGGAATATATATGCTCAGCGCTCCTTTGACTATGAGCAGATCCAGGTTTTACACATCACCATAAAGGTAGAAGACTCAGGATCTCCGCAGTTATCTTCTACTGTTCCCGTCTTTATCTTCATTCTGGATACAAATGACAATCCCCCCTCTCTGCTGTATCCAGAGCACTCTGAGGACCTCATTGTCCAAGAGAAGATCCCAAAGTCTACAAGTGCCGGGTATCTGGTGACAAAACTGTCGGCAGTGGATCTGGACTCTGGTCACAATGCCTGGTTGGTCTTTACTCTCGTTGACCCCATCAGTTATTCATCATTCCAAGTGTCCAAACACACAGGAGAGGTAAGAACTGTAAGAGGATTACAGGAGAGCGAGAACATGGAGCAACAACTTGTCATTTCTATCAGTGATCAGGGGAATCCTCCATTATCCACCACAGTGACTGTACTTGTCAGTATAGCCGATGAGGTTATAGTGGAAAGACCCAAATCTGGTGACTTCCTGACCAACTCCAAACCCCCATCAGATATGACTCTGTATTTGATCATTTCCCTGGTGGCCATCAGCTTAGTGTCACTTGTCACCTTCATGATATTATTGGTGAGATGTCTGAGGAAGGACACTTATGACTACAGCAGTAGTAGTTGTTGTTTTCTTGGTGGATCCCAATCCAAAGCGTACACAGATCAGTATCAGCCGGCCCTGTACCTGAACACAGACGGGACCCTAAAATACATGGAGGTCAGGATGGTTCCTCCAGGATCCCAGGGGCAGAGTTACCAAACTAATTTACCCCCAGCCCCAGAACTACAAGATTTCAGTATTGTGCAGCCTTTACAGTACCCTCAGCTAAAGGACGTTTATCAAGAAGCCTCAACTGAGGGGGATTCACTGAATGATCTAAATAATGTAAGTCATAACATAAAATATGTCCATATATGAAAATGAAATTAAAGTGGTGACATATAATAATTTTCTATATATTCTGATTTTATTACAAGTTTGAGATATTGTTATATTAACTAGTTATTGGTTCAGGAGATTACCCTATGGCTTGTATAGACCTTGTATGATTGGTGGTTGATTTTGCAGGGTTTTGAGGTTATTGTTCTGCCTCATTGCCATATGGTACTTCAACAGCTGAACATTCTATAGTTGTTGACGATTTTTGTCATACTTCTAGAGATTGCTTTTACATTAGTCTAGGAGTTTTTAATGTTGCCTGAATTGTCAATTAGACACTATATAGCAATAGTAAGTAAAATGTATTTTCAATAATAATGTATTTTTCTATTGCAGTAATATAAAGCCTATAAAATTACAGACTGTATGCGTCTTGAAAATATTTGTTATCGTGGGCGTAATATTAATTTTCATCTGATTGTTGTCCAGTTGATATAATTTATATACAAAGTCTTCTCCTTCAGTATAGATGCTTTATGCTGTACAGTTGCTATTCCTGCTTTCTAATTTTATAGCAAGATCGGGAACTTCTCTCCTGGACAGAGGGAGCAAGTTTCTTCTATATGATAACATAAGCCAGGAAAATACTGTAATGAACAAAATATAAGTGTATTATAGAAAATATATATAAATATATCTCTTCAGCAGCACTGCTGTGGGAAGAGAGTCTCCTTCTCCCTCACACAGTCTCCACGGGTCTACACTCTATATCAGAAACTCTATTTATTCATAAGCAGTAAAAAAAACAATTTGGCTAGCAAATTAACTGTCTCTGTTTTACAGGGTTTTATAGGAAACTTGAGAAAACCTAAGAAAGAGTTAAAAAAAAAAAACAATACTGATCTACACCTGTTAATCTGTATCAGTGTTGGGTCACATGTTACATTTCATGCCTGCAATTCTTGGGTTAAAAGTGAAGTGGTTCAGGTGACCACTGCAGCCAATCACTGGTCACATGTTGGATATCAGTGATATTGTTTCTATTGTGAAGTTTTCTCACCAAGTTTTTTCAGGAGTATTGCATTCTTCAACCAACCTGGATTTTGGTTAATTGTGGACATTGTTACAAAGCCCAATTCAGCAATTCAGGCATGTATAGAAAATAAATTTAAAAACATGTATAATTAGAAAATTTAAAAACAATAGGAAAAAAACAATATATTCAATATACAAAATATACTTTTCAACATTTTATTGAGTTAGTAGGAAGAATGATAAGCTAGCATTGATACTGTCTGTTTGTTCTTTATGCACGGACAAACGAATGCACTAATCCTCACCAAATTTGGCACACAGTTACATAAGGTTTCCAGGAAGGTTTTAGACCAGGTCTCAGCTCACTAGCACGTACCGTTTCCTGAGACACAGTGGTCCCAAAAATTCACCTGCATTAGCCAATATAAAACAGCAAATCTTTCACTCATATTCCAACTGCATACACATGGTCACATGTCCCTTATCAGCCAATAGATGCTTGTAGGCGCTTAGTCTCCACATGCACACAGCTTTACTCCAGGTTTCCACAACAATCACGTCATTTTTCTTCACTGTTGTAGGTCAGCTTTAAAGGTGCAGGGCACTGTGGATGACACTGTTACACAAGGTCACATTCACACTGCTTTACTCCAGGTTTCCATAACAACTGATCGCAGGTTTTACACTGTTATACAAATTAAGAGTCACATAATGCTTATGGGACCAATGGAAAATTGCAGGTTCTTCAGTCTTGACATACACACAACTTTACACCAGGTTTCCATAGCAATCAACCTATGTATGACCTATATAAGTCAGTAGCAGTTCGCAGGTCTTTAAATATTCAGTCATATTATGTGTATCAGCCAATATAAGTCACCTTTCTTAGAAATCAAAACGTATTTAAACTATACACAAAGGATATACAAAATAGACCCGGGCCAATTCTTATGTGGCCACTACACAAGCAAAATATATCCATGCAAAGTCTAGTCCTTCTACTAGTACATACATATCTAAGAAAGGCCTTCCATATTTTTTCCATATTTAGAGAGTTTCCTGTGTCTTGCTGGGGTTGCTTATATGGTCCTTTGCACCAATTTTGAACAATTTTTATCCCTTTGGTGCTACTCTCTTTTGGAAATATCTTGGCATATAAATGTTTTTTTGATATTTTTTGTAGTTTTAGGTTAGAATTATTCATTTATAAAAATAAATAGTTATTCAGTTTGGTACAACAAATAAAAAGTAAATTGTGAGAAGAATCTCCTACCATATCTGTTCACCTTTTTAATTATTTACTGTATTCTCACTATTGGCCAGTAGAGGGTAGACTTGTCCTATAGTCCTGTATGTCAGTAATACTAGAGAATGTGTACATGTCAGCTCTGCGCTCTCCTCCCCCTGGCTCAGTGATTCACCCTCCCACTTTTCCTCGCACACAAAGAAGAGCTGCTGCTCCGATGAGAGCCCTGCGGATGATTTTCTCCTTGAATGGATTACATTTTCAGGAGGATATACGGATAAATACAAAAGCCCAATGCATCTTGGATTACAAAGGATCTACATAACATCAAATATCAAGACAATCATTTAAGATATGGACATCAGAGGCTTTTCTCAGTGCTGGAAATGGCAAGTAGTCTGCTCCTTTCTCCTTTGTAGCTGGGGCTGGGTCTCGGGGCAGCTGCGTTATTCTATTGTTGAGGAGTCTGAGCCGGGGACATTGGTAGGAAATGTAGCTCAGGATCTGGGGATCAGACGGGCAGAGATCTCTCAGCGCAGGATACATCTGAGATCGGAAAAATACCAAAAATATTTCAGTGTAAATCCGGCAAATGGAGGCTTGGTTGTGAAGGACAGGATTGATAGGGAGAGCCTGTGTGGATCTAGTCCCAGCTGTTTACTGCAGATAGAGGTTGTGGCTGAGAATCCTGTGGAGCTTTATAGTCTAGAAATAGAGATTCTGGATATTAATGATAATTCTCCCACATTTTCAGCAAATGATCGTATTATAGAGATCACAGAATTAGTAACAAGTCCTGGTACTTGGTTTGCGTTAGAGATTGCAAAGGACTTAGATGTGGGTGTGAATGGAGTCAGTCAGTATACACTGAATACAAATCCTTATTTCTCATTGTCTGTGAAGAATCATAAGGATGGAACGCTCATCCCTCAGCTGATACTAGAAAAGGTTTTAGATAGAGAAGACAAACAAGAACATAACCTGATTCTCACAGCTATAGATGGAGGAGAACCGGCCAGATCAGGGACCTGCAGAATAACAATAGTTGTATTAGATATTAATGATAATCCTCCAGTCTTCAATCAGTCAGTATATAAGATCAGTATTAGGGAGAATCTCCCATTGAGAACTGTCATATTAACACTGAACGCAACGGATCAGGATGACGGAGCAAATGGGGAGATTCAGTTTTCCTTTGATGATCACACATATGAATCTGCAAAAAGATTATTTGCTTTAAATGAGAAAAATGGAGAAATTTATATTAATGGACTGGTGGATTATGAAGAGTCAAATTTTTTTGAATTATCTATTAAGGCAGAAGACAAAGGATTTCCTAAGTTAAAGGGGAACTGCATAGTTCACGTTGAAGTAGAAGATGTTAATGATAATCCTCCAGAAATCACATTTTCCTCAGTGACTAATAATATTCCAGAAAATGCCCCATCTGGACATATTGTAGGATTTATTAATGTAAAAGATGAGGATTCTGGAAAGAATGGAGAAATAAAACTGGACTTATCACCAAATGTGCCTTTTAGAATAAGATCCCATCAGAACCGTTATGCATTGGTGACAGATGGGAATCTGGATAGAGAAGAAACCCCCCAATACACTATAGAGCTGACAGCCGCTGATTTAGGGTCTCCCCCTCTATACAGTAAAACAAGCGTCACCCTCAGTGTGTCAGATATTAATGATAATGCTCCGCTCTTCACACAGTCTACTTATAATGCTTTCATTAAGGAGAACACCGACCCCGGGACTCTTCTATGTACAGTATCTGCTACTGATCTAGATGAAGGGGTTAATTCTGATCTGGTTTACTCCATAGTGGAGAGTCAGATTGACGGCTCCTCCGTATCCTCCTATGTTTACATCCATTCTAGTGATGGGAATATATATGCTCAGCGCTCCTTTGACTATGAGCAGATCCAGGTTTTACACATCACCATAAAGGTAGAAGACTCAGGATCTCCGCACTTATCTTCTACTGTTCCAGTCTTTATCTTCATTCTGGATACAAATGACAATCCCCCCTCTCTGCTGTATCCAGAGCACTCTGAGGACCTCATTGTCCAAGAGAAGATCCCAAAGTCTACAAGTGCCGGATATCTGGTGACAAAACTGTCGGCAGTGGATCTGGACTCTGGTCACAATGCCTGGTTGGTCTTTACTCTCATTGACCCCATCAATTATTCATCATTCCAAGTGTCCAAACACACAGGAGAGGTCAGAACTGTAAGAGGATTACAGGAGAGCGAGAACATGGAGCAACAACTTGTCATTTCTATCAGTGATCAGGGGAATCCTCCATTATCCACCACAGTGACTGTACTTGTCAGTATAGCAGATGAGGTTATAGTGGAAAGACCCAAATCTGGTGACTTCCTGACCAACTCCAAACCCCCATCAGATATGACTCTGTATTTGATCATTTCCCTGGTGGCCATCAGCTTAGTGTCACTTGTCACCTTCATGATATTATTGGTGAGATGTCTGAGGAAGGACACTTATGACTACAGCAGTAGTTGTTGTTTTCTTGGTGGATCCCAATCCAAAGCGTACACAGATCAGTATCAGCCGGCTCTGTACCTGAACACAGACGGGACCCTAAAATACATGGAGGTCAGGATGGTTCCTCCAGGATCCCAGGGGCAGAGTTACCAAACTAATTTACCCCCAGCCCCAGAACTACAAGATTTCAGTATTGTGCAGCCTTTACAGTATCCTCAGCTAAAGGATGTTTATCAAGAAGCCTCATCTGAGGGGGATTCACTGAATGATCCAAATAATGTAAGTCATTATATAATATTTTGATAAAATGTTGAGTGCCACAACTTAGGTGGAAGTGAAATGAATGATATAATAATTTAAATGTCTTGGTTTTATAAGGTACATTACTTACTTCTACATTAAAGAGGTTTTCCAGACATAATATTGATGGTTTCTCGTCTGTCTGTGGGGGTCAACTCTCTGTACTTCCACAGTCTGAATGGGTGGCAGTGCCATTGTTTGCTATAGCAGTGACTACCTGCTTCATGAAAAATGGATTACATATATTGCATCGATTTTTTTCAAGGTTTTTTTAGGTATATTTTATGTCTGGTTGTACTTGTGTGACTAACGTTGACTGAACCATCTGATTGTAGCAGGACTAGCTAACATTGTAATATGTATTAGAAGTGTGGCTGACATTCATATTGAAAATGTCAGGATACGAAATGATAGGACACATTGGGTATACGTGCGCAACCAGAATCATGGAGCACTTTGGTCTTACATGTAGGCATCAGGTTGCATTATAAAGAGGTCATACAGCAACTGTTCCTTATAGATGTACAGTTTACGGTACTTATGATACATGCGCAGTTTTAAGCAGTAGCACCTTAGGTTATTCAATGACATAATACAGAAAGGAAAAAAAAAAACCTTCAAGATGAAATTCTAAAATTGTGTCTGGTTTCTAATATGGGGCTCTTACGCCAAGGAAATATGTTGTGTAAACGTTGTCTCAACTATGCTCTGTACGCTTTATTGGTGGCATACGCTGTGAGTTTTACTCTGCCATAACATGCTGCCACAAAAACAGAATATGTTGACCTATATGGATATGTATCCAGCCCATGGGAGGTGAAAAGGAAACTCTTTTGGCCTCTGTGTGATGAATAAAGCCTAAGGCTCTGTGTATACGGCAGAATGAGTGGCTGATTTTGCAGCAGATTCTGCACCCAAAATTGGCGGCAAATTCTGACCTCATTGTTTTTAATGGGAGGCAGAGACTGTAACAGGACCCTGAAAAAATTAATGTCCTGCTGCATCTTGCTGTGGATTCGGCATCATGAGACTTCTGGCTGATTTAGCTCCACATCTGCACTGCCCCGCATTGTGTCGGGGACAGAAAATGAAGAGGAATCTGAGCCGGATGTCCACCGCAAATTCTTCTTCCTCATTGTCTTACATCTGAATGGGGTCTTATAAATAAGTTTGATGCATAGGTCAGGACGTTTATTCAGAATATACTCCAGATAAAAGGTATACCTGATGTAAACACTGAGGAACACTTGACAAATAAGGGGGTGTTCACACTACCATTGGTGACTGTCATCAGTGTCCATAGCTATTGTCCGTTACAAGATTTTAGCAACGGACACTACCTGAATCGTCAGTAGTCCATTAAAATTTCCATTTATTTTTATTGGATTTTATCTTGTGTTCATTAGTGTCCTCTTCTGTCCGTTTACACCCAAGTCCGTTTTTTCCAGCGGACAAAAAAATCCTACATGCAGGACATTTCTGTCTGTTAGAAAAAAAACGGATGGCAAGTGTCCGTTATTTTATTTTTTTTAGATTTGATTCCATTTAATGACTAGTAACAGGACGACTGTACAATACGTTGTGTCTCCTGCAATATTTATAAGTGAAGTATCAATGGTAGGTCTCCACTTCTACATCGAGGATCGGTAGTGAAGGCTTTGGAGAAAATAGCTGCCCCCTCGAAGAAACCGTGTGCGACAAAATGACGATGGAGTGAAAATGGGGGAAGGGAAAGGGGTTCATTCTGTATGGGAATCCCATCAGCTATCCAGCTACTACTCCCAGCATGTCCTGACAATCTGCCTCAAATGTCATGTGAGCGCGCCCCCTATCACTGTAGAGTGCCGTTATTTTTTTAACATTGAAGTCTATGGGCAACGGACCTATAATGGACAGTATTTGATAGCCATCAGTTACTGACCATTTGTGTCCGTTATGATAGGTGTCCATTTTTATTTTTTTAAATGGACACCTTCAGTCCAATGGTAGTGTGAACCCTTCCTAACAGTATGGAACAATGCTATAGCGATGCAAAAAGTAACCATAGGAACACATAATAAACCTTGTCATTATTCAACCTCATGGTACTAAAAGAGCATCTCAAGTATTTGTATTTGCATTACTGAAAGATTATTTACAAGGTTTAGATATGTTGTTGATTTTTGTTGCTATATCATATTGTGTTTCTTATGATTTCCATCATTTTATCTCCCTGTAGAATTGCCTTAGAATAGCAGCTACAACTTGTAAATGTCTTGGTACCTATCATATTGGAATTTGCTTTAAACAAAAAAAAAAAAAGTAACAAAATCATTGAATTTTCCTTTTATAATGAGTGTCTGGATATGATAGTTCTAGTTACAGTGTGAGATGTATGAGCTATTGTTAAGTATTCAGCTGTTTCTTTACTATAACATTCCAAAATGAAAATTGCTAATATTAGTTATTATGTTCTTAGTAACAATGAGATTTATGAGTTTTCCTAGGATTAGGGTTATTGCCTGTATGTATTATCACATACCTACAATATAATATTCATTCTAATATAGAAAATGTGTTATACCTAACTTTCTGCGGACAATTTGGGTTGTAGAGATGGAAAGATGCTGCAGCTCTTTATGGATCCATATACTTAATAAAGGCAATTCTGTCATTTACCATCAATAACTAAAAATATTTCTCATCGATCAGTGGAAAATATGGAATACTAAAGAAAACTAAATATATCTATTTGCTTGCATTATCAATATATACAATAGATAGTAAAGCCATATTTAGAGTTTAATTTCTAATCTATTGATACGCCGCAGGACTATACTTAAATATATTGTTATAAACTAAGTCAATTCTTAAAATGTTTTTTTTCTCATATATACATCTACTTAGTTATATTCTCATTATTGGCCAGTAGAGGGTAGCATTGCCATCCTGTTCTTCGCTGTAGTAATACTAGAGAATGTGTACATGTCAGCTCTGCGCTCTCCTCCCCCTGGCTCAGTGATTCACCCTCCCATTTTTCCTCGCACACAAAGAAGAGCTGCTGCTCCGATGAGAGCCCTGCGGATGATTTTCTCCTTGAATGGATTACATTTTCAGGAGGATATACGGATAAATACAACAGCCCAATGCATCTTGGATTACACAGGATCTACATGACATCAAATATCAAGACAATCATTTAAGATATGGACATCAGAGGCTTTTGTCAGTGCTGGAAATGGCAAGTAGTCTGCTCCTTTCTCCTTTGTAGCTGGGGCTGGGTCTCGGGGCAGCTGCGTTATTCTATTGTTGAGGAGTCTGAGCCGGGGACATTGGTAGGAAATGTAGCTCAGGATCTGGGGATAAGACGTGCAGAGATCTCTCAGCGCAGGATACATCTGAGATCAGAAAAATACCAAAAATATTTCAGTGTAAATCCGGCAAATGGAGGCTTGGTTGTGAAGGAGAGGATTGATAGGGAGAGCCTGTGTGGATCTAGTCCCAGCTGTTTACTGCAGATAGAGGTTGTGGCTGAGAATCCTGTGGAGCTTTATAGTCTAGAAATAGAGATTCTGGATATTAATGATAATTCTCCCACATTCTCATCTAATGATCGTATTATAGAAATCACAGAATTAGTAACAAGTCCTGGTGAACAATTCCCCTTAGAGATTGCAGAGGACTTAGACGTGGGTGTGAATGGAGTCAGTCAGTATACACTGAATACAAATCCTTATTTCTCATTGTCTGTGAAGAGTCGTAAGGATGGAACGCTCATCCCTCAGCTGATACTAGAAAAGGTTTTAGATAGAGAAGAAAAGCAAGAACATAACCTGATTCTCACAGCTATAGATGGAGGAGAACCGGCCAGATCAGGGACCTGCAGAATAACAATAGTTGTATTAGATATTAATGATAATCCTCCAGTCTTCAATCAGTCAGTATATAAGATCAGTATTAGGGAGAATCTCCCATTGAGAACTGTCATATTAACACTGAACGCAACAGATCAGGATGACGGAGCAAATGGGGAGATTCAGTATTTGTTTGATGATCACACATCTAAATCTGCTAGAGAAATATTTTTTCTAAATGAACAAAATGGAGAGATTTCTGTTACTGGACTTATTGATTTTGAAAGTCAGAATTTTTATGAATTATCTATAAAAGCCTCAGACAAAGGATTTCCAAAATTAAAAGGAAACTGCATAGTTCAGGTGGAAATAGAAGACGTCAATGATAATCCTCCAGAAATTACATTTACGTCAGTGGCTAATAATATTCCTGAAAATTCACCATCTGGAGCTGTTGTTGGGTTTATCAATATTAGAGACAAGGATTCTGGAAAGAATGGAGAAATAAAACTGGACTTATCACCAAATGTGCCTTTTAGAATAAGATCCCATCAGAACCGTTATGCATTGGTGACAGATGGGAATCTGGATAGAGAAGAAACCCCCCAATACACTATAGAGCTGACAGCCAGTGATTTAGGGTCTCCCCCTCTATACAGTAAAACAAGCGTCACCCTCAGTGTGTCAGATATTAATGATAATGCTCCGCTCTTCACACAGTCTACTTATAATGCTTTCATTAAGGAGAACACTGACCCCGGGACTCTTCTATGTACAGTATCTGCTACTGACCTAGATGAAGGGGTTAATTCTGATCTGGTTTACTCCATAGTGGAGAGTCAGATTGACGGCTCCTCTGTATCCTCCTATGTTTACATCCATTCTAGTGATGGGAATATATATGCTCAGCGCTCCTTTGACTATGAGCAGATCCAGGTTTTACACATCACCATAAAGATAGAAGACTCAGGATCTCCGCAGTTATCTTCTACTGTTCCCGTCTTTATCTTCATTCTGGATACAAATGACAATCCCCCCTCTCTGCTGTATCCTGAGCACTCTGAGGACCTCATTGTCCAAGAGAAGATCTCAAAGTCTACAAGTGCCGGATATCTGGTGACAAAACTGTCGGCAGTGGATCTGGACTCTGGTCACAATGCCTGGTTGGTCTTTACTCTCGTTGACCCCATCAGTTATTCATCATTCCAAGTGTCCAAACACACAGGACAGGTCAGAACTGTAAGAGGATTACAGGAGAGCGAGAACATGGAGCAACAACTTGTCATTTCTATCAGTGATCAGGGGAATCCTCCATTATCCACCACAGTGACTGTACTTGTCAGTATAGCAGATGAGGTTATAGTGGAAAGGCCCAAATCTGGTGACTTCCTGACCAACTCCAAACCCCCATCAGATATGACTCTGTATTTGATCATTTCCCTGGTGGCCATCAGCTTAGTGTCACTTGTCACCTTCATGATATTATTGGTGAGATGTCTGAGGAAGGACACTTATGACTACAGCAGTAGTAGTTGTTGTTTTCTTGGTGGATCCCAATCCAAAGCGTACACAGATCAGTATCAGCCAGCTCTGTACCTGAACACAGACGGGACCCTAAAATACATGGAGGTCAGGATGGTTCCTCCAGGATCCCAGAGGCAGAGTTACCAAACTAATTTACCCCCGGCTCCAGAACTACAAGATTTCAGTATTGTGCAGCCTTTGGAATTTCCCAAATTACAGGATTTAGTGCAAGATGTCTCTGCAGAGGGGAACTGCTCAAATGATCCCAGCAATGTAAGTGAAAGTTGTACCCACAATAGTTGCCGTTATTTTCATTGATATTTTGTATAGAATTAATGTAATTCTTTAGAATCTTTGATTCATGTACATGATACAGACTTTGGTACTTTCTTTTTTCCCCCTTATTTGGCTTCTCTTTTTCGTCACTTTCTAGTCATTATTTCTTAATACCCTGTAACATGGTGAAACAACATTCAGTGAAACTATTGTACAGGAGACTTGTAGGAGTCATAATGAAATTCTGGATAAAAGAAATGTCTTTCTCCTTAATACTGGCTGTCATGGGGATGTTTATTGACTGAGAGTTTATATATTTGCTGTCGTTGTTCTTCTTTGGCTGTCTTTGGTACGTAACCCTTCGGTTTGCATGTAGATGCATGTAAGTGAACGGACTTAAAGGGGCAGTTCCATTATGGACATTTATCCCTTATCCACAGGACAGGGGATAAGAGTCTACTCGCTGAGGGCCTAAGCACTGGGTCTTCTAATGATCACGAGGACGGGACGCTAAAAGTCCCCTTTTACCTTCTTGTGATTGGAGCAATAGTCTGCTTGTATGACCAACACTCCATTTACTTGTATTGTGCCCCTTTAAATTATAGGATTGTGATGAAAATAGAAAGCTATAAGGCAAAATAAATGGATTAACTTATGTAGATATACAGGCAAGCAGGGGCACAGCTACAGCGGTGCAGAGGGAGCAGTTTCTACTGTGGCCTGGAGACTGGTGGGGCCTAGAGGTTTCTCTATAGTATATTAAGACAACATTATAATATATTGCACATTGTAAATGAAGGCCGTGTTACAAATATTACATTGGGGACCAGGAGCTTTTATACCTCTGCAGGCAAGAGACAGCATGTGAAAAACTGGTAGACATGTAACATGTCACTAACATGGATGAAGATGTGAGGAGTCTGCTGACTACTAGTGCAGGTAACATGGCCGACTACTACTGGACACCACAGCCTGTGCAGCTCATGTTAGCTGTGGTTGTGGCTCAGGCTCAGCCTAGACTCTTATTAGAGATGCTGCCACATAGGAACATGGAGGACGGGGTCTTATTCTCCACACACAGCACAGTCTGTAATGTGGCTTCTTCATCCCAGAATGCCTCACTTCTTCAGTCAGGGGATGGAAGCCGCAGAGGGACAAAATACTGACAGGCAAAGTCAGACATTACAGGAACTATCTGTGTAGATCTAGAGAATAAACCCTGATAATGATTCACCACAGAACACACTGATGCTGGGATCACACTAGTGCGGCATCTCCATAGCTGTGGTGTATCAGAGGACCAGGACAACGGAGAGATAGACGATAAAATAGCAGCAACACACGGAGTGTCCCTCATTTTGTACAGGACTTCTTCTTTTACCATTTTTTTAGGCAAAACCAGCAATGGAGTCTCCAGCAAAGACGTGAACGTCGCCTGAGGCGGGATTTTTAAATCTTTTTAAAAGCAAAACCGTCTTAGTTGTCCATAGTAACCAATTGCAATAAAGTTTTCATTTTTCAGGAGCAGAATACAGAATGAAAGCTGTGCTGTGATTGGTTGCTATGAGCAACTAAGGCAGTTTTACTTTTAGTCCATATTAATAAATCTCTCCCATTGTCTTGTGGTAAAACCAGTTATAGGTGAAAAATGGGACAAATAGCCAAAATATTCATTAAGATTACAGGTTAGAGAATATAATCGGTGATTTCATCAGGTTTACAATGACTTTTTGTCTGTAGTTTCCTCTGTACATGAGGCCGCTGCCATCCGGTGTATAACATGTCTCCTGAGTGATGGATATAAGTTCCTCAAGTTTTATCAGTCGTATTCCATGACATTCGCTACAAAAAGTGTGAGATGTGAAATTTGACCCTTCTTACGTTGCTTTTAGATTTTATTTCTTAACCCCTTCCTGTCACAGCAATTTTTTTATTTTCAATTTTCACTCCATAAGGCATGTTGTTGTTTTTTTTCTGTGGGGTCAGATACATTTTATTTATATCATATAGGAGAATGTCTATTGTCTATGATCACTTTTTCTATAAAGTTTCATGGGAGACAAAACAGTAAAAAAATTGGCAGTTCGGTTCTTTGGAATTTTTCCACTACAGTATTCACCATATGGGATAATATTTATATAAGACTAGGTTCACACCTGCGCTGGGACACAGAGAGTTGGATCACTAAAACAGCGCTCACTCACCGAAACTCACGGACCCCATAGGCTCCTAAAAGAGGGCACTGAAGGTGAGTATAAACATTTTCATATTTTTTTCACACCTTCCTTGAACCTCCATCTATTATACTCCAGGTTGTGAAGAAATCCCAGAGAATTATAATATAATTCCGCTTCTATCCAACCTTGTTCAACCTGAAACAAATCAGGGACCCGATCCCCTGAACCCAAACTGAAAGGAATTTTAATAGTTTCGCCCATCTCTATTCTCTACTTATACTTCATGTTCTGCACTGCTCTCTACTCATACTGCCTATACAATACTTCCTGTGCAGGTGACTCTAAACTATGAAAAGGGTCTACTGTATGAAAGATCGGCCGTAGCTGTATCATTTACTTATTTTTCACTCGTCTTCCTTTTTCCTTTTTTAAGTTGATGAAATAGAAAAATTCTGTCTTCTAGATTAGTCAATTAATAAAAAAAAAACTCCAACAATTTTAAAATAAATTATGGTTTCATAAAAATAGGCATTTTAATTAATATTATGGTATGATAAGGTTTTCAAAATTTTCCTTGATATTTTCTATGCAATACGGCTATCAGCACTTGCTGTTTTTACTAATGACCAGTAGAGGGTAGCATTGTCATCCTGTTCTTCGCTGTAGTAATACTAGAGAATGTGTACATGTCAGCTCTGCGCTCTCCTCCCCCTGGCTCAGTGATTCACCCTCCCATTTTTCCTCGCACACAAAGAAGAGCTGCTGCTCCGATGAGAGCCCTGCGGATGATTTTCTCCTTGAATGGATTACATTTTCAGGAGGATATACGGATAAATACAACAGCCCAATGCATCTGGGATTACACAGGATCTACATGACATCAAATATCAAGACAATCATTTAAGATATGGACATCAGAGGCTTTTGTCAGTGCTGGAAATGGCAAGTAGTCTGCTCCTTTCTCCTTTGTAGCTGGGGCTGGGTCTCGGGGCAGCTGCGTTATTCTATTGTTGAGGAGTCTGAGCCGGGGACATTGGTAGGAAATGTAGCTCAGGATCTGGGGATCAGACGTGCAGAGATCTCTCAGCGCAGGATACATCTGAGATCGGAAAAATACCAAAAATATTTCAGTGTAAATCCGGCAAATGGAGGCTTGGTTGTGAAGGACAGGATTGATAGGGAGAGCCTGTGTGGATCTAGTCCCAGCTGTTTACTGCAGATAGAGGTTGTGGCTGAGAATCCTGTGGAGCTTTATAGTCTAGAAATAGAGATTCTGGATATTAATGATAATTCTCCCACATTCTCAACTAATAATCATATTATAGAGATCACTGAAATATTTGCAGGTCCTGGTGCTCGGTTTGCCTTAGAGATCGCAGAGGATTTAGATGTGGGTGTGAATGGTGTCAGTCAGTATACGCTGAATACAAATCCTTATTTCTCATTGTCTGTGAAGACACATAAAGATGGAACGCTCATCCCTCAGCTGATACTAGAAAAGGTTTTAGATAGAGAAGAAAAGCAAGAACATAACCTGATTCTCACAGCTATAGATGGAGGAGAACCGGCCAGATCAGGGACCTGCAGAATAACAATAGTTGTATTAGATATTAATGATAATCCTCCAGTCTTCAATCAGTCAGTATATAAGATCAGTATTAGGGAGAATCTCCCATTGAGAACTGTCATATTAACACTGAACGCAACGGATCAGGATGACGGAGCAAATGGGGAGATTCAGTTTTTCTTTGATGGCCACACATTCAGATCTGCAAAAAGATTATTTGCTTTAAATGAGCAAAATGGAGAAATTTATATTAATGGACTGGTGGATTATGAAGAGTCCAATTTTTATGAATTATCAATAAAGGCAGAAGACAAAGGATTTCCTAAACTAGAGGGGAACTGCATAGTTCATGTGGAAGTAGAAGATGTTAATGATAATCCTCCAGAAATCACATTTACATCAGTATCTAATAATATTCCAGAAAATGCCCCATCTGGAGCTGTTGTTGGATTTATTAATGTAAAAGATGAGGATTCTGGAAAGAATGGAGAAATAAAACTGGACTTATCACCAAATGTGCCTTTTAGAATAAGATCCCATCAGAACCGTTATGCATTGGTGACAGATGGGAATCTGGATAGAGAAGAAACCCCCCAATACACTATAGAGCTGACAGCCGCTGATTTAGGGTCTCCCCCTCTATACAGTAAAACAAGCGTCACCCTCAGTGTGTCAGATATTAATGATAATGCTCCGCTCTTCACACAGTCTACTTATAATGCTTTCATTAAGGAGAACACCGACCCCGGGACTCTTCTATGTACAGTATCTGCTACTGACCTAGATGAAGGGGTTAATTCTGATCTGGTTTACTCCATAGTGGAGAGTCAGATTGACGGCTCCTCTGTATCCTCCTATGTTTACATCCATTCTAGTGATGGGAATATATATGCTCAGCGCTCCTTTGACTATGAGCAGATCCAGGTTTTACACATCACCATAAAGGTAGAAGACTCAGGATCTCCGCACTTATCTTCTACTGTTCCCGTCTTTATCTTCATTCTGGATACAAATGACAATCCCCCCTCCCTTCTGTATCCAGAACACTCTGAGGACCTCATTGTCCAAGAGAAGATCCCAAAGTCTACAAGTGCTGGATATCTGGTGACAAAACTGTCGGCAGTGGATCTGGACTCTGGTCACAATGCCTGGTTGGTCTTTACTCTCATTGACCCCATCAATTATTCATCATTCCAAGTGTCCAAACACACAGGAGAGGTCAGAACTGTAAGAGGATTACAGGAGAGCGAGAACATGGAGCAACAACTTGTCATTTCTATCAGTGATCAGGGGAATCCTCCATTATCCACCACAGTGACTGTACTTGTCAGTATAGCAGATGAGGTTATAGTGGAAAGGCCCAAATCTGGTGACTTCCTGACCAACTCCAAACCCCCATCAGATATGACTCTGTATTTGATCATTTCCCTGGTGGCCATCAGCTTAGTGTCACTTGTCACCTTCATGATATTATTGGTGAGATGTCTGAGGAAGGACACTTATGACTACAGTAGTAGTTGTTGTTTTCTTGGTGGATCCCAATCCAAAGCGTACACAGATCAGTATCAGCCGGCTCTGTACCTGAACACAGACGGGACCCTAAAATACATGGAGGTCAGGATGGTTCCTCCAGGATCCCAGGGGCAGAGTTACCAAACTAATTTACCCCCAGCCCCAGAACTACAAGATTTCAGTATTGTGCAGCCTTTGGAATTTCCCAAATTACAGGATTTAGTACAAGATGTCTCTGCAGAGGGGAACTGCTCAAATGATCACGGCAATGTAAGTGAAAGTTATTTCCATTGAAGTTTTGTGTAGAATTAGTAGAATATTTTAGAATCTATGATGAATAATGTATGTAATTCAGACTTTGATATTTATTTATTTAGATCTTTTTGGCTTCCTTTTTTACTATTATTTTATAGTCATTACTTATTAGTATCAGGAAACCTGGTGAAACAACATTTTATATATTACCAAACAGAAGACTTATAGGAATGATCAGGTTTATTCAGATAAATTAAACGTCCTTATTAATTTTGCGCCGACATATTCTGTAGAGCTTTGCAGACATTGTCAGTCATTACCCCAATAGGGCTCACAATCTACATTCCCATTCAGTATGTCTTTCGAGTGTGTGAGGAAACCAGAGTACATGAAGGAAACACAGGAAGAATATACACATTCCTTGTAAATGTTTGTCAGATTTGGACCTAGGACTCCAGCACTGCAAGACTGTAGCCTTACTACCTGCTGTACTTATACTCATAGTGATATATGTTCATTGATAGAGGGTTCATATATGTGCTTTAGTTGTTTTTCTGTCTTTGGTATATGTTACCCTGTGGCCTGTATATAAATTGATATGTTAGTGAACTGATTTAAATGGGCACCAGAGAAAGCCAAACTATAGCACTCGGTTATATCCGACCCTCACTAGTCTTGTGGTCCGATTGAATATGGAGCGGGACGAAGGCCCTGCTGAGTTTACTTTGTGGTTCAATCCCTTTAATCTCACATAAACTAAACTGTATACAGAGATCTGTAGAATTATAAGATTGTGGTAAACTAGAAAGCAACAAAGCAGATAACATGGATGACTCCATGTAGCTATAAAGGGAAGAGATAGCAGGACACAGAATGTCAGTAACATGGATGAAGATGTGCGGAGTCTGCTGACTACTAGTGCAGGTAACATGGCCGACTACTACTGGACACCACAGCCTGTGCAGCTCATGTTAGCTGTGGTTGTGGCTCAGGCTCAGCCTAGATTCTTATTAGAGATGCTGCCACATAGGAACATGGAGGACGGGCTCTTATTCTCCACACACAGCACAGTCTGTAATGTGGGTTCTTTATCCCAGAATGCCTCACTTCTTCAGTGAGGGGATGGAAGCCGCAGAGGGACAAAATACTGACAGGCAAAGTCAGAGATTAGAGGAACTATCTGTGTAGATCTAGAGAATAAACCCTGATAATGATTCACCACAGAACACACTGATGCTGGGATCACACTAGTGCGGCATCTCCATAGCTGGGGTGTATCAGAGGACCAGAACAACGGAGAGACGGACGCTAAAATAGCAGCAACACGCGGAGTGTCTGTCATTTTGTACAGGACTTCTTCCTTTGCCATTTTTCAGTCAGACACGGCAATGGAGTCTCCAGCACTGACATGAACGTCGCCTGAGGCAGTGTTATTAAATCTATTTAAAAGTAAAAATGTCTTAGTTGTCCATAGCAACCAATTTTAATAAAGCTTTCATTTTTCAAAACCAGAATACAAACTGAAAGCTGTGCTGTGATTGGTCGCTGTGGGTTACTATAGGCAACTAAGACAGTTTTACTTTTAGACCATATTAATAAATCTCTCCCATTGTCTTGTGGTAAATCCAGTTCTAGATGAAAAATGGGACAAATACCCAAAGTATTCATTAAGATTACAGGTTAGAGAATATAATCGGTGACTTCATCAGGTTTATAATGACTTTCTGTCTGTAGTTTCCTCTGTACATGAGGCCGCTGTCATCTGGTGTATAACATGTCTCCTGAGTGATGGATATACGTTTAGGTTTTATCACTCCTATTCTGTGACATTTGCTATCAAAAGTGTGAGGTGTGAAATCTGACTATTCTTACCTTGACTTTAGATTTTTGGATTTTATTATCTCTTAACCCCTTCCTGCCACAGCCATTCTTTTTTATTTTCCATCTTTACTCCATAAGTCATGTTGTTATTTCTGTGGGTCAGATACTTTTTATTTATTTTATATTGGGGAATGTCTATTGTCGATGATCACTTTTACTACAAAGGTTTATGGGAGATATCAGATTTATAATGACTTTTGGTCTGCAGTTTCCTCTGTACATGAGGGAGACAAAACTTTTTGGGGGAGTCAAAACTTAAAAAATGGCATTTCGGTTCATTGAAATATTTTCCACTACAGTATTCACCATATGGGATAATATTTATATAAGACTAGTTTCACACCTGCGCGGGGCGACAGAGAGCTGGACCGCTAAAACAGTAGCTACCTGCCAAGCACCCCCGGACCTTATAGGCTCCAAAAAGGTGGTACAGAAGGTGAGTCCTTGAGCCTCAATCTATTATACTCCGAGGTGTGAAGAGACCCCAGGGTATAGTAATTTCACTTCTGTTCTATCCAAATTTGTTCAGCCCAAAATAAATCTGGACTTGATCACCTGAATCCAAACTGAAAGGAATCTTAATAGGTTCATCCATCTCTACTTATACTTCTCGTTCCATACAGCTCTCTCCTCATGCTGCCTATACAATATCTCCTGTGCAGGTCACTACATTATGTTCTTTCTTCCTTGAGTCTCTTTAAAAGTCAGAATAAGCTTCTAAATTTAAAAAAAAGCATCTACTATATGAAAGGTCGGACGTATCTTTATTACTTATTTTTTAATTTTTTGCTCTTTTTCAATTTTTTATTTTTTGAGTTGATGAAATTATGAAACTCTGTTTTCTAGATAATATATAACAGAAACCTCCAAAACTTTTAAAATAAATTATGGCTTCATAAAAATGGTAATTTTAATTAAATATTTTATGATTTAATGGTATGATAAGGGTCTCAAAGTTTTTCATTATATTTTATAAAGAATACGGCTATCAGCACTTGCTGTTTTTACTAATGACCAGTAGAGGGTAGCATTGTCATCCTGTTCTTCGCTGTAGTAATACTAGAGAATGTGTACATGTCAGCTCTGCGCTCTCCTCCCCCTGGCTCAGTGATTCACCCTCCCATTTTTCCTCGCACACAAAGAAGAGCTGCTGCTCCGATGAGAGCCCTGCGGATGATTTTCTCCTTGAATGGATTACATTTTCAGGAGGATATACGGATAAATACAACAGCCCAATGCATCTTGGATTACACAGGATCTACATGACATCAAATATCAAGACAATCATTTAAGATATGGACATCAGAGGCTTTTGTCAGTGCTGGAAATGGCAAGTAGTCTGCTCCTTTCTCCTTTGTAGCTGGGGCTGGGTCTCGGGGCAGCTGCGTTATTCTATTGTTGAGGAGTCTGAGCCGGGGACATTGGTAGGAAATGTAGCTCAGGATCTGGGGATAAGACGGGCAGAGATCTCTCAGCGCAGGATACATCTGAGATCGGAAAAATACCAAAAATATTTCAGTGTAAATCCGGCAAATGGAGGCTTGGTTGTGAAGGACAGGATTGATAGGGAGAGCCTGTGTGGATCTAGTCCCAGCTGTTTACTGCAGATAGAGGTTGTGGCTGAGAATCCTGTGGAGCTTTATAGTCTAGAAATAGAGATTCTGGATATTAATGATAATTCTCCCACATTCTCATCTGATGATCGTACTATAAAGATCACAGAATTATTAACAAGTCCTGGAGCTCGATTTGCTTTAGAGATTGCAAAGGATTTAGATGTGGGTGTGAATGGTGTCAGTCAGTATACACTGAATACAAATCCTTATTTCTCATTGTCTGTAAAGAGTCGTAAGGATGGAACGCTCATCCCTCAGCTAATACTAGAAAAGGTTTTGGATAGAGAAGAAAAGCAAGAACATAACCTGATTCTCACAGCTATAGATGGAGGAGAACCGGCCAGATCAGGGACCTGCAGAATAACAATAGTTGTATTAGATATTAATGATAATCCTCCAGTCTTCAATCAGTCAGTATATAAGATCAGTATTAGGGAGAATCTCCCATTGAGAACTGTCATATTAACACTGAACGCAACGGATCAGGATGACGGAGCAAATGGGGAGATTCAGTTTTCTTTTGATGATCACACATATGAATCTGCGAAAAGATTATTTGCTCTAAATGAGCAAAATGGAGAAATTTATATTAATGGACTGGTGGATTATGAAGAGTCAAATTTTTATGAATTATCAATAAAGGCAGAAGATAAAGGATTTCCCTTACTAGAAGGAAACTGCATAGTTCACGTGGATGTAGAAGATGTTAATGATAATCCTCCAGAAATTATCTTTTCCACGGTAAACAATAATATTGCGGAAAATGCCCCATCTGGACATATTGTAGGATTTATTAATGTCAGAGACAAGGATTCTGGGAGAAATGGAGAAATAAAACTGGACTTATCACCAAATGTGCCTTTTAGAATAAGATCCCATCAGAACCGTTATGCATTGGTGACAGATGGGAATCTGGATAGAGAAGAAACCCCCCAATACACTATAGAGCTGACAGCCGCTGATTTAGGGTCTCCCCCTCTATACAGTAAAACAAGCGTCACCCTCAGTGTGTCAGATATTAATGATAATGCTCCGCTCTTCACACAGTCTACTTATAATGCTTTCATTAAGGAGAACACCGACCCCGGGACTCTTCTATGTACAGTATCTGCTACTGACCTAGATGAAGGGGTTAATTCTGATCTGGTTTACTCCATAGTGGAGAGTCAGATTGACGGCTCCTCTGTATCCTCCTATGTTTACATCCATTCTAGTGATGGGAATATATATGCTCAGCGCTCCTTTGACTATGAGCAGATCCAGGTTTTACACATCACCATAAAGGTAGAAGACTCAGGATCTCCGCACTTATCTTCTACTGTTCCCGTCTTTATCTTCATTCTGGATACAAATGACAATCCCCCCTCTCTGCTGTATCCAGAGCACTCTGAGGACCTCATTGTCCAAGAGAAGATCCCAAAGTCTACAAGTGCCGGATATCTGGTAACAAAACTGTCGGCAGTGGATCTGGACTCTGGTCACAATGCCTGGTTGGTCTTTACTCTCGTTGACCCCATCAATTATTCATCATTCCAAGTGTCCAAACACACAGGAGAGGTCAGAACTGTAAGAGGATTACAGGAGAGCGAGAACATGGAGCAACAACTTGTCATTTCTATCAGTGATCAGGGGAATCCTCCATTATCCACTACAGTGACTGTACTTGTCAGTATAGCAGATGAGGTTATAGTGGAAAGGCCCAAATCTGGTGACTTCCTGACCAACTCCAAACCCCCATCAGATATGACTCTGTATTTGATCATTTCCCTGGTGGCCATCAGCTTAGTGTCACTTGTCACCTTCATGATATTATTGGTGAGATGTCTGAGGAAGGACACTTATGACTACAGCAGTAGTTGTTGTTTTCTTGGTGGATCCCAATCCAAAGCGTACACAGATCAGTATCAGCCGGCCCTGTACCTCAACACAGACGGGACCCTAAAATACATGGAGGTCAGGATGGTTCCTCCAGGATCCCAGGGGCAGAGTTACCAAACTAATTTACCTCCAGCCCCAGAACTACAAGATTTCAGTATTGTGCAGCCTTTGGAATTTCCCAAATTGCAGGATTTAGTACAAGATGTCTCTGCAGAGGGGAACTGCTCAAATGACCCCGGCAATGTAAGTGAAAGTTATTTTCATTGAAGTTTTGTATAGAATTAATGAACACTTTAGAATCTTTGAATAATGAATATAATTCAGACTTTGGTATTTATTTATTTAGATCTTTTTGGCTTCCTTTTTCACTATTATTTTATAGTCATTATTTTTTAGTATCAGGTAACCTGGTGAAACAACATTTTATATATTACCAAACAGAAGACTTATACGAATGATTATGTTTATTCAGATAAAATAAACTTTCTTATTCATTTTGCTTACTTATATAGCGCCAACGTATTCCGCAGAGCTTCACAGACATTGTCATTCATTGTCCCAATAGGGCTCACACCGTACATTCCCTATCAGTACGTCTTTAGAGTGTGGGAGAAAACTGGAACATCCAGCAAACATGGGGAGAACATACAAACTCCTTGTAGATGTTGGCCAGATTCAGACCTAGGACCCCAGCACTGCAAGACTGTAGCCTTACTACCTGCTGTACTTATAGTCATAGTGATATATGTTTATTAATAGAGGGGTCATATATGTGCTTTAGATATTTTTCTATCTTTTTTATATGTTACCCTGTGGCCTGTATGTAAATTGATATGTAACTGAAGTAACTTAAAGGGAATCTCCAACAAGGTAAAATCAGTAGGAGCTTTGTCCTTCTACATAACAACTTGAGCACAGCCGGGTAGAATGTGGCTGGGACTTGTGATGGTTTGTCCATCTTGGGAGCACCGAACATAGCGAAACTACAGCACTCGGTTATCTCCAGTGCTCTCCTTGAAGTAAATGATCCTCTCCAGTCCTGTTCACATTCAGCCTGGCTGCGGTCTGGTTGTTATGGAGCAGGATAAAGGTTTTGCTGAGTTTACTTTGTAGGACAATCCCTTTAATTTCCCATAAAGAGATCTGTAGAATTTATTGAGTTATAGGACTGTGGTAAAACTACTTTAATTTCACATAATCTAAACTGTATCTGTAGAATTTATTGAGTTATGGGATTGTAGAAAGCAATAATCAGAAAACCTGGATGACTCCATGTAGATATAAAGGGAAGAGACAGCAGGTCACAGAATGTCACTAACATGGATGAAGATGTGCGGAGTCTGCTGACTACTAGTGCAGGTAACATGGCCGACTACTACTGGACACCACAGCCTGTGCAGCTCATGTTAGCTGTGGTTGTGGCTCAGGCTCAGCCTAGACTCTTATTAGAGATGCTGCCACATAGGAACATGGAGGACGGGGTCTTATTCTCCACACACAGCACAGTCTGTAATGTGGGTTCTTTATCCCAGAATGCCTCACTTCTTCAGTCAGGGGATGGAAGCCGCAGAGGGACAAAATACTGACAGGCAAAGTCAGACATTAGAGGAACTATCTGTGTAGATCTAGAGAATAAACCCTGATAATGATTCACCACAGAACACACTGATGCTGGGCTCACACTAGTGCGGCATCTCCATAGCTGGGGTGTATCAGAGGACCAGAACAACGGACAGACGGATGCTAAAATAGAGGAAATACACGGAGTGTCCGTATTTTTAAGACTGAACTTAGTGGAAGAAAAAATCCTCCGTGTAGGACTTTTTCCTCTGCAAATTTTCAGGCAGACACAGCAATGGAGTCTCCAGCAGAAACGTGAACGTCGCCTGAGGTAGATTTATAAAATGTACTTAAAAGCAAAACTGTCTTAGTTGCCCATAGCAACCAATTTCAATAAAGTTTTCATTTTTCAGGACCAGAATACAAAATGAAATCTGCTCTCTGATTGGTTGCTATGAGTTACTATGAGCAACAAAAACAGTTGAACTTTTAGTCCATATTAATAAATCTCTCCCTTTGTCTTGTGGTAAATCCAGTTATAGGTGAAAAATAGACCAAATAACCAAAGTATCCATTAATATTACAGGTTAGAGAATATAATCGGTGATTTCATCAGGTTTACAATGACATTTTGTCTGTAGTTTCCTCTGTACATGAGGCCGCTGCCATCTGGTGTATAACATGTCTCCTGAGTGATGGATATACGTTTAGGTTTTATCAGTCGTATCCCATTACATTTACTATCAATAGTGTTAGATGTGAAATTTTGACTTTTCTTACCTTGATTTTGGACTTTTGTCTATTCTGTATGATCACTTTATCTACAAAGTTTTACAGGAGACAAAATAGTAAAAAAAAAAACAGCATTTCGATTCTTTTAATTTTTTCCCACTATAGCATTCCCCACATGTGATAATAGTTGTATAAGAGTAGGTTTACACCTGCGCTGGGAGACAGAGAACTGGACCACTAAAACAGCGATCATTCGCTGAAACTCACAGACCCCATAGGCTCCAAAAAAAGGGTACTGAAGGTGAGTATAAATATTTTTACTTTTTTTTTTTTACACCTACCTTGAACCTCCATCTATTATACTCCGGGGTGTGAAGAAACGCCAGAGTATAATAATTTCAATTCTGCCTCTATCCAAACTTGTTAAACCTGAAACAAATCTGGGACCCGATCCCCTGAACCGAAACTGAAATGAATTTTAATAGTTTCGCCCATCTCTATTCTCTACTTATACTTCATGTTCTGCACTGCTCTCTACTTATACTGCCTATACAATACTTCAAGTGCAAGTGACTCTAAACTACGAAAAGCCTCTACTATATGAAAGGTCGGACGTATCTGTATGATTTATTTACTTATTTTTCACTCGTCTTCATTTTTTCTTTTTTAACTTAATGAAATTGAAAATTTTTGTTTTCTAGATTAGTCAATTAATAACAAAAAGCTCCAAAAATTCTAAAATAAATTAAGTTTTCATAAAAATAGTCATTTTAATTAATATTTTATGATTTAATGGTATGATAAGGTTTTCACAATTTTTCATGTTATTTTCTATGTAATATGGCTGTCAGCACTTGCTGTTTTTACTATTGCCCAGTAGAGGGTAGCATTGTCATCCTGTTCTTCGCTGTAGTAATACTAGAGAATGTGTACATGTCAGCTCTGCGCTCTCCTCCCCCTGGCTCAGTGATTCACCCTCCCATTTTTCCTCGCACACAAAGAAGAGCTGCTGCTCCGATGAGAGCCCTGCGGATGATTTTCTCCTTGAATGGATTACATTTTCTAGAGGATATACGGATAAATACCACAGCCCAATGCATCTTGGATTACACAGGATCTACATGACATCAAATATCAAGACAATCATTTAAGATATGGACATCAGAGGCTTTTGTCAGTGCTGGAAATGGCAAGTAGTCTGCTCCTTTCTCCTTTGTAGCTGGGGCTGGGTCTCGGGGCAGCTGCGTTATTCTATTGTTGAGGAGTCTGAGCCGGGGACATTGGTAGGAAATGTAGCTCAGGATCTGGGGATAAGACGTGCAGAGATCTCTCAGCGCAGGATACATCTGAGATCAGAAAAATACCAAAAATATTTCAGTGTAAATCCGGCAAATGGAGGCTTGGTTGTGAAGGACAGGATTGATAGGGAGAGCCTGTGTGGATCTAGTCCCAGCTGTTTACTGCAGATAGAGGTTGTGGCTGAGAATCCTGTGGAGCTTTATAGTCTAGAAATAGAGATTCTGGATATTAATGATAATTCTCCCACATTCTCATCTGATGATCGTATTATAGAGATCACAGAATTAGTAGCAAGTCCTGGTGCTCGGTTTGTTTTAGAGATTGCAAAGGATTTAGATGTGGGTGTGAATGGTGTCAGTCAGTATACACTGAATACAAATCCTTATTTCTCATTGTCTGTGAAGAGTCGTAAGGATGGAACGCTCATCCCTCAGCTGATACTAGAAAAGGTTTTAGATAGAGAAGAAAAGCGAGAACATAACCTGATTCTCACAGCTATAGATGGAGGAGAACCGGCTAGATCAGGGACCTGCAGAATAACAATAGTTGTATTAGATATTAATGATAATCCTCCAGTCTTCAATCAGTCAGTATATAAGATCAGTATTAGGGAGAATCTCCCATTGAGAACTGTCATATTAACACTGAACGCAACAGATCAGGATGACGGAGCAAATGGGGAGATTCAGTTTTCCTTTGATGATCACACATCTGAATCTGCGAAAAGATTATTTGCTTTAAATGAGCAAAATGGAGAAATTTATATTAATGGACTGATGGATTATGAAGAGTCAAATTTTTATGAATTATCAATAACAGCCTCAGACAAAGGATTTCCCAAACTAGAGGGGAACTGCATAGTTCATGTAGAAGTAGAAGATATTAATGATAATCTTCCAGAAATCACATTTACATCAGTAGCTAATAATATTCCAGAAAATGCCCCATCTGGAGCTGTTGTTGGATTTATTAATGTGAGAGACAAGGATTCTGGAAAGAATGGAGAAATAAAACTGGACTTATCACCAAATGTGCCTTTTAGAATAAGATCCCATCAGAACCGTTATGCATTGGTGACAGATGGGAATCTGGATAGAGAAGAAACCCCCCAATACACTATAGAGCTGACAGCCGGTGATTTAGGGTCTCCCCCTCTATACAGTAAAACAAGCGTCACCCTCAGTGTGTCAGATATTAATGATAATGCTCCGCTCTTCACACAGTCTACTTATAATGCTTTCATTAAGGAGAACACTGACCCCGGGACTCTTCTATGTACAGTATCTGCTACTGACCTAGATGAAGGGGTTAATTCTGATCTGGTTTACTCCATAGTGGAGAGTCAGATTGACGGCTCCTCTGTATCCTCCTATGTTTATATCCATTCTAGTGATGGGAATATATATGCTCAGCGCTCCTTTGACTATGAACAGATCCAGGTTTTACACATCACCATAAAGGTAGAAGACTCAGGATCTCCGCACTTATCTTCTACTGTTCCCGTCTTTATCTTCATTCTGGATACAAATGACAATCCCCCCTCTCTGCTGTATCCAGAGCACTCTGAGGACCTCATTGTCCAAGAGAGGATCCCAAAGTCTACAAGTGCCGGATATCTGGTGACAAAACTGTCGGCAGTGGATCTGGACTCTGGTCACAATGCCTGGTTGGTCTTTACTCTCATTGACCCCATCAGTTATTCATCATTCCAAGTGTCGAAACACACAGGAGAGGTCAGAACTGTAAGAGGATTACAGGAGAGCGAGAACATGGAGCAACAACTTGTCATTTCTATCAGTGATCAGGGGAATCCTCCATTATCCACCACAGTGACTGTACTTGTCAGTATAGCAGATGAGGTTATAGTGGAAAGGCCCAAATCTGGTGACTTCCTGACCAACTCCAAACCCCCATCAGATATGACTCTGTATTTGATCATTTCCCTGGTGGCCATCAGCTTAGTGTCACTTGTCACCTTCATGATATTATTGGTGAGATGTCTGAGGAAGGACACTTATGACTACAGCAGTAGTTGTTGTTTTCTTGGGGGATCCCAATCCAAAGCGTACACAGATCAGTATCAGCCGGCTCTGTACCTGAACACAGACGGGACCCTAAAATACATGGAGGTCAGGATGGTTCCTCCAGGATCCCAGGGGCAGAGTTACCAAACTAATTTACCCCCAGCCCCAGAACTACAAGATTTCAGTATTGTGCAGCCTTTGGAATTTCCCAAATTACAGGATTTAGTACAAGATGTCTCTGCAGAGGGGAACTGCTCAAATGATCCCAGCAATGTAAGTGAAAGTTATTTCCATTGAAGTTTTTTTGTAGAATTAATGGAACACGTTAGAATCTATAATTTATGTATATAATTCAGACTTTGGTATTTATTTAGTTTGTCCTTTTTGGTTTCCTTTTCTAATTTTATTTCCTAGTAAGTTTTATTTATTCATTTTGATTACTTATATAGCGCCAACATATTTCGCAGCACTTCACAGACATTCAGTCACTGCCCATTTAGGGCCCACAATCTACATTCACTATCAATATGGCTTTGGAGTATGAGAGGTGACCGGAGTACCCTGAGGAAACAAGGGGAGAATTTGCAAACTCCTTGTAGATGTTGGTCAGATTCAGACCTAGAAAGCCTGCAGTCTTGCTACCTGCTGTACTCAGTAATATATGTTTATTGAAGGTTCATGTATGTGCTTTAGTTGTTTTCTGTCTTTGGTATATGTTACTCTGTGGCCTGTATATAAATTGATATGTAAGTGAACAGACTTAAGGGAGTTCTCTCATAAGATAAACTCAGTAGGACCTTTGTCCTTCTACATAACAACCTGAGTGCAGCCGGGTAGAATGTGGCTGGGACTTGTGATGGTTTAGATATCTCGGGAACACCGGACATAGCTAAACTACAGCACTCGGTTATCTCCAGCACTCCCATTGAAGTAAATGATCCTCACCAGTCCTGCGCACATTCAGCCTGGCTGTGCTCTGAGCGAGGCAAAGGCTCTGCTGAGTTTACTTTGTAGGACAATCCCTTTAATTTCCCATAAAGAAATCTGTAGAATTTATTGAATTATAGGATTGTGGTAAAGCTAGAAAGCAATAAAGCAGAAACCCTGGATGACTCCATGTAGATATAAAGGGAAGAGACAGCAGGACACAGAATGTCACTAACATGGATGAAGCTGTGAGGAGTCTGCTGACTACTAGTGCAGGTAACATGGCCGACTACTACTGGACACCACAGCCTGTGCAGCTCATGTTAGCTGTGGTTGTGGCTCAGGCTCAGCCTAGATTCTTATTAGAGATGCTGCCACATAGGAACATGGAGGACGGGGTCTTATTCTCCACACACAGCACAGTCTGTAATGTGGGTTCTTCATCCCAGAATGCCTCACTTCTTCAGTCAGGGGATGGAAGCCGCAGAGGGACAAAATACTGACAGGCAAAGTCAGACATTAGAGGAACTATCTGTGTAGATCTAGAGAATAAACCCTGATAATGATTCACCACAGAACACACTGATGCTGGGATCACACTAGTGCGGCATCTCCATAGCTGGGGTGTATCAGAGGACCAGAACAATGGCCAGGCGGACGATAAAATGGCAGTAACACATGGAGTGTCCGTCATTTTGTACAGGACTTCTTCCTTTGCCATTTTTCAGATGGACACAGCAATGGAGTCTCCAGCACAGACTTGATCGTCACCTGAGGCAGATTAATTACATCTGTACAAAAGCAAAACCTTCCTAGTTGCCAATTTCAATAAAGTTTTCATTTTTCAGAACCAGAATAGAAAATGAAAGCTGTGCTGTGATTGGTTGCTATGGGTTACTATGTACAACTAATGCAGTTTTACTTTTATACCATATTCGTGTGTGTAAAACCAGTTATAGGTGAAACATGGGGCAAATACCCAAAGTATTCATTAGAATTACAGGTTAGAGAATATAATCGGTGATTTAATCAGATTTACAATGACTTTTTGTCTGTGGTTTCCTCTGTACATGAGGCCGCTGCCATCTGGTGTATAACATGTCTCCTGAGTGATGGATATAAGTTCCTCAAGTTTTATCACTTGTATTCTGTGACATTTACTATCAGAAGTGTGACGTGTGAACTTTGACAATTCTTACCTTGATTTTGGATTTTATTATATCTTAACAAATGTTGCAGCCATTTTTTTTATATCTACTGAATTAGGCATGTTGCTTTTCTGTTCGGTCCAATACTTTTTATTGATATCATATTTTTATAATTTTTCTACGAAGTTTTATGGAGACAAAACAGTGAAAAAACGGGAGTTCAGTCCTTTGTAATTTTTTACCACTACAGTATTCACCATATGAGATAATAGATATATAAGTCTAGATTCACACCTGCGCTGGGGTGATAGGGAGCAGGCACGTACCCGCCAATTCTCACATACCCCATAGTCTCCTAAAACGGTAATGGAGGGTGAGTATAAATGTTTTTTATTTCTTAAACCTTCCTTATGCTGACACCTATTATACTTCGGGGTATGAAGAGACCGCAGAGTATAATTTCACTTCCACTTCTATCCAAACTTGTTTACTATAAACATATCTGGGACCCGATCACCTGAACCCAAACTGAAAGGAATCTTGATAAATTAATCCATCTCTACTTATACTTCCCATTCTTTACCGCTCTCTCCTCGTGCCGCCTATACAATACTTCCTGTGCAGGTGACTACATTTTGTTTTTACTCTTCCTTGTGTCTTCCTTGAAAGTCAGAATAAGCTTCTAAACTAAGAAAAGCCTCTACTATATGAAAGGTCGGTCGTACCTGTATTACATATTTACTTATTATTCACTCTTCTTCAATTTTTCTTTTTTGACTTGACAAAATAATGAAATTCTATTTTTTTAAATTAGTCAATTTATTTGATTTACAGAAACCTCCAAAAATTATAAAATAGTTTATGGTTTCATAAAAATGGTAATTATAATTAATATTTTATAATTTAATGGTATGATAAGTATGATACATTTTTTATGACATTTTGTAAGCATACGGCTATCAGCAATTGCTGTATTTACTTATGACCAGTAGAGGGTAGCATTGCCATCCTGTTCTTCGCTGTAGTAATACTAGAGAATGTGTACATGTCAGCTCTGCGCTCTCCTCCCCCTGGCTCAGTGATTCACCCTCCCATTTTTCCTCGCACACAAAGAAGAGCTGCTGCTCCGATGAGAGCCCTGCGGATGATTTTCTCCTTGAATGGATTACATTTTCAGGAGGATATACGGATAAATACAACAGCCCAATGCATCTTGGATTACAAAGGATCTACATGACATCGAATATCAAGACAATCATTTAAGATATGGACATCAGAGGCTTTTGTCAGTGCTGGAAATGGCAAGTAGTCTGCTCCTTTCTCCTTTGTAGCTGGGGCTGGGTCTCGGGGCAGCTGCGTTATTCTATTGTTGAGGAGTCTGAGCCGGGGACATTGGTAGGAAATGTAGCTCAGGATCTGGGGATAAGACGTGCAGAGATCTCTCAGCGCAGGATACATCTGAGATCGGAAAAATACCAAAAATATTTCAGTGTGAATCCGGCAAATGGAGGCTTGGTTGTGAAGGACAGGATTGATAGGGAGAGCCTGTGTGGATCTAGTCCCAGCTGTTTACTGCAGATAGAGGTTGTGGCTGAGAATCCTGTGGAGCTTTATAGTCTAGAAATAGAGATTCTGGATATTAATGATAATTCTCCCACATTCTCATCTGATGATCGTACTATAAAGATCACTGAGGTGTTTACTAGTCCTGGGGCTCGGTTTGCTTTAGAGATTGCAAAGGATTTAGACGTTGGTGTGAATGGAGTCAGTCAGTATACACTGAATACAAATCCTTATTTCTCATTGTCTGTGAAGATTCACAAAGGTGGAACGCTCATCCCTCAGCTGATACTAGAAAAGGTTTTAGATAGAGAAGAAAAGCAAGAACATAACCTGATTCTCACAGCTATAGATGGAGGAGAACCGGCCAGATCAGGGACCTGCAGAATAACAATAGTTGTATTAGATATTAATGATAATCCTCCAGTCTTCAATCAGTCAGTATATAAGATCAGTATTAGGGAGAATCTCCCATTGAGAACTGTCATATTAACACTGAACGCAACGGATCAGGATGACGGAGCAAATGGGGAGATTCAGTTTTCCTTTGATGATCACACATTCGAATCTGCAAAAAGATTATTTGCTTTAAATAAGCAAAATGGAGAAATTTACATTAATGGACTGGTGGATTATGAAGAGTCAAATTTTTATGAATTATCAATAACAGCCTCAGACAGAGGATCTCCTGAATTAGAAGGAAAATGCATAGTTCATGTGGAAATAGAAGATGTTAATGATAATCCTCCAGAAATCACATTTACATCAGTAGCTAATAATATTCCAGAAAATGCCCCATCTGGAGCTGTTGTTGGGTTTATTAATGTAAAAGACGAAGATTCTGGGAAAAATGGAGAAATAAAACTGGACTTATCACCAAATGTGCCTTTTAGAATAAGATCCCATCAGAACCGTTATGCATTGGTGACAGATGGGAATCTGGATAGAGAAGAAACCCCCCAATACACTATAGAGCTGACAGCCGGTGATTTAGGGTCTCCCCCTCTATACAGTAAAACAAGCGTCACCCTCAGTGTGTCAGATATTAATGATAATGCTCCGCTCTTCACACAGTCTACTTATAATGCTTTCATTAAGGAGAACACCGACCCCGGGACTCTTCTATGTACAGTATCTGCTACTGACCTAGATGAAGGGGTTAATTCTGATCTGGTTTACTCCATAGTGGAGAGTCAGATTGACGGCTCCTCTGTATCCTCCTATGTTTACATCCATTCTAGTGATGGGAATATATATGCTCAGCGCTCCTTTGACTATGAGCAGATCCAGGTTTTACACATCACCATAAAGGTAGAAGACTCAGGATCTCCGCAGTTATCTTCTACTGCTCCCGTCTTTATCTTCATTCTGGATACAAATGACAATCCCCCCTCTCTGCTGTATCCAGAGCACTCTGAGGACCTCATTGTCCAAGAGAAGATCCCAAGGTCTACAAGTGCTGGATATCTGGTGACAAAACTGTCGGCAGTGGATCTGGACTCTGGTCACAATGCCTGGTTGGTCTTTACTCTCATTGACCCCATCAATTATTCATCATTCCAAGTTTCCAAACACACAGGAGAGGTCAGAACTGTAAGAGGATTACAGGAGAGCGAGAACATGGAGCAACAACTTGTCATTTCTATCAGTGATCAGGGGAATCCTCCATTATCCACCACAGTGACTGTACTTGTCAGTATAGCAGATGAGGTTATAGTGGAAAGACCCAAATCTGGTGACTTCCTGACCAACTCCAAACCCCCATCAGATATGACTCTGTATTTGATCATTTCCCTGGTGGCCATCAGCTTAGTGTCACTTGTCACCTTCATGATATTATTGGTGAGATGTCTGAGGAAGGACACTTATGACTACAGCAGTAGTTGTTGTTTTCTTGGTGGATCCCAATCCAAAGCGTACACAGATCAGTATCAGCCGGCTCTGTACCTGAACACAGACGGGACCCTAAAATACATGGAGGTCAGGATGGTTCCTCCAGGATCCCAGGGGCAGAGTTACCAAACTAATTTACCCCCAGACCCAGAACTACAAGATTTCAGTATTGTGCAGCCTTTGGAATTTCCTAAATTGCAGGATTTAGTACAAGATGTCTCTGCAGAGGGGAACTGCTCAAATGATCCCAGCAATGTAAGTGAAAGTTATTTCCATTGAAGTTGTTTTGTAGCATTAATAGAATACTTTACAATCTATGAATCATGAATATAATTCAGACTTTGGTATTTACTTTGTTTGTCCTTTTTGGTTTCCTTTTCTATTATTATTTCCTAGTAAGTCTTTACTTATTCATTTTGATTACTTATATAGCACCAACATATTCTGTAGAGCTTCACAAACATTCAGTCACTGCCCCATATAGGGCTTACAATCTATATTACCTATCAGTATGGCTTTGGATGGTTTGATGTAACCGGGGTACCCAGAGGAAGCAAGGGGAGAATTTGAAAACTCCTTGCAGATGTTGATCAGATTCGGACCTAGGAAGTCTGCAGCCTTCTTTCTGCTGTACTTATAGTCATACTGATATATGTTTATTGATAGAGGGTACATATATGATTTTTAGTTGTTTTTCTATCTTTTATATGTGTTACCCTGTTGGCTGAATGTAAATTGATATGTAAGTGAACTCACTTAAAGGGGCTCTCTCATAAGATAAACTCAGTAGGACCTTTGTCCTGCTACATAAAACCAGAGTGCAGGATAGAATGTACTGTAGGTGGGACTTGTGATGGTTTGGCCATATCGGGAGCATCAGACATAGCTAAACTACAGCACTCCGTTATCTTCAGTGCTCCCCTTGAAGTAAATGATCCTCTCCAGTCCTGCTCACGTTCAGCCTGGCTGCGGTCTGATTGTTATGGAGTAAGATAAAGGCCCTGCTGAGTTTACTTTGCGGGACAATCCCTTTAAATTCACATAAACTAAACTGTATACAGAGATTTGTAGAATTATAAGATTGTGGTGAAAGTAGAAAACAAAAAAGCAGAAAACCTGCATTACTATATGTATATAAAGGCAAGAGACAGCAGGACACAGAATGTCACTAACATGGATGAAGATGTGAGGAGTCTGCTGACTACCAGTGCAGGTAACATGGCCGACTACTACTGGACACCACAGCCTGTGCAGCTCATGTTAGCTGTGGTTGTGGCTCAGGCTCAGCCTAGACTCTTATTAGAGATGCTGCCACATAGGAACATGGAGGACGGGCTCTTATTCTCCACACACAGCACAGTCTGTAATGTGGGTTCTTCATCCCAGAATGCCTCACTTCTTCAGTCAGGGGATGGAAGCCGCAGAGGGACAAAATACTGACAGGCAAAGTCAGACATTACAGGAACTATCTGTGGAGATCTAGAGAATAAACCCTGATAATGATTCACCACAGAACACACTGATGCTGGGATCACACTAGTGCGGCATCTCCATAGCTGTGGTGTATCAGAGGACCAGGACAACGGAGAGACGGGCGCTAAAATAGCGGAAACACACAGAGTTCGACGTGTAGGACTTTTCCCTCTGCCATTTTTCAAGCAGACACAGCAATGGAGTCTCCAGTGTAGACGTGAACGTCGCCTGAGGCAGATTTATTAAATCTGTTTGAAAGTAAATGTGTCTTAGTTGTCCATATCAACAAATTTTAATAAAGCTTTCAATTTTCAGGAGCACAATACAAACTGAAAGCTGTGCTGTGATTGGTCGCTATGGGTTACTATGGGCTACTAAGACAGTTTTGCTTTTAAGACATATTAATAAATCTCTCCCATTGTCTTGTGGTAAAACCAGTTATAGGTAAAAAATGGAGCAAATACCCAAAATATTCATTAAGATTACAGGTTAGAGAATATAATCGGTGATTTCATCAGATTTACAATGACTTTTTGTCTGTAGTTTCCTCTGTACATGAGGCCGCTGCCATCTGGTGTATAACATGTCTCCTGAGTGATGGATATAAGTTCCTCAAGTTTTATCGCTCATATTCCATTACATTTACTATCAAAAGTGTGACGTGTGAAATTTGACTATTAACTCGATTTTTACTCCATAAGGCATGTTGTTATTTCTGTGGGACCAAATACTTTTTATTTATACCATATCAGGGAATGTCCACTGACTATGATCACTTTTTCTGCTAATTTTTATGTAACACAAAACAGTGAAAAAACAGCAGTTCGGTTCTTTGTATTTTTTTTTCCACTACAGTATCTATATATCTATATAAGGCTAGGTTCACACCTGCGCTGGGCGACAAAGAGCTGGACCACTGAAACAGTGGTTACTCGCTTACGTTCACGGACCTTATAGACTCCTAGGAGTCAGTACGGAACATGAATAGAAATGTTTTTTTTTTTTTTTTTTACACCTTCCTTAAGCCTCCATCTATTATTCTCCGGGGTGTGAAGAGACCACAGGGTATAATAAATCACTTCATCTTCTATCCAAACTTGTTCAACTCCAAACAAATCTGGGACCCGATCACCTGAACCCAAACTGAAAGGAATCTTAATAGTTTCATCCATCTCTACTTATACTTCCGTACTGCTCTCTCCTCGTGCTGCCTATACAATACTTCCTGTGCAGGTCACTACATTTTGTTTTCATCTTCCTTGTGTCTCTTTAACAGTCAGAATAAGCTTCTAAACTAAGAAAAAGCATCTACTGTATGAAAGGTTGGACGTACCTGGATTACTTATTTACTTATTATTCACTCTTCTTCAATTTTTTTCTTCTTTGAGTTGATGAAATAATGAAACTCTGCTTACTTGATTAGTCAATTTAATAACAAAAAGCTCCAAAAATTCTAAAATAAATTATGGTTTCACAAAAATGGTCATTTTAATTAAATATTTTACGATTTAATGGTATGATAAGGTTTCCAAAGTTTTTCATGAGATTGTCTATGCAATACAACTATCAGCACTTGCTGTATCTACTCATGACCAGTAGAGGGTAGCATTGTCATCCTGTTCTTCGCTGTAGTAATACTAGAGAATGTGTACATGTCAGCTCTGCGCTCTCCTCCCCCTGGCTCAGTGATTCACCCTCCCATTTTTCCTCGCACACAAAGAAGAGCTGCTGCTCCGATGAGAGCCCTGCGGATGATTTTCTCCTTGAATGGATTACATTTTCAGGAGGATATACGGATAAATACAACAGCCCAATGCATCTTGGATTACAAAGGATCTACATGACATCAAATATCAAGACAATCAATTAAGATATGGACATCAGAGGCTTTTGTCAGTGCTGGAAATGGCAAGTAGTCTGCTCCTTTCTCCTTTGTAGCTGGGGCTGGGTCTCGGGGCAGCTGCGTTATTCTATTGTTGAGGAGTCTGATCCGGGGACATTGGTAGGAAATGTAGCTCAGGATTTGGGGATAAGACGTGCAGAGATCTCTCAGCGCAGGATACATCTGAGATCGGAAAAATACCAAAAGTATTTCAGTGTAAATTCGGCAAATGGAGGCTTGGTTGTGAAGGACAGGATTGATAGGGAGAGCCTGTGTGGATCTAGTCCCAGCTGTTTACTGCAGATAGAGGTTGTGGCTGAGAATCCTGTGGAGCTTTATAGTCTAGAAATAGAGATTCTGGATATTAATGATAATTCTCCCACATTTTTATCTAATGACCGTATTATAGAGATCACTGAGGTGTTTACTAGTCCTGGTGCTCGATTTGCCTTAGAAATTGCAAAGGATTTAGATGTGGGTGTGAATGGTGTCAGTCAGTATACACTGAATACAAATCCTTATTTCTCATTGTCTGTGAAGAGTCGTAAGGATGGAACGCTCATCCCTCAGCTGATACTAGAAAAGGTTTTAGATAGAGAAGAAAAGCAAGAACATAACCTGATTCTCACAGCTATAGATGGAGGAGAACCGGCCAGATCAGGGACCTGCAGAATAACAATAGTTGTATTAGATATTAATGATAATCCTCCAGTCTTCAATCAGTCAGTATATAAGGTTAGTATTAGGGAGAATCTGCCATTTAGAACTGTCATATTAACACTGAACGCAACGGATCAGGATGACGGAGCAAATGGGGAGATTCAGTTCTCCTTTGATGACCACACATCAGAATCTGCTAGAGAAAGATTTTCTCTAAATGAAAAAAATGGAGAGATTTATATCAATGGACTGGTGGATTATGAAGAGTCAAATTTTTATGAATTGTCCATTGAGGCAGAAGACAAAGGATCTCCCAGATTAGAAGGAAACTGCATAGTCCATATAGAAGTAGAAGATGTCAATGATAATCCTCCAGAAATTACATTTTCCTCAGTGACTAATAATATTCCAGAAAATGCCCCATCTGGAGCTGTTGTTGGATTTATTAATGTAAAAGACGAGGATTCTGGAAAGAATGGAGAAATAAAACTGGACTTATCACCAAATGTGCCTTTTAGAATAAGATCCCATCAGAACCGTTATGCATTGGTGACAGATGGGAATCTGGATAGAGAAGAAACCCCCCAATACACTATAGAGCTGACAGCCGCTGATTTAGGATCTCCCCCTCTATACAGTAAAACAAGCGTCACCCTCAGTGTGTCAGATATTAATGATAATGCTCCGTTCTTCACACAGTCTACTTATAATGCTTTCATTAAGGAGAACACCGACCCCGGGACTCTTCTATGTACAGTATCTGCTACTGACCTAGATGAAGGGGTTAATTCTGATCTGGTTTACTCCATAGTGGAGAGTCAGATTGACGGCTCCTCTGTATCCTCCTATGTTTACATCCATTCTAGTGATGGGAATATATATGCTCAGCGCTCCTTTGACTATGAGCAGATCCAGGTTTTACACATCACCATAAAGGTAGAAGACTCAGGATCTCCGCACTTATCTTCTACTGTTCCCGTCTTTATCTTCATTCTGGATACAAATGACAATCCCCCCTCTCTGCTGTATCCAGAACACTCTGAGGACCTCATTGTCCAAGAGAAGATCCCAAGGTCTACAAGTGCCGGATATCTGGTGACAAAACTGTCAGCAGTGGATCTGGACTCTGGTCACAATGCCTGGTTGATCTTTACTCTCATTGACCCCATCAATTATTCATCATTCCAAGTGTCCAAACACACAGGAGAGGTCAGAACTGTAAGAGGATTACAGGAGAGCGAGAACATGGAGCAACAACTTGTCATTTCTATCAGTGATCAGGGGAATCCTCCATTATCCACCACAGTGACTGTACTTGTCAGTATAGCAGATGAGGTTATAGTGGAAAGGCCCAAATCTGGTGACTTCCTGACCAACTCCAAACCCCCATCAGATATGACTCTGTATTTGATCATTTCCCTGGTGGCCATCAGCTTAGTGTCACTTGTCACCTTCATGATATTATTGGTGAGATGTCTGAGGAAGGACACTTATGACTACAGCAGTAGTTGTTGTTTTCTTGGTGGATCCCAATCCAAAGCGTACACAGATCAGTATCAGCCGGCTCTGTACCTGAACACAGACGGGACCCTAAAATACATGGAGGTCAGGATGGTTCCTCCAGGATCCCAGGGGCAGAGTTACCAAACTAATTTACCCCCGGCCCCAGAATTACAAGATTTCAGTATTGTGCAGCCTTTGGAATTTCCCAAATTACAGGATTTAGTACAAGATGTCTCTGCAGAGGGGAACTGCTCAAATGACCCCAGCAATGTAAGTCAAAGTTTGTGTTTAGTTTTATCTATTTTCATTGACATTTTGTGCAAAATGAATTTCATTCTTTACTATATCTAAATCATGTACACAATGCAGGTTTTGGTATCGTTTTTTGTAGTATTTTGCCTTTTTACCCTCTTTTTCTTCTTATTGCAGATTTATTTATTCAGTTTTTGTGGTTTTTCATTTTACCAAATTATCATTTGGTTTTAAAATCAATGTTCTATATTTTTCTTTGTTATTCTCTATACATAAAGGTCCACCTGGGGTACCTCTATACATCCACCTCTATACTGTCCACCTGGGCAGATAAAGGAAGCTGAGGCCCCTGTCTCAGAACATTTATTGGCCCCATTTTTCCAATAACTTAGTTTAGAGCAAACACCATAGGTCTCTCTTACACTCCACCAATAATGTTCGGTTATGACTTTTACTTTCTGACCTTTACTAACTTAAACATTTATCTGCGATCTAATAGTAGATAGCTTAAGTCAAGTTTGTAGGCCCCTCTGACCTTCTGGGCCCCTGTCCATCTGCACAGGTTGCACCAATGGGCCATATTGTCATTTGTTGCACATCATCTGAATTTTGGGGTATAATAAAATTGCTCAGTTTTCCAGGTTATGTCATAGTGTGAATCTTTAATGAAATGCAATGTAAAGGCTACTTCATGGAACTTCTATGCCAGATCTGCATAAAGTTGCTGTCTACTTGTGTTATATATACAGATTCACTATATATGTATTGTAAAGTCATCAAGATAGAGGATAAGAGATAAGATAAGACAATCTTTAATAGTTCCACCGTGGGGAAATTTCAGTGTGTTACAGCAGCAGATATAGGATAATAAACAGTAATATATTACAGAAGGAGACACATAAGCTGAGAAAAAATACTAGGAATCCATAGCAGCTAAGGAAGAAAAGAAAGAAAGAAGACTTCAGGATCATTTAGTTTAATGTGTGGAGTGATCTTTGCTTGGTCTGATGTAGATTATACAGCCTGATCACGGAAGGGAAGAAGACTTACAGTGCTGCCACGGTCTCATACATGGGGTGGGAAACAGCACTATACTGTTATCTATGTGCTGTACTGCTCTCCACCGTATCTGGACTACTCTCTATCTTTACTGTATGACTGCACAATGCTGCCCTCTACTTGTGTCGTATATACAGATTTAAGAAACTGCAGCAACTTATTAAATTCAAGTTAAACTTTGCTGCACCTGTACTTCATATGCTTAGGACAAGCTGCTATTTTCTATACTTCATTTTATTTTTACTTCCTCCTACTCTAAAAGGCTGAACAGGATTTGTGGTTAATATTTTGGAGGTTTTGGGAGTATTTGCAGGTTTTCCATAGTGTTAGCTACAGCATTCAATTTACAATGGTTAACCTAAAAGTACTTGGAACATGATGCGGTTCTGTTTTACCACATTGGCTTAGCACTTTGCTCATAAAGTGAAGGAAGGGGGGAAACTATAGAAATATTATATATATATATATATATATATATATATATATATATATATATATATATACAGTCCAATGAAAAAATTTGGGCACCCCTATAAATCTTAATCATTTTTAGTTCTAAATATTTTGGTGTTTGCAACAGCCATTTCAGTTTGATATATCTAATAACTGATGGACACAGTAATATTTCAGGATTGAAATGAGGTTTATTGTACTAACAGAAAATGTGCAATATGCATTAAACCAAAATTTGACCGGTGCAAAAGTATGGGCACCCTTATCATTTTATTGATTTGAATACTCCTAACTACTTTTTTTACTGACTTACTGAAGCACAAAATTGGTTTTGTAACCTCACTGAGCTTTGAACTTCATAGCCAGATGTATCCAATCATGAGAAAAGGTATGCCCAAACTTTTTCATAGGACTGTATATATATATATATATATATATATATATATATATATATATATATAATTTATTTTTATTGTGATTATAAGTAATATGTAAAAAAAAATACATTAAGATATATATATTAGAAGAAGGACCCCGCTTCGTTTTGCTCTGGTCCACTTGTTGTCTGTGACACACCTTGTCAGATTGTAGACGGGCTTGGGTCTGCTTAGACTTTGCATTAGCTGGGGCAGCAGCCTTGCGATTTGCTGCAGGGATCTTGTGCCCAACTGCAGTTTTCCTTTTTGGAGGCATGAGTAGTTTAAATTCATTTCAATTCATAAGAACGCTGACATCCAGTATGGCAGTGCAGTATAGTTATAGTTTATTTATGGCTGTGCTGTTATGGAAATGTGGTAAATGAAATGTGAAGTTATATTGGCTGATACACAACTGAATATTTTAGGATCTGTGAACTGCTACTGCTAATACAGGTCCTAAATAGCTTGGGTGCTATGGGAAAAAACCTGGAGTAAAGCTGTGTGCATGTGGAGACTAAGCGCCTGCGAGCTTCTATTAGCTGATATGGGACATGTGACCGTGTGTATGGCAGTTGGAATATGAGTGAAAGACTTGCACGTTTGTATCGGCTAATGGAAGTCATTGTTTTGGGAATACTGTATCTCAGCAACGGGACGTCCTAGAGAGCTAAGACCTGGTCTAAAACCTTCCCGGACACCTGATGCACCTGTGTGCCAAATTTGATGAAGATTGGTCCAGGTCGCACATAAAGAACTCTATTGGGAGGCGTATTTTGAGGCAGATTCAGCGTCAAAATAAGTACCAAAAAACTCCATGTGCACTGACCCTAAGCATTGTTGATTTTATTTGCGTAACTAAACTGTTGGACAACTTTTGATTTGATTGATCTGGCAGTTTTTGTGTCAATATACTTTATTAACAAATTTTGGATCCTTTCCATCAAATCCTGCATTCCCTTTACTGCTTGTCTGTGACTAGGTGGATGTTTAATATCCCTCCCTACAAAGTTTGATAGTGATAAGAGCCCTGTACAGATTATTGGACTAGGTCTCTTTACAAAGTATTCTGCGGTATTATGTACAGGGGCAGCGGATGTGCACCTGATATTATATTTTATGTGTTTTTTTTGCTTTTGGTGTCCATCTTTTGCGATCTTCTACATGTAGATGGTGACTCATGTTGAATACTCTGGTTTTATTCTCTGTTTTTCTGCACCAATATTTTTTGCAAAAATTACATAAAATTTCACCTAATTCAAAATAATTAATACGTACTATGATTTAACTTATTATTTCTGTAGGGGATCGACTACCATTGTAAATGTTTCTTCAGTTATTATTGAGTAATGTACGTTCTGCACGAGCAGTTATCTCTATGGAACGTATGTAATATGTTATATTTATACTTTAATTTAAAAAAATTTTTAAAAAAAACATAAAATAGAAAAAAAATAACCATTTTTCTTAAAATATTTACTAGACTAAAATCGATGTATAACCTAAATATAGTCTGTACAATGCTGAATACAAATCTAATTTAAGATTGTAATTATAGCTATTGACCAGGAGAGGGCAGACACGTTCTTCTGTTATTTTCTTTATATTTATTACATTATATATTTAGTATTATTATATTTATTATTTATTCTAATTATTATTTCCATTGTTATAAAACTGCTGTACGCCACAGAGTGAGTGGATTATACAAATGTAATATACAGTATTGACCAGGAGAGGGCAGGCACGTCATCTGTATTTCGGCCCTCTCCTATGAGCCCTGCGCTCTCCTCCCCCTGGCTCAGTGATTCACCTCCCATCTTTCTTCTCACACAAAGAAGAGCTGCTGCTCCGATGAGAGCCCTGCCGAGGATTTCAATGCAGGAAAACCAGGATTTTCCCTCGCCTAGGATTTCTATTTCTGCCGCTCACACACTTGGATTGATGGGATGAGGATTATTTTCTGCACATTTTAGAAGAAGGATATAAGATATGGACAAGCAGAGCTTTGTAAAGGCTTGGAAATGGCAAGTAGCTTTCTCCCTTCTCCTTTGTAGCTGGGGCTGGGTCTCGGGGCAGCTGCGTTATTCTATAGCTGAGGAGTCTCGTCCAGGGACTGTGGTGGGGAATGTGGCTCAGGATCTGGGGCTGAATCTGCCCGATATTCACAGGAGGAGACTGAGTTTGGGCTCGGAGGGAAGCAGCAGATTATTCTCTATAGAGCAGAAGAATGGAGCTCTGGTTGTATCTGAGAGGATTGATAGGGAGAGCCTGTGTGGATCCAGCCTGAGCTGCCTGCTGCATCTAGAGGTGGTGGCCGAGAACCCTCTGGAGCTGCACAGTCTGGAGATAGACGTTCTGGATATTAATGATAATTCACCTATTTTCTCAGTTTCTGATCAAATTATAAAGATTACAGAACTGCTTACAAGTCCAGGCGTTCAGTTCCCTCTGGAAGCTGCCAAAGATCTGGATATAGGTAAAAATAGTGTTAGTCAGTATAGATTGAACCAGAATCCATATTTTTCTTTATTAGAAAAAAAACGTAATGATGGGACTCTCATTGCTGAATTAGTCCTGGAAAAAAATCTAGATAGAGAAGAGAAAGCCGAGCACAAGCTGATCCTCACGGCTATAGATGGGGGCGAACCGGCCAGATCCGGATCCATGCAGATAACAATTATGGTTTTAGATATTAATGACAATCCTCCCATCTTCCAGCAATCTAACTATAAGGTAGAAATTCTAGAAAATATACCTGTCACTACAGTCATCCTAAAACTAAATGCCACAGATCTGGATGACGGAGCAAATGGTGAGATTTTTTATTCCTTTGATCACCATACTCTGGAATCGGCAAAGAAAATATTTGATATCAATCCACAAACTGGTGAAATTACTGTAAAGGGATCTGTGGATTATGAAGTGTCCAAATCCTATGAATTATTCGTCAAGGCAGCAGACAAAGGATTGCCTAAGCTGGAAGGACGATGTGTGGTTCAGGTGGATGTGAGAGATGTCAATGATAACACTCCAGAAATTATCTTTACATCTAAAATTCAGGAGGTTCCTGAAAATTCCCCCATAGGGACGGTGGTCGGATTTATTACAGTCAGAGATAGAGACTCTGGTAAAAATGGTGAAATAAGACTTGAGGTGTCCCCAGGTTTACCCTTTACATGCCAGCCCATGTCGCAGCGTTACGCTCTGGTCAGCAGTGGACCTCTGGACAGGGAGAAGCTCTCACAATATACTATTAGACTGACGGCCTCTGATCTGGGGTCTCCATCTCTCGGCAGCCACATTACAATCAGCCTTAATATCTCGGATGTTAATGATAATCCTCCAGCATTTCTACACAATGTCTACAATGCCTTCATAGCAGAGAACAACGAGGCGGGCAGACTGTTATGTACGGTATCTGCCGCAGATCTGGATGAGGGAGCTAATGCAAACCTCATCTACTCCATCGCTGAGAGTCACATCCATGGTTCTCCCTTCTCCTCATTCGTCTACATTAACTCCGACACCGGGAATATTTATGCACAAAGGTCTTTTGACTATGAACAATTCCAGGTTCTGCAGATCACAGCCCGGGTGGAAGATTCTGGATCTCCAAAATTATCCTCCAATGTTTCCGTCTTCCTATTTATTCTGGATACCAATGACAACTCTCCCACTATCTTATACCCGGAGAATACGGGGGAGACCGCGGCTCAGGAGACCATTCCCAGATCTGCTGCGGCCGGGTATTTAGTCAGTAAGGTGTCCGCAGTAGATATAGATTCTGGCCACAATGCCTGGCTCCTCTATAGTCTTGTTCACACGGCCAGTCCTGCTTTATTCCACATCTCTGAATACACAGGAGAAGTCCGGACTCTGCGAGGGTTACACGAGACGGATAACACGGAGCATCGCCTGGTGATTGTAGTCAGCGACCATGGGGAACCTTCTATGACATCTACAGCCACTATCCTTGTCAATATATTAGACACCGTTCCTCAGGAAAGTCCTAGATCTCAAGACTTTCTTCCAAATGCCAAATCTACTCCAGACCTGACCCTCTATCTTATTGTCTCCCTTGTGGCCATCAGCACAGTGTTTCTGGTCACATTTACTATATTACTTGTCAGGTGTCTTAGAAGGAATTATGGCTCTGGCTGTGGATTCTGCTTTACTGACAAATCCCTTTCTCCCACCTATATGGATCAGTACAAGCCCACCCTTTACCTGAACACAGATGGGACATTGAAGTACATGGAGGTGCGGATGGCTCCACCAGACGCTGCGGGGTCTTGTTATCCCGCTTGTTTCCCCCCTGTAGACATCGCTCATTCTACATTATCTAAGACTCAGATGAATGACATGGTCGGACAGCCAGAACTTATTGCTGATTCCAGTTACTTTAATAAATCGGATCAGGTGAGATTTCTTTTATACATTGTGACATTTTATTTTTTTCTAGAATTTTCTCTTTTCCTGGTGATTATTTTTTTAGATTTATTATAATGTGTACAAAAAATCCGACTTCTTAATCTTTCTGTATTTCTGCATTTGGAAATCGGTGTCTTCTGACCTGGTCCATGTTGTGGTTTAGTTGGACAGTTTTTATTTTTACTTTATTGGGATATTCATCTGGTATTCACTTCTAGATGGTTTCGCTGTTTTATATCTATATTTTTATGACCTATAAAATATTTACATCGGCCGGAGATATAAGATTAGACCAGGTCATAGGTCAATACTAAATTCAGGATCCCTGCGTTGACTGTGATGTTTCAGATTATCGGAGTGTGCTAAGGATACGTAATACCGCCATCATTGTCTGTACAGATTTTAGATAGTCTTTATATGACAAACCGGGATATCTGTATACTCATTGCGATAAAAATGTAAGACGTTATTCACAAGGCCATATTATAGCTCTGGACCTGTGTATGCTTCTGAAGTCATACAGACAAAGGTTCCCTTATGGTCAGCTTGTACTGGGGATACCCACCTTGGAAAGATTTTGTTCTCTCTAACACTCTTATAAGACGTTGACTTATACTTTTATGGATTCACGGTGTGACTATGTCTCCTCTTGTTCCATATTTTTTATCTGGCTTTTGCTCCTTTGGAAATTTTCCTTGGATCCCGAGAACTATGGGTTATCTTTACGAAGAGTGGCATTCTCACGCTAGTCTACATGAGCCAAGCGTTGAGGGCCATGCACCTCCATTGTAACCTACAAGCTACAAGCGTAATCATCGGCACGAGTAAACTGGCCGGATCTTAATTATATGTATTGTCTTAACTGGTGTTTAAGAGGTTGGAGGCCCAAGTCTCTTGATAATGCCGCCACCGTCCTCCAATTGGAGCCAGTCCATACCTGCTTTAGGTCTGCCGTCAGCTACAATTCACAGATAATATAATAACTGACACATTGTTGACGCCATATTCACGTCTGCACCCTTATCCCTTGTTCTGGTCTGTCGTAGGACCAGAACAACGGACAGATAGACCACTAAAACATAGGGCACCAACAGTGCCTGATAGACCCAATTGACTATAATAGGATCTATCTGGTGTACATTCTTTTAAACTGGTGCCGATGGATGAAAAAGTCGGACTTACTGCACTTTTGATTTTTGGTGGTCACCGCAGCGGAGTCTCCAAACGGAGATGTGAACCCAAGCTGAGATGGCATATCATGTAAAGATGTTGATAAGTTGATATCTTCAGTTATTACATGTTCCTGTAGTAGGAAAAGATATATATATATATATATATATATATATATATATATATATATACTGTATATATATATATATATACAGTCCTATGAAAAAGTTTGGGCACCCCTATTAATCTTAATCATTTTTAGTTCTAAATATTTTGGTGTTTGCATCAGCCATTTCAGTTTGATATATCTAATAACTGATGGACACAGTAATATTTCAGGATTGAAATGAGGTTTATTGTACTAACAGAAAATGTGCAATATGCATTAAACCAAAATTTGACCGGTGCAAAAGTATGGGCACCTCAACAGAAAAGTGACATTAATATTTATTAGATCCTCCTTTTGCAAAGATAACAGCCTCTAGTCACTTCCTGTAGCTTTTAATCAGTTCCTGGATCCTGGATAAAGGTATTTTGGACAAACAATTCAAGTTCAGTTAAGTTAGATGGTCGCCGAGCATGGACAGCCCGCTTCAAATCATCCCACAGATGTTCAATGATATTCAGGTCTGGGGACTGGGATGGCCATTCCAGAACATTGTAATTGTTCCTCTGCATGAATGCCTGAGTTGATTTGGAGCGGTGTTTTGGATCATTGTCTTGCTGAAATATCCATCCCCGGCGTAACTTCAACTTCGTCACTGATTCTTGAACATTATTCTCAAGAATCTGCTGATACTGAGTGGAATCCATGCGACCCTCAACTTTAACAAGATTCCCGGTGCCGGCATTGGCCACACAGCCACAAAGCATGATGGAACCTCCACCAAATTTTACAGTGGGTAGCAAGAGTTTTTCTTGGAATGCTGTTTCTTTTTGGACGCCATGCATAACGCCTTTTTTTATAACCAAACAACTCAATTTTTGTTTCCAAAATGAAGCTGCCTTGTCCAAATGTGCTTTTTCATACCTCAGGCAACTCTATTTGTGGCGTACGTGCAGAAACGGCTTCTTTCTCATCACTCTCCCATACAGCTTCTATTTGTGCAAAGTGCGCTGTATAGTTGACCGATGCACAGTGACACCATCTGCAGCAAGATGATGCTGCAGCTCTTTGGAGGTGGTCTGTGGATTGTTCTTGACTGTTCTCACTATTCTTCTTCTCTGCCTTTCTGATATTTTTCTTGGCCTGCCACTTCTGGGCTTAACAAGAACTGTCCCTGTGGTCTTCCATTTCCTTACTATGTTCCTCACAGTGGAAACTGACAGGTTAAATCTCTGAGACAACTTTTTGTATCCTTCCCCTGAACAACTATGTTGAACAATCTTTGTTTTCAGATCATTTGAGAGTTGTTTTGAGTAGCCCATGATGCCACTCTTCAGAGGAGATTCAAATAGGAGATCAACTTGCAATTGGCCACCTTAAATACCTTTTCTTATGATTGGATACACCTGGCTATGAAGTTCAAAGCTCACTGAGGTTACAAAACCAATTTTGTGCTTCAGTAAGTCAGTAAAAAGTAGTTAGGGGAATTCAAATCAATAAAATGATAAGGGTGCCCATACTTTTGCACCAGTCAAATTTTGGTTTAATGCATATTGCACATTTTCTGTTAGTACAATAAACCTCATTTCAATCCTGAAATATTACTGTGTCCATCAGTTATTAGATATATCAAACTGAAATGGCTGTTGCAAACACCAAAATATTTAGAACTAAAAATGATTAAGATTAATAGGGGTGCCCAAACTTTTTCATAGGACTGTATATACACTCACCGGCCACTTTATTAGGTACACCTGTCCAACTGCTCGTTAACACTTAATTTCTAATCAGCCAATCACATGGCGGCAACTCAGTGCATTTAGGCATGTAGACATGGTCAAGACAATCTCCTGCAGTTCAAACCGAGCATCAGTATGGGGGAAGAAAGGTGATTTGAGTGCCTTTGAACGTGGCATGGTTGTTGGTGCCAGAAGGGCTGGTCTGAGTATTTCAGAAACTGCTGATCTACTGGGATTTTCACGCACAACCATCTCTAGGGTTTACAGAGAATGGTCCGAAAAAGAAAAAACATCCAGTGAGCGGAAGTTCTGTGGGCGGAAATGCGTTGTTGATGCCAGAGGTCAGAGGAGAATGGCCAGACTGGTTCGAGCTGATAGAAAGGCAACAGTGACTCAAATAGCCACCCGTTACAACCAAGGTAGCCAGAAGAGCATCTCTGAACGCACAGTGCGTCGAACTTTGAGGCAGATGGGCTACAGCAGCAGAAGACCACACCGGGTGCCACTCCTTTCAGCTAAGAACAGGAAACTGAGGCTACAATTTGCACAAGCTCATCGAAATTGGACAATTGAAGATTGGAAAAACGTTGCCTGGTCTGATGAGTCTCGATTTCTGCTGCGACATTCGGATGGTAGGGTCAGAATTTGACGTCAACAACATGAAAGCATGGATCCATCCTGCCTTGTATCAACGGTTCAGGCTGGTGGTGGTGGTGTCATGGTGTGGGGAATATTTTCTTGGCACTCTTTGGGCCCCTTGGTACCAATTGAGCATCGTTGCAACGCCAAAGCCTACCTGAGTATTGTTGCTGACCATGTCCATCCCTTTATGACCACAATGTACCCAACATCTGATGGCTACTTTCAGCAGGATAATGCACCATGTCATAAAGCTGGAATCATCTCAGACTGGTTTCTTGAACATGACAATGAGTTCACTGTACTCCAATGGCCTCCACAGTCACCAGATCTCAATCCAATAGAGGAGCATCTTTGGGATGTGGTGGAACGGGAGATTCGCATCATGGATGTGCAGCCGACAAATCTGCGGCAACTGTGTGATGCCATCATGTCAATATGGACCAAAATCTCTGAGGAATGCTTCCAGCACCTTGTTGAATCTATGCCACGAAGAATTGAGGCAGTTCTGAAGGCAAAAGGGGGTCCAACCCGTTACTAGCATGGTGTACCTAATAAAGTGGCCGGTGAGTGTATATATATATATACTGTATATATATATATATATATATATATATATATATATATATATATATATATATACATATGTTACAGAAACATTACCTGCAGAAACTTTTTCTGGATCATGTCTATATACTGGACCACAGGGCACTTTAGTAGGTTGCGAGGCCTTTGAATATTTACAATTAGAGATGAGGGAATTGAGCTGACGAAGGGGAATTTGATCTGAATTTCAGGAAATATTCAATTCCCTCAAATCCGGATTTCCTCATGCTTTGTGGCAACAAATCACATTTGTTCCTGCTCATGTTAGGACATGGGGCAATGAACTCTGGGAATGCGGGATCACCCACAATGCCATGCCTGCAGCCAATCAGTAGCCAGCTGAACCTGTGATGTCACAACCCTAGTAATATCCTCTGCCATCTTGGATTCAGGTATTTGCCAGTGTACTTAGTGCAGGCGCTGGGGGGGTGGGGGTAGAAAACACATGAAATCCAATATTTTGCTCAATAGAAGTTCGGGGAAAGGATAGGGAGGAATTTATATAGCGTATTCAAGGGTTTATTGGAGGTCTTTGCAGCCTGGTTAATTGAACAATCCTACTATACCTTCTTGCACTGGCTGCCATGACACTGCTGCTCATTGCAGGTTGCAATAGGTCATACCTGTGTAATGCAAATTATTGGGGTCTCATTAATCGTTGTGCGGCGCAGTTATATATTGTAAAGACTCTACTTGGCGTTTATTACACTATCACTGTATTGTGTCACTACCAGAGCGGACTCCCCATATGTAATATTGCACGGCACAGTGTCCTACACCACTATACCGACTCTCCGCAGCCAGGAATTAGCTTCTTTTTAACGAGATTCGCTGTATATTAATTCAGATCAAATCGCATTGTTTTGGAAAATTTGGTGAACTGGCCGAATCGAATTTTTGAAAAATTCACTCATCTCTACAAAACATCTGGGAATTTTACTGCACATTAGATCTTGGACTGGCATTATTTACCTTCTGTTCATATAGAGGCAAAGGTGTAGCTATAGGGGGTGCAGAGGTAGCAGTTTTTATGGGGTCCTGGACCCTGAAAGGAAGTAAAGGTCCCTCTTCCCCATAAAATTTACAACTATTGTAAATGGTACCGGGTAGAATTTGCAGAATTTGCACCAGCTGATGCCTCTGTATATAGGTACCGTAAATATACATTTATTATTAAGACGGGCATTGCACCATAGACATATATAAAGGTTACATGATCTTCACTGAAGCAAGAGACCGTTACATATTACTGCACATTGTGAGATTAATACAGATGTCATATCGACCCATTATTTGTCAGGTGATGCAAAGATAGCGAGACGTCCACACTAAAGACAATTTTTTTCATTCAGTTTGCTCCTAATATAGCTTTGCACTTTAGCATATCGACTCCATATTGTAATTATCATTTCTGGCCAAAAGAGGGCAGCCACGTCATCCAGATATTGTTTGGAGATCTGCTCCGATGAGCCCTGCGCTCTCCTCCCCCTGGCTCAGTGATTCACCTCCCATCTTTCTTCTCACACAAAGAAGAGCTGCTGCTCCGATGAGAGCCCTGCCGAGGATTTCAATGCAGGAAAACCAGGATTTTCCCTCACCCAGGATTTCTATTTCTGCCGCTCACACACTCGGATTGATGGGATGAGGATTATTTTCTGCACATTTTAGAAGAAGGATTTAAGATATGGACAAGCAGAGCTTTGTAAAGGCTTGGAAATGGCAAGTAGCTTTCTCCCTTCTCCTTTGTAGCTGGGGCTGGGTCTCGGGGCAGCTGCGTTATTCTATAGCTGAGGAGTCTCATCCAGGGACTGTGGTGGGGAATGTGGCTCAGGATCTGGGGCTGAATCTGCCCGATATTCACAGGAGGAGACTGAGTTTGGGCTCGGAGGGAAGCAGCAGATTATTCTCTATAGAGCAGAAGAATGGAGCTCTGGTTGTATCTGAGAGGATTGATAGGGAGAGCCTGTGTGGATCCAGCCTGAGCTGCCTGCTGCATCTAGAGGTGGTGGCCGAGAACCCTCTGGAGCTGCACAGTCTGGAGATAGACATTCTGGATATTAATGATAATTCTCCAATATTTCCAAGCAAAAATCAGATTGTAAAAATTACAGAATTATTAACAGTACAAGGTGAGCAATTTCCCTTGGAGAACGCGCAGGATCTTGATGTAGGTATTAATAGTATCAGTCAGTACAGACTAAACCCAAATCCGTATTTTTCATTATCTGTCACTAAAGATTCTGGAAATCTCATTGCTGAATTAGTCCTGGAAAAAATTCTAGATAGAGAAGAAAAATCAGAGCACAAGCTGATCCTCACGGCTATAGATGGAGGAGATCCGGCCAGATCCGGATCCACGCAGATCACTGTCATTGTATTAGATATTAATGACAATCCTCCGGTGTTTGATCAGCCGCGATATAAGATTAATATCCTGGAGAACGTGCCCTTAAATACAGTCATAATAAAGCTGAATGCTACCGATTCCGATGAGGGGGTAAATAGCGAGTTCACGTATTCTATAGATCAACGGACAGCAAATTCTGCAAAAGAAATATTTGATATAAAGCCAAATACGGGTGAAATATTTATTAAAGGTTCGGTGGATTTTGAGACTTCTACTAGTTATGAATTATTAATAAAAGCAATAGATAAAGGAGCCCCGAAGCTGGAGGGCAGATGTCGTATTCAGATCGAAATAGAAGATGCGAATGATAATATTCCTGAAATTCATTTTATATCCAAAAATAATAAAATACCTGAAAACGCCCCCATAGGAACTGTAGTGGGTTTCATCACCGTAAGAGACAAAGACTCGGGTAAGAATGGAGAAATAAGACTTGAGGTGTCCCCAGATTTACCCTTTAAAATCCAGCCCATGTCGCAGCGTTACGCTCTGGTCAGCAGTGGACATCTGGACAGGGAGAAGCTCTCACAATATACTATTAGACTGACGGCCTCTGATCTGGGGTCTCCATCTCTCGGCAGCCACATTACAATCAGCCTTAATATCTCGGATGTTAATGATAATCCTCCAGCATTTCTACACAATGTCTACAATGCCTTCATAGCAGAGAACAATGAGGCGGGCAGACTGTTATGTACGGTATCTGCCGCAGATCTGGATGAGGGAGCTAATGCAAACCTCATCTACTCCATCGCTGAGAGTCACATCCATGGTTCTCCCGTCTCCTCATTCGTCTACATTAACTCCGACACCGGGAATATTTATGCACAAAGGTCTTTTGACTATGAACAATTCCAGGTTCTGCAGATCACAGCCCGGGTGGAAGATTCTGGATCTCCAAAATTGTCCTCCAATGTTTCCGTCTTCCTATTTATTCTGGATACCAATGACAACTCTCCCACTATCTTATACCCGGAGAATACGGGGGAGACCGCGGCTCAGGAGACCATTCCCAGATCTGCTGCGGCCGGGTATTTAGTCAGTAAGGTGTCTGCAGTGGATGTAGATTCTGGCCACAATGCCTGGCTCCTCTATAGTCTTGTTCACACGGCCAGTCCTGCTTTATTCCACATCTCTGAATACACAGGAGAAGTCCGGACTCTGCGAGGGTTACACGAGACGGATAACACGGAGCATCGACTGGTGATTGTAGTCAGCGACCATGGGGAACCTTCTATGACATCTACAGCCACTATCCTTGTCAATATATTAGACACCGTTCCTCAGGAAAGTCCCAGATCTCAAGATTTTCTTCCAAATGCCAAATCTACTCCAGACCTGACCCTCTATCTTATTGTCTCCCTTGTGGCCATCAGCGCAGTGTTTCTGGTCACATTTACTATATTACTTGTCAGGTGTCTTAGAAGGAATCATGGCTCTGGCTGTGGATTCTGCTTTACGGACAAATCCCTTTCTCCCACCTATATGGATCAGTACAAACCCACCCTTTACCTGAACACAGATGGGACATTGAAGTACATGGAGGTGCGGATGGCTCCACCAGATGCTGCGGGGTCTTGTTATCCCGCTTGTTTCCCCCCTACTACAGATATTGCAGGTTTTACGCTGAGTAAACCTGAAAATCCTCCTCAATTATCGGAACCAAATCCCTTGTCTAGCTCAGACTGGGTCAATGAACATGATCAGGTGAGATAATAAGGACAAATTTTCTGTTATTTTAGCCCTTTTCATAAGCTTTATAACTACACTGACTTTAGGATGTTTTGTCCTAGGTCTGTAGATATTTAGGGACATTGTTATACTTGACCGGTGTATTGGCGTTACCGTATTTACTATAATCCGTCATATACCGTAGAATCTGGTTCAGTATACAAGTTACAAGCCGTAAACTAACCGATAAGAAAACATTTACATAAAATCTTTACTTTTGTATTGCTGTATACTGTGTATGGTAAAACTATTCAGGATATTTCTACCTGTGGTGTTTGGGCGCCTTATATCTGATCTATTGTATAGTCTGTGTATGTTAGTATTACAATACTTTACTCTCATGGAAATTGTTGTAAATGTGCTACGTAAAATCTAAAATGACTAAAGTATCCCCGGAAATTCAATTGTCTTATTTTTGCAAGAACCTACAATTATCCCTATTGTTTCTTGCCATATTATAGATGTGTTCTTACCTACTAGACTAGATAGTGTGAGTCTTTCGGAGACGTTATACCGTGGCCTATGGTTTGCTGTAGCATATACCGTATTACAGCATGTACATTGAAGGTTTTCTGGCAAGGCCATATGGGCTTCTGGACAAGGACAGGCCCCATCTTTGACATTGCCATGCCACCAAGACATAAGGTGCTGACCATGCCTCTTTTTTGGCACATAAAGTGTTAAAGTCACATGTAAAATGGCTGTTAGCTCTGGACTCTTGCCTACTCCAGGAGGTTAACCTGAGAACCTTTTGGATGTTCCTGGAGTGTAGGAAAGTATATGAAAGCGTCATCCATAGTTAAGTGGGGATGAGCTCGACAAAGCTTCGTAACAATAACTGCAGAAAACCCAAAATGGATGGAGAAGATAGAAAAGTGTTCGAGGCTGGCCTGTGTATTGGTAGCTTAAACTGTAAAACAGTATGTCCCAACCTTTTATGGAAATCTCTACCAAATAATGTTTACTAGAGATGAGCGAGTAGTATTTAATCGAGTAGGTATTCGATCGAATACTATGGTATTCGAAATACTCGTACTCGATCGAATACTACTCGCTATTCGAATGGAAAAATTCAATGCAGAACCAGTGTTGATTGGCCAAATGCTATACAGTCGGCCAATCAACGCTGGTTCTTCTCCTACCTTTAAAAGTCTCCTCCTCACTGCGTCCCTGCGGCGTCTTCCGGCTCTGAATTCACTCTGCCAGGCATCGGGCCTGGGCAGAGCCGACTGCGCATTCCCGTGCTACAAGAAAATGGCCGCTTTGACTGTAAGCGGCCATTTTCTTGTAATGCGGGCATGTGCAGTCGGCTCTGTCCGGCCCGATGCCTGGCAGAGTGAATTCATTGCCGGATGACGACGCAGAGACGCTGTGCGGAGAAGACTTCTTGGAGAATCCAGCTCGACCCTCACTCATGGACTTGGTAAGTTCAGTTTGATCGAACGTTGCCTACCCCTGAAACGAGCATTTTTCCCCATAGAGTATAATAGGATTCGATATTCGATTCGAGTAGTCGAATATTGAGAGGCTACTTGAAACGAATATCGAGCATTTAACTACTCGCTCATCTCTAATGTTTACCAAAAGACCAAAAATGTCCTAAGGACGTGGATAATGTTACAATAAGGCCTGCGGTCATCTTCCCAACCAGAGTGTAGTGGCCCCCGATGGGATTCCAAGGCACCTTGCTGGGAGTGCTGTGCAATAATGGTCCATTCTGAAAGTATATAATGGATATGGAAGGTAATAGGAAAATATATATATATATATATATATATATATATATATATATATATAATGGATGGTAAACCAGTTATACAGGGCTAAATACTTAGCAAGCAAGTGATGAAACTGATATATGTATTTATATATTAGCGGTATGGATATGAAATATAAATCATCAACATATACGATGACTAGAGATGGACGGATCGCTTCAGTACGAGCCGGTGTGACCCAAACTGTTAACTTTTTAACAAATGGGGATTCATCTTGGATAAACTAAAATGGCCATCACAACCTGCATTGCAGTAAAACATTATACTCAAAGTATAATAGGTGGTGGCCCAGGGGAGGTGAGAAAAAAGAACTTAAAAAAATATTTTAAAAAATTATTTTGGGCCTCCTCACAACATCTGGCACTCTCCTGGTGATATGGTCCATGTCAGCACCTAGGCCCACTCACTGGTCTCAGTGGTGACCCCGGGCGAGACTGAGAGAGGCCCAAAAAGGTGCAGAGAAGTATGATTTTTTTCTATTTTTTGTTACACGTCCCCTAGGTCTCCAGTTATTAGACTCTGGGGTCTAGATAATAATTTCACTTCCGGTTATGTTCAAACTTGTAGAACCTGAAACAAATCAGGGACCTGATCCATCCGAATCAAGAAAGAAACGAATCTTGGGAGGTCGACCATCTGTTTCTGTCCTGGTGTCCTGTCAGTAGTCTGCTGACTGGCTCTTTCCTTGAACTAGGGCCCTCTTACCTTTGTAGGGGGTACATGCTTATACAGCAGCAGGCCTCAGGCAGCAACATGATGCTGATACATGATGGTGACTGGGGCAGGACGGTTTCGGACCAGCCTGACGGGCCACCCACTATGTCTATATAATATAATAATATATATATACCCGGTTTGCTATACAGATGCAAGGCCTGGTTGAGATGATGTCTTCCTATATGTTGTATAGTTCAGATGATGGGTAAGATCTGGGGGTCCAACCTGACTCAAGAGCCCACTGGTGGATTTCCTGGCTCCACTGTGCTCCAGACAAGGCCTTTGTGCTTGTGATATCTCTCACCGATTACTGATAAATGTCAATAAGATGAGGAAATACATTTGTAAAAAGGGAAAAGTAGGAAAATATCTGGACTTCAGATTCTGTGTATAAGAATGATAGAAGGGAAGGGCGGAAAGTGATGTGGGAAATAGTGAGCTGAGACTTTTGGAAATTTTGGATCTACATATCATTTGATCTTGTTCCAAGACTGAGTTCTAGAACAGAGTTACTTGCATTACATATGTATGTGTTTTATTATCGCAGTATAATATAGGCCATACGTAATTGGGGTCTATGATATTTCTCCGGACTGCGCCTATATATATATATATTTATATCGTCTGCTTTGTTTAACAATAGAGATTTTTTGCAAAGCATAAAATACATAGAAATAGATTCTCATATCAAATAGTTAATGACTGAAAACTTCATGAATGACCCATTATAGTGTCTGATCCAGCTGAGGATAAACATATAGCTCGAGACATGGGCATATTAGTCTCCTTGAGATTTCTTCTTGGCGCCACATCTTCTATACTATTCCCTGTATTGGATGTCGGAGATAACTGTAGTCCATATGTATGATGTATATTGACAGTCAGCACAATGTCCTATTCATCTTTATGGCCCCATACACACATCTATGTATTATCACGGGGTCCGGGTGCTGAGGCCGGAGCAAAACTCATGGCCTGCCCTATACCTGGCAGATTTACAGCTCGAGCTCAGTAGATGAAGTAAGTGGGTCGGCGGAGACATGGTGGACTCAGCACACGGATGTGATCCATATACAGTCCGTGTTGTGTAACACCGTATGCATCTAGCCTAATTCTAATCTTTAGTTTTGTTTCTATGTATTATTTTTATGTATATAGGGACACTCTTCTCTATTTTAATAATACATGTATTTTCTTTATTACAAAGTTTTATCATCACAATTGTCTATCAGGGAGGTCACAAAATCAGAAAATATGAACAGTTTTTGTTTCATATAAGTATTCCAAACTGCACTTATCAGTATTGACCAGGAGAGGGCAGGCACGTCATCCGTATTTCGGCCCTCTCCTATGAGCCCTGCGCTCTCCTCCCCCTGGCTCAGTGATTCACCTCCCATCTTTCTTCTCACACAAAGAAGAGCTGCTGCTCCGATGAGAGCCCTGCCGAGGATTTCAATGCAGGAAAACCAGGATTTTCCCTCGCCTAGGATTTCTATTTCTGCCGCTCACACACTTGGATTGATGGGATGAGGATTATTTTCTGCACATTTTAGAAGAAGGATATAAGATATGGACAAGCAGAGCTTTGTAAAGGCTTGGAAATGGCAAGTAGCTTTCTCCCTTCTCCTTTGTAGCTGGGGCTGGGTCTCGGGGCAGCTGCGTTATTCTATAGCTGAGGAGTCTCATCCAGGGACTGTGGTGGGGAATGTGGCTCAGGATCTGGGGCTGAATCTGCCCGATATTCACAGGAGGAGACTGAGTTTGGGCTCGGAGGGAAGCAGCAGATTATTCTCTATAGAGCAGAAGAATGGAGCTCTGGTTGTATCTGAGAGGATTGATAGGGAGAGCCTGTGTGGATCCAGCCTGAGCTGCCTGCTGCATCTAGAGGTGGTGGCCGAGAACCCTCTGGAGCTGCACAGTCTGGAGATAGACATTCTGGATATTAATGATAATTCTCCAATATTTCCAACCACTAATCAGATTATAAAAATTACAGAACTGGTGACAAGTCCTGGTGAACAATTCCCTTTAGAGAATGCTCAGGATTTAGATGTAGGTATTAATGGAGTCAGTAAATACACCCTGAAAGCAACTCCTTATTTTTCATTGTCTGTTAAGAAACGTAATGATGGGACTCTCATTGCTGAATTAGTATTAGAGAAAATTCTAGATAGAGAAGATATAGCGGAGCACAAGCTCATCCTCACGGCTATAGATGGAGGAGAACCGGCCAGATCCGGATCCACTCAGATCACTGTCCTTGTATTAGATATCAATGATAATCCTCCAGTATTTGATCAGTCTTTATATAGGGTGAGTGTCCCCGAAAATATCCCATTGAGAACAACCATTTTACGAGTTAATGCTACAGATCTAGATGAAGGAATAAACAGTGAATTCACATTTTCCTTTGATCATCGAACTTTAGAGGCTGCAAAGGAAATATTTGATCTAGACCCCACAACAGGAAAAATATTCAATAAAGGGATTGTGGATTATGAAGGTGCCAAAGTGTATGAGCTGTTTATCAAAGCTGTAGATAAAGGGTCACCCAAATTAGAGGGTCGAAGCGTTGTCCAGGTGGAGATAGAAGATGTCAATGATAACACCCCAGAAATTAGTTTTATATCTAAAAATAATAAGGTTCCCGAGAACGCCCCGATAGGCACAGTGGTTGGTCTGATCACAGTAAGAGACAAGGATTCTGGTAAAAATGGAGAAATAAAACTTGAGGTGTCACCAAATTTACCCTTCAAAATCCAGCCCATGTCGCAGCGTTACGCTCTGGTCAGCAGTGGACCTCTGGACAGGGAGAAGCTCTCACAATATACTATTAGACTGACGGCCTCTGATCTGGGGTCTCCATCTCTCGGCAGCCACATTACAATCAGCCTTAATATCTCGGATGTTAATGATAATCCTCCAGCATTTCTACACAATGTCTACAATGCCTTCATAGCAGAGAACAACGAGGCGGGCAGACTGTTATGTACGGTATCTGCCGCAGATCTGGATGAGGGAGCTAATGCGAACCTCATCTACTCCATCGCTGACAGTCACATCCATGGTTCTCCCGTCTCCTCATTCGTCTACATTAACTCCGACACCGGGAATATTTATGCACAAAGGTCTTTTGACTATGAACAATTCCAGGTTCTGCAGATCACAGCCCGGGTGGAAGATTCTGGATCTCCAAAATTGTCCTCCAATGTTTCCGTCTTCCTATTTATTCTGGATACCAATGACAACTCTCCCACTATCTTATACCCGGAGAATACGGGGGAGACCGCGGCTCAGGAGACCATTCCCAGATCTGCTGTGGCCGGGTATTTAGTCAGTAAGGTGTCCGCAGTGGATGTAGATTCTGGCCACAATGCCTGGCTCCTCTATAGTCTTGTTCACACAGCCAGTCCTGCTTTATTCCACATCTCTGAATACACAGGAGAAGTCCGGACTCTGCGAGGGTTACACGAGACGGATAACACGGAGCATTGCCTGGTGATTGTAGTCAGTGACCATGGGGAACCTTCTATGACATCTACAGCCACTATCATTGTGAATATATTAGACACCGTTTCTCAGGAAAGTCCCAGATCTCAAGACTTTCTTCCAAATGCCAAATCTACTCCAGACCTGACCCTCTATCTTATTGTCTCCCTTGTGGCCATCAGCGCAGTGTTTCTGGTGACATTTACTATATTACTTGTCAGGTGTCTTAGAAGGAATTATGGTTCTGGCTGTGGATTCTGCTTTACTGACAAATCCCTTTCTCCCACCTATATGGATCAGTACAAGCCCACCCTTTACCTGAACACAGATGGGACATTGAAGTACATGGAGGTGCGGATGGCTCCACCAGATGCTGCGGGGTCTTGTTATCCCGCTTGTTTCCCCCCTACTACAGATATTGCAGGTTTTACATTGACTAAATCTGTAAATGAGCCGCATGTATCTGGAATGGCTGAACATACAAACCCGTCCTCTGACTCCAGTTGGGTCAATGACTCTAGCCAGGTGAGACACTGATGCCTCTCGCTTACTATTGTGCTCTGTATACCTGTATATGTCCTGTATATACGAGGTTACTACACTTTTGCAGGTTCCATGTCCATTGATAGTTTCCTTCTCCTTTATGGTCTTTTTATCAGGTTCTGGTTATAGAATGTGAATGTTCTGCAAAGCAAATTTTTGTTGCTACCTATATTATACCCTATTGGCATCTCACATGTATCATATATGTACTGTATACAAGTAAATATAATGCTCTTACCTTTATATATAGATAGGAGACTCCCTGTGATAACCTGGTTGTACGTAGGGTTAATATGTAGGTTTAGCACAGGGAATGGCCTTGTTGGATGGGCTCTGTATACTGTATATAGGGTCTTCATCTCTTATAGGAGGTTGTTGCTAATAATATGACTGTGTGGATTTAGGATGATTTATGATTTACTACAGTATATACTACGGTGGGCTCACAAAGTAGATAACTCCATCTTACAGGCGGTACCTCCGTATTTTTTTCAGTTTGCCAAATAGTTGACAATGACTTCTGGGCATCAATGATTTGCTATATTGTATGGAAAAATAAACTTAATGGAACATTTTTGGTATGAGCTGACCAATGATACTGGAAATATATGGTAGAAAGGCTTTATTCATTCTAAGTTTCTATAGAAATTTGTATCTAATTCTATGTTGTATAAGGAATAGGGTTGAGCGATCGGGATCGGAAAAGATCGGATTTCGATCGGCGATCGAGTAAATTTCACGATCGCGATCGAAATTCCGACCCGATCTTTTCCAGCGGGATCGAGATCGGAGGTTATCTCAAGATCGGCTCAACCCTAAAAGTGACTTTTCCCATAGAGAAGCATTGACTAGGGTTGAGGATCGGGTTCAGAAAAGATCGGATTCCGATCAGCGATCGAGCAAATTTCCCGATCGCGATCAGGATCGAGATCGGCTGGAAAATGATCGGAAATCGGATTTTAAAATCGATCTTGACATCTCAAGATCGGCTCAACCCTAATAAGGAACAAGGGCATACTTAATGGACCTTCCAACACCTCCTCCAACTCCAACTCTTTGTATCTTTCACTAGGTGCCCCTTCACTAACTCTGACATAGTTGGAATCTTTCTTTTGCCCCCATCATTCCTGTTATTTTCAGCACAATTATGCTCTATACTGTCAAGTGGGCAGTCTTAGGCTGGACAAGCAAGACTTGTTTGCCTAGAATTTTTGGCAGACTTTGTGCCGTAGTGTCTTGGTTGAACCTCTGATAGAGATGTAAGTCTAGCCGTATTAAGATGTGAATCTAACCTGTTGTAGATGTGAACTTAGCCTTATTCAGATGTAAATCTAGCCGTATTCACGAGTGAACCTAGCCGTATCCAGATGTAAGTCTATCCTTATTCACAAGTGAACCTCGCTTTTCCAGATGTTAATCTAGCCTATATCAGATGTGAACTTCACTCTATCTAGATGTGATCATAGACTTATCCACTTTTTATCCATTACAACACAGATATGTTTCCTTTGTGGATATACATTCAGCTTTTTATAGTGTGTAAACTGCAAAAACATTAATAAGGAAAGTATAAGACAATACAACTAACTGAGGAAATGATAAGGAGGCTATCTCAGAAAGGTATTTCTCATCACTCCACAGGATAGGAGAAACGTCAGGGATTTGATCCCCGAAACTCCAGTGAGCGAGAGAACATGAGTCCCCTGTGTGAGTGGAGGATCTTGCACTTATATGGCTACAGTTTTACTTACTTCTTTGGGTCCAATAGAGCCGAGAACCAAGATATATAAGTCTCCATATTGTGTACCTGATATACAACACTACTCTTGCAAGTTTCCTAAGATAAGGATTCCATAAAATGGACTATATAATAGGATGAAGCTCATTCTTATTCATTACTAGTAGATGGACCCGGCTTCGCACGCGTATATTTCATTTTTTGTTTATGTAGTGGCCCCATTAGCATTGGCCCTGCTCTATTTTGTACGTCGTTTGTGTGTGATTTAAATACATTTCAATTTCAAAGAATGCTGACTTCCAGTATAGCAGTCCAGTTTAGGTACAGTCCATATATGTCTGTGTTTTTATGGAAACTTTGAAAATGAAATGTGAACATATATTGGCTGACACACATCATACGACTTAATATTTAAGGACCTGCGAACTGCTATTGACTAATACAGGTCCTAAATATCTTGTTTGCCATGGGAACCTGGTGTAAAGCTGTGTGTTTGTCGAGACGGAAGAACCTGCAAGTTTCCATTGGTCCATAAGCGTCATGTGATCACATGTATATCAGTTTGCATATCAGTGAAAAACCTGCGATTGTTTGTTATGGAAACCTGGAGTAAAGATGTGTGTATGTGACCTTGTATAACAGTGTTATCCATAGTGCCGTGTCCCTTTGAAGCTGATTTATAGCAGTGAAGAAAAATGGGTGGGTTGTTTTGGAAAACTGGAGTAAAACTCTGTGTATATGACCTTGTGTAATACTGTCACTCACAGCGCCCTGAACCTTTAAAGCTAACCTACAGCAGTGAAGACAATTTACTGGTTTTTTTTTATGGAAACCTGGAGTAAAGCTGTGTGCCTGTGGAGACTAAGTGCCTGCGACCTTCTATTGGCTGATAAGGGGCATGTGACGGTGTATATGGCAGTTGGAATATGAGTGAAAGACTTGCAGGCTTCTATTGGCTAATGCAGGTTATTTTTTGGGAATACTGTATCTCAGGAATGGTAAGTCCTAGATAGCTGAGACCCAGTCTAAAACCTTCTCGGACACCTGATGTATCTGTGTGCCAAATTTGGTGAGGATCAGTCCAATCATTTGGTCGCGCATAAAGAACATACAGACAGACAGAAACCCATTTTTATATATATAACATATAGTTTCCACCTTATCCTTCCCTTCAGTCATTTTCCAGGATTGTAGGCAAAGACACCGGGTATTTGCATTTACTTATAAATACTGTTTCCATGAATCTGTACATTGTTTATAACTAATATATAGATGTGACTATCATATCTTATTATATAAAACAATTTTATTTCTAGTTTAAATTTTTTTTAAATATGCTTTCTAGGTTTTTTTTTTTTAATGTGTTTATGGACGCTGTAACTATACTTGTATTTCCTTTATTACAATATTTCACTATCACAATTGTCTGCCAAGGTTGACAATTTTATCAATTAATGCACAAAACCTGAAACTGCACAAAATCAGAATATATGAACAGTTTTTGTATCATACTACAAGTATTCCAAACCGCACTTATCACTATTGACCAGGAGAGGGCAGGCACGTCATCCGTATTTCGGCCCTCTCCTATGAGCTCTGCGCTCTCCTCCCCCTGGCTCAGTGATTCACCTCCCATCTTTCTTCTCACACAAAGAAGAGCTGCTGCTCCGATGAGAGCCCTGCCGAGGATTTCAATGCAGGAAAACCAGGATTTTCCTTCGCCTAGGATTTCTATTTCTGCCGCTCACTTACTTGGGTTGATGGGATGAGGATTATTTTCTGCACATTTTAGAAGAAGGATTTAAGATATGGACAAGCAGAGCTTTGTAAAGGCTTGGAAATGGCAAGTAGCTTTCTCCCTTCTCCTTTGTAGCTGGGGCTGGGTCTCGGGGCAGCTGCGTTATTCTATAGCTGAGGAGTCTCATCCAGGGACTGTGGTGGGGAATGTGGCTCAGGATCTGGGGCTGAATCTGCCCGATATTCACAGGAGGAGACTGAGTTTGGGCTCGGAGGGAAGCAGCAGATTATTCTCTATAGAGCAGAAGAATGGAGCTCTGGTTGTATCTGAGAGGATTGATAGGGAGAGCCTGTGTGGATCCAGCCTGAGCTGCCTGCTGCATCTAGAGGTGGTGGCCGAGAACCCTCTGGAGCTGCACAGTCTGGAGATAGACATTCTGGATATTAATGACAATTCACCCATTTTTAAAACCAATGACCAGATCATCAGAATTATAGAGCTTCTGTCAATTCCTGGGGTTCATTTTCCCTTACCAACAGCTCAGGATCTTGATGTAGGTATAAATGGTGTTAGTCAGTACAAATTGACCCAAAGTCCATATTTTTCATTATCTGTAAATAATCGCAATGATGGGACACTCATTGCAGAACTCGTGCTGGAAAAGACTCTAGATAGAGAGGATATAGCTGAGCACAAGCTGATCCTTACGGCTATAGATGGGGGAGATCCGGCCAGATCCGGATCCACTCAGATCACTGTCCTCGTACTAGATATCAATGACAATGCTCCGATGTTTGATCAGTCACGATATAAAATCAGTGTTCCAGAAAATATCCCAATAAATACAACTATTTTTAGAGTAAATGCCACGGATTTGGATGAAGGGGCAAATGGTGAGATATTATATTCCTTTGATCACCATACTTTAGATTCTGTAGAGAAAATATTTCAAATAAATTCACAAACTGGTGAAATATATTTGAAAAAAGAGGTGGATTATGAAACGTCTAAATCTTATGAATTATTTGTCAAGGCAGCAGACAAAGGATCTCCCAAGCTAGAAGGGAGATGTGTCGTTAAGGTGGAAGTAGAAGATGTCAATGATAACACCCCAGAAATTAGCTTTAACTCTAAAAATACTGTAGTGCCCGAAAATGCACCGATAGGCACGGTGGTCGGATTTGTAATAGTCAGAGATAGAGATTCTGGAAAAAATGGAGAAATAAAACTTGAGGTGTCCCCAAATTTACCCTTCAAAATCCAGCCCATGTCGCAGCGTTACGCTCTGGTCAGCAGTGGACCTCTGGACAGGGAGAAGCTCTCACAATATACTATTAGACTGACGGCCTCTGATCTGGGGTCTCCATCTCTCGGCAGCCACATTACAATCAGCCTTAATATCTCGGATGTTAATGATAATCCTCCAGCATTTCTACACAATGTCTACAATGCCTTCATAGCAGAGAACAACGAGGCGGGCAGACTGTTATGTACAGTATCTGCCGCAGATCTGGATGAGGGAGCTAATGCAAACCTCGTCTACTCCATCGCTGACAGTCACATCCATGGTTCTCCCGTCTCCTCATTCGTCTACATTAACTCCGACACCGGGAATATTTATGCACAAAGGTCTTTTGACTATGAACAATTCCAGGTTCTGCAGATCACAGCCAGGGTGGAAGATTCTGGATCTCCAAAATTATCCTCCAATGTTTCCGTCTTCCTATTTATTCTGGATACCAATGACAACTCTCCCACTATCTTATACCCGGAGAATACGGGGGAGACCGCGGCTCAGGAGACCATTCCCAGATCTGCTGCGACCGGGTATTTAGTCAGTAAGGTGTCTGCAGTGGATGTAGATTCTGGCCACAATGCCTGGCTCCTCTATAGTCTTGTTCACACAGCCAGTCCTGCTTTATTCCACATCTCCGAATACACAGGAGAAGTCCGGACTCTGCGAGGGTTACACGAGACGGATAACACGGAGCATCGCCTGGTGATTGTAGTCAGCGACCATGGGGAACCTTCTATGACATCTACAGCCACTATCATTGTCAATATATTAGACACCGTTCCTCAGGAAAGTCCTAGATCTCAAGACTTTCTTCCAAATGCCAAATCTACTCCAGACCTGACCCTCTATCTTATTGTCTCCCTTGTGGCCATCAGCGCAGTGTTTCTGGTCACATTTACTATATTACTTGTCAGGTGTCTTAGAAGGAATTATGGTTCTGGCTGTGGATTCTGCTTTATGGACAAATCCCTTTCCCCCACCTATATGGATCAGTACAAACCCACCCTTTACCTGAACACAGATGGGACATTGAAGTACATGGAGGTGCGGATGGCTCCGCCAGATTCGGCAGCCCCCTGTTATTCCGCTTGCTTACCTCCAGCAAACATTGCAAATTTGACGTTAACAAAACCAGTTGATATAAATGATGTAGACAAAGAGGTCGCACCGTTGTCTAATCCGGGCTGGTTTAATGATCTAAACCAGGTGAGATAATATTACCATTACCATTGGATTTATTGCTATTTTATGTATTTTTTTTCTTTTATATGATCTTTATTGTGTGTCTTTGTTCCTGGCCAAGGGGCTCTAGAATATACAATCTTATATAAGTAGCAAATCTTTAGCTTTTTTTCTGGTTTTCATTAATACATCTTTTTGTTTGCCGTAAAGCAAAGATGTCTCCTCTGCACTTCTAATAGACATCGTATTTCTAAGCAAATGCTATCTAAATAATTGGATTAGCCAAAGACAATCCATCAGTTTTCGGATCACAAAACCCAGAGACATTGCTATGAGAATGTAAGGTGCTAAAAACCAACCCCTCTATTGATGTTGTGTTGTCCTGTTAGTCCAGTATTACGTACTATCGGTATATATAGGGGGTAGACGTTCTACTATTATGTTAGCTGGGTCAGTGGCAGACTCCGACAGCAGAGGATTTGTGTATATGGGCCCCTTGTTATTCAATAACTTATCATAGAGCCCTACTATTATGTCATTACATAGTTACATAGTAGATGAGGTTGGATGAAGACATCAGTCCATCAAGTCCAACCTATAACCCTACAATCCCCTACAGTGTTGATCCAGGGGAAGACAAAAAAAAACATGAGGCTCACGCCAATTGCCCCATTTCAGGGGAGAAAATTCACGGCCGCAAAATAACGCAGCGTATACAATCCAGGCTCCCATTGAAATCAATGGGAGCTTTTACGGCGCGCAAAGTCTCACACGCCGTATACGTGCCACATCACGCGGCACGTTACTCCGTGTGAATGGACCCTAACTCTAATCTGGCAGCCAGTATAAAAACCTTGATCAACGTGTCCTTAAAGTCTAGAATTGATAACCTGTAATATTCTTCTCTTCTACTCTTAGAGGAGTGGAATATTTTATGTAGTGGAGGGACCTTTTAGGCCCCCTTGGGGTCCAGGGCTTGGTAACAACAACAGCTGCTACTGCCCCCTATAGCGATGTCCCTGCAGGTTGCACCAATGGTATGTCCACCACTGAGCCGGACATGACTTTGGGACGTAAATGTGCTTTCAGCTTCTCATATTCTTTGCAGTGATGTTACAGAAAAATGTATAACATGTTGCTATAAGGAATGTCTATATAGACAGAGTTGGTCCCTCTAACTCATGGCGAAGTGGACATGATCAGAAGAAGACCACCCTCTATGACGTCCGTATAGGAAGGAGATGTTCAGACGAGACAACCCCTTTAGTTATTATATATATTACTATAATCTTACGTTTTCCCCATTCAGTAAAGCCTATTTACTATGGGATATATTTTCCTCTTTTTCATATTACCGTTACCGGGCTGACACTTTTATTGTCTAGGTCCAGAGATTGAGAACCTGTCCTGATCTTGTTGCTGCCGCTGGTGCCCCAATATACTGAAGACCTATGGCAGGTGGACAATGATCAGGACAGGTGATCTTTCTCAATGTTGTGTATATGTATCACATTGATGTTGATGAATCTTCCAGTAATGAAGGGAATCCATTAACAATCTCATGTTTAATAGAATCCTGACATAGACATATACAATGTTATTGTTGGATCCGGACAATTGTATCAGTAGCCTTGTATATATAAGGACTGATGGATATCCAGATGTATTCTGTATGGGACAACAAAGACCATATATCTTCATTCCTGATCCAAGATGGCGCCATAGCTTTCTATAGAGGTTTATTATCTTCTCTCTACTGAAATACTGTAACGCATCCAGCTGTTTATGGGGGGGTCGGCTGATAACGGAGACAAATGTAGAAATATTCCATGTAATCCTTTTGTTTACATACAAAGTATAAAGATTTATTTTGTGATTTTGTATATAGTTATAGGTAAATCCAGCGAATGAAAAACCAGGTCATGTCAGTCCCCAGACTTTTTGGGGATACATTACACCTCCTTCAGTGGGGTCGTGACCAGATGTGGCTGTATTAGTAAGGTGAACAAATACAGAATCGTGAGATACTTAATATAGAAACAGTGAAATACACAGTCCAGTCCCATTAATGTGACCACCTGTCACAATCCAGAATGACCACCTTTGGCAGAGCGGACCGCTGCGAGACCTGCAGGAAGAGAGGGGATGTTGTGATGATGTCACTGGGATGTTGAGCCGTGCCGACTCCAGTGCTGTGGACAGCTGCACTAGGTTACGCGGTTGAGCATCCATGGCGCGAACAACCCAATCGAGGTGGTCCCACAGATTCTCGATTCGCTGGCCAAGGGAGTACGGTAAACTCATCCTGGTGCTCCTCGGACCACGGACGTACACTGCGAGCTTTATGACACGTCGCATTGTCCTGCTGGTAGATGCCATCATCCTGAGGACAAACAATTCGCATGTAGGGGTGAACATGGCCCGCAAGGATAGATGCATACTTGTGTTGATCCATCATGCCTTACACAATGATGAGCGCACCCAGATGGCTGATGACACGCATCTTCTGCCATTGGTTGTTTAACATTGACGTCAAAAGTAGGCGGCGGTCACATTAATATGACTGGACTGTGTATTATAGTCCATTAAATTAACTCAAATCCCAAATATTACAGCAGAGATACAGAGAGAGGGATATTGTAATACTGAATACATGGAGAGATGGGGTAATGCATAGATAATATGAACTAATAGTCATTATACCTATGGGATGTCCATATATGTTTTGCATATAAGGGATATTAGTTACTGTATGCCTATATCGTGCTCATATATATTGTGCACAGACGTAGGAATGATATATAGTGTCCAGTTATATTTATGCTTAAATAATAAAAAGAATTAAGATGAAGGTGATCAAAGTGTATATTTCTTGTGTGTATGGGATCCTATAACTGTGAGACACAATATATATCGTACCCTAGTAACATAGAATGTCACCTCTTAATATCTGTCCTATAGAATAGAGTACAATGTTGTATCACTGATATCCTTCAGTCTATTCGCTCATATCTGTTACATCTCTATCCTATTTGCATCTCACTATCAAGAAAGATTATTTGTTTTCTTGTAACAAAAATTAATTTGATGTTATGTATCAGGAGTACAAGTAATATAAATTTTCCTTAAGGCTGAGGCCCCGCGTTGTTGGTTTCATGTATATTTGGAAATTGATAGCAACATCATTTTTAGGATTTTTCCATATATCATTCCAAGTTAAACTATAAAAAGTGCAATAATGATGTTTGTCCAGAAGAGGGAGTGCCTGTCTTCCTATTCCACATTTGGTATCTGCTCCTATGAGCCCTGCGCTCTCCTCCCCCTGGCTCAGTGATTCACCTCCCATCTCTCTGCTCACACAAAGAAGAGCTGCTGCTCCCGTCTACACGCTATGGATGCTTCCCAAGGAACAAAAGGGACCTATCTTCCTGGAATATGTTTTCTTCTTGAAGTAACCCACCGTCTTGGATTCTAAAGAGGATGTGAATTTTATACATTTCCATCAGAAGGATTTAAGATATGGACAACCAAAGGTTTCTAAGGGCTCGGAAATGGCAAGTAGCTTTCTCCCTTCTCCTTTGTAGCTGGGGCTGGGTCTCGGGGCAGCTGCGTTATTCTATAGCTGAGGAGTCTCGTCCAGGGACTGTGGTGGGGAATGTGGCTCAGGATCTGGGGCTGAATCTGCCCGATATTCACAGGAGGAGACTGAGTTTGGGCTCGGAGGGAAGCAGCAGATTATTCTCTATAGAGCAGAAGAATGGAGCTCTGGTTGTATCTGAGAGGATTGATAGGGAGAGCCTGTGTGGATCCAGCCTGAGCTGCCTGCTGCATCTAGAGGTGGTGGCCGAGAACCCTCTGGAGCTGCACAGTCTGGAGATAGACATTCTGGATATTAATGATAATTCTCCAATATTTCCAACCACTAATCAGATTATAAAAATTACAGAACTATTCACAAATCCTGGTGTGCAATTCCAATTACAAATTGCAAAGGACGCAGATGTTGGAATTAACGGTATTAATCAGTATAGTCTGAACCCAAATCCATATTTTTCATTATCTGTAACGAATCGCAAAGACGGGACTCTCATTGCTGAATTAGTGTTAGAAAAATCTCTAGACAGAGAAGAAATAGCCGAGCACAAGCTGATCCTCACGGCTATCGATGGGGGAGATCCGGCCAGATCCGGATCCACGCAGATCACTGTCCTCGTACTAGATATTAACGATAACGCTCCGACGTTCCATCAGTCGCGCTATAAAGTGAATTTATCTGAAAACGTTCCGTTGAAAACAGTGGTGATAAAGCTCAACGCTACGGATCTAGACGAGGGACCCAATGGCGAGATATTTTATTCCTTTAACCATCATACGTTAGAGTCGGAGAAACAGATATTTGACTTAAATCCTCAAAGTGGGGAAATCTTTATCAAGGGGTCTGTGGATTTCGAGGAGGCCAAGTTTTATGAGCTGTCTGTCCGAGCTGTAGATAAAGGTTCTCCTCAGCTAGAGGGGCGATGTGTCGTTCAGATAGAAATAGAAGATGTCAATGATAACACCCCAGAAATTAGTTTTATCTCTAAAATCAAGGAGGTTCCCGAGAACGCCCCAATAGGGACTGTAGTCGGATTCGTCACGGTCAAGGATAAGGATTCTGGTAAAAATGGAGAAATAAAACTTGAGGTGTCACCAGATTTACCGTTTAAAATCCAGCCCATGTCGCAGCGTTACGCTCTGGTCAGCAGTGGACCTCTGGACAGGGAGAAGCTCTCACAATATACTATTAGACTGATGGCCTCTGATCTGGGGTCTCCATCTCTTGGCAGCCACATTACAATCAGCCTTAATATCTCGGATGTTAATGATAATCCTCCAGCATTTCTACACAATGTCTACAATGCCTTCATAGCAGAGAACAACGAGGCGGGCAGACTGTTATGTACGGTATCTGCCGCAGATCTGGATGAGGGAGCTAATGCAAACCTCATCTACTCCATCGCTGAGAGTCACATCCATGGTTCTCCCGTCTCCTCATTCGTCTACATTAACTCCGACACCGGGAATATTTATGCACAAAGGTCTTTTGACTATGAACAATTCCAGGTTCTGCAGATCACAGCCCGGGTGGAAGATTCTGGATCTCCAAAATTGTCCTCCAATGTTTCCGTCTTCCTATTTATTCTGGATACCAATGACAACTCTCCCACTATCTTATACCCGGAGAATACGGGGGAGACCGCGGCTCAGGAGACCATTCCCAGATCTGCTGCGGCCGGGTATTTAGTCAGTAAGGTGTCCGCAGTGGATGTAGATTCTGGCCACAATGCCTGGCTCCTCTATAGTCTTGTTCACACGGCCAGTCCTGCTTTATTCCACATCTCTGAATACACAGGAGAAGTCCGGACTCTGCGAGGGTTACACGAGACGGATAACACGGAGCATCGCCTGGTGATTGTAGTCAGCGACCATGGGGAACCTTCTATGACGAGCTCTGTCACGTTGATTGTGAATATCATGGATAATATTGTTCAGTCCAATCCCAGACCTCAGGACTTTTTGACTAATGTGAAGCCGTCAGCAGATATGACTTTGTACCTTATCGTCTCTCTCGTGGCCATCAGTGTGGTGTCTCTCGTAACTTTTACTATATTACTTGTAAGGTGCCTTAAAAAAGAGACTTACGGCAGCAGTTGCGGGTCTTGCTTCACATCCAGGTCCCCTTCTAGTCACTATATAGACCAGTATAAACCGACCCTTTACCTGAACACAGACGGGACCTTGAAGTACATGGAGGTGCGAATGGCGCCACCAGACCCTCAGGATCCATGTTACACAGCTTGTTTTCCACCTTATATGGAAAATGACTTAACATTTAGGAAATCTTTAGATGTCCCACAGCAAAAGGTACCTGAAGCGGAATCATCGACTCTTAGGAGTATGACGGAGGTAAATCAGGTGAGATATCAGAAAATGCAGCAAAATTTCGTGGATTTCAGTAGTTGGTATGGTCACTGACTAAATGTGCTGGAAAAATGCTTTATAGGATAATATAATATGGCAATGTAATGAGAAAATATTCATTGAAGTGATAATATAGGGATGGCATGTAATTAAATCCATACGTGGTGAATTATCAGAGGTGTAAAGTGATACTTCTCGGCCTCCAATGCAAGTGATGTAAAGTCCTTTACAGAGGACATTTTCCCAGGTCTTCAAATCCCAATGATCTGATCGGCGCTGTCACCCGGAGCATTTTGCTGCTTTGTTTATCCAAATCTGTTAAGCTATTCCAAAGATATAGGCCCTGTTAGTGTCATTGCAAATTATGGTCTACTGGCTAAGTATTCGGTAACACTGTTGCTTCTCTGGAGGCGGGATCTCTGTGTATTACATGTCATGTAATGTTACCACCCACTTAGTAGACCCTAATTTGCATCAACACTAACAGGGCTTATATCTTTGAAATAGCTGAACGGATTTGGATGAACAAAATACAAAAAATATTCCGGGTGACAGCGTCGATCAGATGATGGATGGTATTGGGCTTTTCAGACCTGGTGTCAGGTCCTCTTTAAGTAGCAGAGGTGCCATTTTGCCTTCATTGGCAACTTTAACCCCTGCCCAATTTACATACTCCTGTATATTCTAGCAGTGGAGATGATGGTTTTGTAGATGAAATCCAAAATGTATAAGAGCAAATATTATATTATATCACATTATTATATGGTATATTATCATTTCTATTCAGTTTTTTTGTATTGTGGTTTCCCATGGAGGGCTTATGGTGTCCTTTGTTTCTGGTTTGGTGTTACCCAGCACACGTGGCATAGGACAATGTTGTAAATCCAGGATTGCTTCCATTTACTAGCAGGCAGTGTAACGTTATAATAGCTTCCCTGTTGGATATAGATAGAGGCTGCCACTCTGTGTTTTCTATCCTGGTACTATAATTATCCTGTAAAAGCTCCGGGTAATGATACCATGGAGAACGTGACTAGTTTATGTTGTTTTATAGTCGCTCTAGAAAGATGCCGTACAGTCATTCTCCTGACTTGATGTAGTAATGTCTGGTGTGTAGGGTTGAGCGACCGGGATTGGATTCCGATCGGCGATCGAGTAAATTTCATGATTGCGATCGGAATTCCGACCCGATCTTTTCCAGCGGGATCGAGGTTGGAGATTATTTCAAGATCAGCTCAACCCTAAACGTGACTTTTCCCATAGAGAATCATTGACTAGGGTTGAGGATCGGGATCGGAAAAGATCGGATCCCGATCGGCGATCGAGCAAATTTCACGATTGGGATCGGCTGGAAAATGATCGGAAATCGGATTTTGAAATCGATCCTGAAATCTCAAGATCGGCTCAATCCTACTGATGTGTGATTCTATTCCTTCTGAATATTTCTCAATACATTAAAGCTGTCTGCCACCATTCCCTTGTCTTAGGGGTGTGTCCTATGTAGTATAATTGCCTTGATTGGATGGTGTCAAACTATGTGAAGACCCTCCCAATGGTAACACCCAGTTGTCAATTTATATATTTCTGAGTTGTGTTTGGTCATTTCTGCATTGAGGCAACCTGATCCATTCTTCAGATCTCCATCACGTGATCTATCATTGCCACTGAGAGATCCACTAAGCCCCCTCTGGGCAATGTATGGTAATGACCTAGCACAGAGCTCGCTCCTAAGAGATGTGTGCATTCTCAGGCTACGTTCACATCTGCATTCGAGTCTCTGACATAGTGTCCGGCAGGATTTCTGGACAAAAAGGTCCCGCAAGGTTCACATTTTTGTTTGCCAATGTCTGTTAAAAATAATGGGGATCTGTCAATAGGGATCCATTGCTGTCTGCCATTTGATAGACCGTTTTCTATTTCTTCTGGTCTGTAACAGACTATAAGAATCCAATCCCTGGGCAAGTGTGAACCAGGTATCCAGTCAGTGCCCTTGTTTTCTGCTATTGAAAGCAATATTGCACAGGGGACCATGGTGGGTGCATTGCTCTTTATATTTTCTGCATTGTTACTATGATTATTCAGAAAATCCACAAAATCTCCAAATTATGTTTTTCCCAAGTCTGTTTTATTGTTTACAAGGGATTTCGGTGTTTCAGTAGTGAATCTTTACTTAGTGATATAGTTCCACTTACAGAATAGAGAGAATACAGAGCTGTTACTTTTTTGTAGTCATTATTTTTGTTGAATTTTTTGCATTTGTTACGATCTAGCTTCGGTAATAACCGTAGTTCCTGTGGTTGTCCAGAAGAGGGCACACCTGTCCTTCCTTGAGCGGCTTCACATAACATTGAAGCTCAGCCCTCCTCCTGGCTCAGTGAATCAACCTCCATCTTCGCACCAACACACAAAGCAGGGCTGCTGCATTGTCGGGATCTCCGTGGATATTTTTAAATGCCCTGGATGCCGATTCTGTATATGCAAGGATTTAAGACCAGTCTGGAACCTCATGGGATTATAAAAGGACCTCCATTTCTTATCCTAAGAAGAAAGAGATTTAAGTGATGAACATCCAAAGCTCGACAAAGGCTTGGCAATGGCAAGTGGCGTTTGTCTTTCTGTGCTGGGGCTGGGGCTGGGTCTCTGGGCAGCTGCGTTATTCTATCTACGAGGAGCTGGAGCCGGGGACGTATGTGGGCAATCTCCTACGGGATCTAGGAATCACTGACAATAGACACAGAACATACAGATTGGGACCTGAAAGTAAGAGCAAATATTTTCATGTGGATTCGGGGAGTGGAGACCTGACGGTGAGAAATAGGATCGATAGAGAAAGCCTTTGTGGATCCAGCCATAGCTGCGTCCTGAATCTGGAGGTTGTAACTGAGAACCCTGTGCAGCTTTTTAGCGTAGAAATAGAGATATTGGATTTAAATGATAATTCTCCAGCTTTTTCTAACACTAATCGTGTTTTGAGGATCACGGAATTGGTGACGATTCCTGGGGTCCGATTTCCACTAGAAATTGCACAGGATTCAGATATTGGTACAAATAGTGTTACCCAGTATAGGCTTAATGCAAACCCTTTCTTTTCTTTATCTGTAAAGACCCGTAAAGATGGGACTGTAGTGCCGGAGATGATTCTAGAAAAGGTATTAGATCGAGAAGACAAGAAGGAACACAAACTTATTCTCACTGCTATAGATGGTGGAGAACCAGCACGATCTGGATCTTCCCAAATAACCGTAATCGTGTTAGATATCAATGATAATGCCCCGGTGTTTGGTGACTCTATATATAGGATCAGTTTATTGGAAAACGCCCCCCAAAAAACAGTCATCATAAAAATGAACGCTACAGATCTTGACGAAGGAGCAAATTCAGAAATCGAATATTCTTTTGATGACCATACGTCCGAATCTGCCAAAAATTTGTTTGATATAAACATGAAAACTGGTGAGGTTTTTGTGAAAGGACTTGTGGACTATGAAGATAGCCAATACTGGGAATTATCTATCAGAGCAGTAGACAAAGGGATACCCGAACTAGAAGGACGCTGTATTGTTCAAGTGGAGATACAAGATGTAAATGATAACCCACCCGAGATTATATTCACTTCGACTACCAAAGCTGTCCCTGAAGATTCCCCCTTGGGTACACTGATTGGGTTCTTGGTCGTGAAAGACAAGGATTCTGGTAAGAATGGAGAGATAGAATTAGAAACATCTCCAAACCTTCCATTTAAATTCCACCATCTCAATAGTCGATACTCTCTGGTGACAGATGGGCGGCTAGATAGAGAAAACCAGGCTCAATATGAAATCATGGTAACTGCATCCGATTTAGGTTCCCCACCAATGCGCACACAAACCAAAATAACCCTTGACATTTCAGATGTCAATGATAATCCTCCAGTTTTTCAGCAGTCGGCTTACAATGCTTTCATTAAGGAGAACAATGAGGCCGGCAGCTTGTTATGTGTAGTGTCTGCCTCGGATGTAGATGAAGGGGTTAATTCAGACTTATCGTACTCTATAGTGGAGCGAGACATGGATGGGTTTTCCGTATCGTCCTTTGTCTACATAAACTCAGAGAGTGGTAAGATCTTTGCTCAACGTTCCTTTGACTATGAGCAAACTCAGATCTTAAAAATTACAGTGAAGGTTGAAGATTCTGGATCTCCAAGGTTGTCCTCCAATGCTTCCGTTTTTATCTTTGTTTTGGATATAAATGACAACCACCCAACCGTGTTATATCCAGATAATTCGGGAGAGTCTATTCCTCAACAAAAACTTCCAAAATCGGCAGCGGCCGGTTATCTGGTCACAAAGGTTTCGGCAGTGGATGTAGATTCGGGTCGCAATGCTTGGTTACATTATAGGCTTGTCGATGCCACCACTTCTAGATTATTTCACGTTTCCGAAGCTAATGGAGAAGTAAGAACTCTTCGAGGACTGGAGGATGTAGATATATTAGAGCAAAAACTTGTGCTTTCAATAAGTGATCATGGAGAACCTTCGTTGTCAACGACGGTAACTTTGCTAGTAAACATATTAGATAGTGTGTCGAATGAAAGTCCTAAATCTCAAGACCTCCTTACAAATTCCACACCCACCACCGACATGACGTTGTATCTTATTATCTCTTTGGTCGCCATTAGTTTGGTTTCTCTTGTTACATTTTTCATTTTAATTTGGAAATGTTTAAAACGGGAGGATGAGGACCGTGGTTGTGGGTCCTGCCTACCAAGCAAATCGCATTCTAACCACCACGTGGATCAGTTTCAGCCAACTCTTTTCTTGAACAATGACGGAACATTAAAATACATGGAGGTCAGAATGGTTCCTCCAGAACCTCAGGGACCCTGTTATCCACCATGTTTTCCTTCAGCAACAGAAAATGACTTCACGTTTATGAAACCTCTTAATTTTCCACACTTGAAGGATTTGGTTAGCGAGGCGGATCCTTCACCGTCGAATACCTTGGTAAATGGCAACTGTCAGGTGAGAGGATATTCCTAATCCCATAGTTCTTTGGTTTTTCCATATTTTATATAAGATATTCTAGCATCGGGAAATAATCTGATGGATGAAACATGAGATGTTGTAATGTTTGTGGGTCACTATTTGGGTCAAAACTTTTTTCCTGTTTTTTCCGTCTCTCCCTGCCCTGGCAGACTGGGTTGGATTGGGTTGGGGTGGGATTAGGGGGACGGTCAGGTTGTCAAATATTTCTGTATGTTATTGTGCTTCATTGTTTGACCTTGGTTCGTGCTGGATCTTGAGGGTGTTTGGGTCCAAATGTTGAAAAAAATTGAACATTGAAAATTGTTTTGGGTTTAAGTTATGCAAACTGAATATGAAACCCTAAGATGGCCACAACTGAGTTTAGGAGTCACATGTAGCTGTCTGACCTTCTTTGTCGTGAGGTTGCTTTGTGGGGAATAGTGGCCTTGACCAAAATGTATACTATGACATAGAGATGGGTGAACAGAGCCGGGTTCAACCTGAATATCCTAAATTGTTTGCTTTTTAACGACACTGGGGATTCGTCTTGGGCAAACTAAAATGGTCGCCGCACTATGAATTGTTGTAAATTATTATATTCTTCAGACCCCAAAGTATAATAAATGGAGCTCCTGTGGAGGTGACAAAACTAAAGTACATGTATACTCATCTTCCTTCACCATTTTTGGGCCTCCCCGTAGGTCTAATTCATCAGAGTGGATTTACCAAAGCCATGCAGATAGTCATACCATTATCTCGTAGACATGTCGTGTATCCGCTGCGAGGGTGTTGTTATTGTATGTGGAAGTATTGGAACGGGTAAAATACATTGATCTATGTTATATTATTTCAGATAATGATGTCAGATCCCCTCCTTGTAGTTTACCATCAAAGAAAGTCTGGCATGTATGTCCAGTATATCACCAGTAGTATAATCATTAGTCTGTGACTACACCAGTGGGCTTAAAGGGGGTTTCCTATCGAAGCAATGAATCTCCTATCCATAGAATAGGGGATAACTCGCAGATCGGTTGGGGTTGATTCCGCTGCTCTTTGCCTATCTTTGGAACCTCCTTTGTAAAGATTGGAGTGGTGCATGCGCTGTCCAGTCAATACCCCACTCAGAAGCCCCTCTTGTTTCCATAGGTATAATTGACATGCTACAACAACAGATTTGGAAATCGCAGTATGTATGTCCGCTGTACGTATTTTTCCACAGTACGGGGATGGGATTCTCTATAAACCCATCCACTGTGCAACTGCTGTAAAACGCCACATGGAGAACAGTAGAGAGTAAGTGCTATGGTGAAAAAATATTGCCTTTATGGTGTGGATATAAGATACGGTCACATATTTTTCGAAAAAGTGAAATCTTTGAATTGGATACTGCAACGTTACATGTGCAGTGTAATAAACAGGGAACTGAGGAATATCAGACAATTATTTTGATATCGTAGATCATAATTTTTTTTATCCTGAGTACTACACTTTAATTCATGAGTTGTAATAATCATACTTGACCAGAAGAGGGCGCTATGACCAACCAATCACCTTATTTGCAACAAAAGGATTTGCCCATCTCATACATATAATCTCCTCCCCCTGTCTCAGTGGATCGCCTCTCCAGCTCTTCAGCAACACAGAGACTGTAGCTGCCGCGCCGATGAAACACCCTACGGATATATTTTGAAGATATGGATCTCTTATTTTGTTCTTCCATCGTTCAGAATCGCGGAGCCTTTCCTTTTTCTGGACTATAAACGGATTTATAACCCATGGTCATTTAAGGATTTACGTTATGGACATCCTCATCTCAAAGCTTTGGGAATGGCAAGTACTGTTTCTGCTCTTTCTTTGTAACTGGGGCCGGGGCTCGGGGCAGCTACGTTACTCCATTACTGAAGAGTCAGAACCTGGGACATTGGTAGGCAATGTAGCTCAGGATCTCAAGATAAATATTGCAGATATCTCCATGCGACGGATGAGGTTAGGTTCTGAGAAGACCTCGAGATATTTTTCTGTAAACCAGGGCAATGGAGATTTGGTGGTTAAAGAGAGGTTGGACAGGGAAACATTGTGTGGATCTGGAATGAGATGTTCTCTGACTCTAGAAATAATCACTGAACAGCCTCTGGAACTTTTTGGTTTGGAGGTAGAAATCCTTGACATTAATGATAATTCTCCAAAGTTCTCCACAAATATACAAACTATTAGACTTCTAGAAGCTCTGGCAAGTCCAGGGACTCGATTTCCCCTAGAAAGTGCTCAGGATCTAGATCTCAATGGAGTATCTCAATACACGCTGAGCTCAAGTCCATATTTTACATTGTCTGTAAAGAAAAGAAAGGATGGGACTATGATTCCAGAATTAGTTATAGAGAAGAATTTAGATAGAGAAGATCAAGCAAGCCATAAACTTCTCATCACTGCCATCGATGGTGGAAAACCTCCAAAATCTGGGACATCTGAAATCAATGTCGTTGTTTTAGATATTAATGATAATGCTCCTGTTTTTGACCAGTCTACCTACAAAGTGTCCTTACGAGAAAACACAGCCCCCAAGACACTCATATTAAGACTGAATGCCACAGATTTAGATGAAGGACTCAATGCAGAAATCGAGTATTTTTTTGACTATCATACATCGGATTCTATAAAACAGTTATTTGACTTAAACCAACAAACAGGAGAAATCTCCGTCAAGGGAGTGGTTGACTATGAAGAAGCCGATTTCTATGAGATATCTATCAGAGCAAAGGACAAAGGGATTCCAGAAATGGACAGCCGGTGTCTAGTGATGATTGAGATAGAAGATATTAACGATAACTCTCCGGAGATCTCCCTAACGTCTCTGGTTAACTCGGTGCCTGAAAATGCAGCCGTAGGAACAGCAGTTGGATTTCTAAGTGTGAAAGATAAAGATTCTGGAAAAAATGGAGAGGTGAACCTGGAATTGTCCCCTCATCTGCCATTTAAGATCAAGCAATTTAATAACCGATACTCGATCGTCACAGATGAACTTCTTGATAGAGAAACCGTATCTCGATATACTCTCAAGTTAGTTGCCACAGATCTTGGTTCACCTCCATTAAGCACCGAGATTTCCATCATTCTAGAAGTCTCAGACATCAACGATAACTCTCCGACATTTTCTCAACAGCAACTGAATGCCTTCGTAGAAGAAAATAATGACCCTGGTAGGTTGCTCTGTAAAATATCTGCTGTAGATCTAGATGAGGGATTGAACTCAGATTTGGTTTACTCACTCGTGGACACGGAAGTAGAAGGATCTCCCATGTCATCTTTTGTCTACATAAATGCAGACAATGGAAATATCTACGCCCAACGTTCCTTTGACTACGAGAGGACCCAGGTGTTTCAGATTACTGTGAAAGTAGAAGATTCAGGTTCTCCAAGACGTTCTTCAACCACCAATGTGTTTATCTTTGTTCAAGACAAAAATGATAACGTTCCTACGATTTTATATCCTGAATATTCCAGGGATTATACCTCTCATCAGAAGATAGCCAGATTTACGTCTTCTGGAACTTGGGTTACCAAAGTATCTGCTTTGGATTCTGATTCAGGTCGTAATGCCTGGTTACTTTATAATATACAAGATGCTACCGATCCTTCTTTGTTTCAAATATCTGCCCATTCTGGAGAAATCAGAAGTCTTCGGCCATTCCAGGAGACCGATCAGGTGGAACAGAAACTTGTTATTTTGGTTAAGGATCACGGTGAGCCAGCTTTGTCCTCCTCGGTCACTATAATCTTTACTATCGAGGACAAAGCACAGGAGCACAAGTCTCAAACGTTTCTTTCCGATTCCCCTAACAAGAGCAACATGACCCTGTACTTAATCATTTCCTTGGCAGCCATTAGTGTAGTCTCTCTTGTCACATTCGTCATATTGATAGTAAGATGTCTAAGGAAGGAATCTAAGTATGGTGGCTACTTGTGCTGTGAAACAAGGCCTCAGCCCAGATATTACACAGAACCGTACAAGCCAACACTTCATTTGAACACGGATGGGACCTTAAAGTACATGGAGGTTAGGATGGAGCCCTCAGACCCCCAGGGGCAATGCTACCAAGCCTGCTTCCCTTCAGCTGGTAAACAGGATTTGACATTACTGAGACCTCTAAATTTCCCAACGTTACGAACTACAGTCAATGGGGCTGAGATGGTCTCTGGTCTAAATGGGTTGAATGAAACTAATCAGGTGAGGAAACAAATAGATCTACAATCTTACCCTCTAGTATAGCACATATAGATATACGGTATGATCTAGAGTAATATAATGTACCATTATATGCATGTCTTGTTTCTCAGAATATCATATATTCAGTAGAAGGTAAGTATACTTCGATGGGTTGTTGATCCAAGATGTCCATAGTGATTTTTGTACATAAGTAGACATATTGATCCAGACTTACTATTGTGGACGCGACCAGACATTGTCGTAAACATGGCGCATCTTTGGCACGTCTTTGGTGCAACATCTAATTTGCGCTAGAAATTATCAACATGCTTGACACGTGAGTGAGGATTGTCAGAAAACGGGGGCGCCATGATAAACCAAAATTGTGTTGAATAAATGGGTGGACTAGACTGGACAATCTGAAGATAGGCCAGGTCAGTCACTGTGATAAATCTGGTGTATTTTCTCACTACCTGTATACACTTGCATTGTCTACTAGTAAATCTGGGCCATTGTCTCCTAGATTACTACCTTGATCTTGGGTAAAAAAATATGCAAATCTATTCTCCAGGATGTAATTAGGATAACAGTGCCTCTGTATGCTGCCCTCTAGAGGGCAGCATCCTTAACATCATGCATGACTCAGTTAATAAGCCTACTATCATGATGCAGATTTAATTGCCAAATTAGTATTTCTATTCCAAAAGGAACAGATTCCCAGCTATGGACAGCGCTGTTTCGGTCTTTTGGACCTCCTCAGCATAGCGCAGGGATACTGATTTGGCAGAGTGAGTACCTTGATCTTGACATAGATCCTATAAGAAACTGGGAGCCTATCTATTACTCTGCGAATTTAACCAGCTCCATAAGATAGGCATGTAAATTATATACGGCACGGGGATATTTACTATAGGCTGGAATAGTAATCATGGATACATTTCCAGAATTTGCGTAAAGTTTTTGTTTATTATTTACAATTTTTTGAATTTCTTTTTTCACCAGTATTTAAATGGATTTTCCATGTAGGACTGTAGGACAACTTCTGTCATGTTGCCCTGTTTGGGAATCTGGAATTGATAAAGGGGACTTGATAGCTCTCACTTGGTGGCCCACACTGGTCATAGCAAAGCTCTAGTTCTGGAGGACATAATACTTTGACTCTAATAGGCGCCATATATGACATGGGGACACATCAGCAGTGAGGCCGCCGGGGTGTCTGATGACTATTATACTGCGGTGACATGTAACACGCCTGTAAACGTTCATGTTGTGTGGCCAGAATGAGTCGTTCGGCAGCTCCTTGTAACCTAACGCCCAGTAAATGGCGACACTTGGCAGGAACAACATCCCGACGTCTAAGGAGAATGAAACCTAAGCCCTGACACAATAACCATTAAACCCGCAGTAACCTTCCTCCATGTCCAGGGTCAGAATGAATGGTTGTAATAAATGGAGAGGTAACTGATACCACAACGCACCTGTACCGTATATTAGGCGGTTGGTGAGCATTGCCCAAACCTTGGGAAAAGGTAGTTACTTTTTTTCTAGAAACAGTGTCACCGTGTGACCTGTCTCCAGGGGATCTGTAAAGGGGGTCTTATTGGGGTCATCAGATTTCCTACACCAGTCCAGCTTTGTGTCCTTATGCTACTTGGGTTTAGGGCCACAAACCTGGTGACCCCAGTCCCATCTGTTGCAGTATTTGGCATAAACTAAAAGCTTGACTTGTCTTTACCCATGTACATCTCTAGGAGGAATAACAGGAACAGAATACAGAGTTGTAAAGGAAGATGCTTCAGTATTGTATCTGTGACTGTGATAGACCTGGCAGCTCATGTATTGCAGTACCACATGTGCCCTGTTGTGGTCACTGCAGGGCTGATATATTGCACAGTGATATCTCGCAGGGGTCTCAGCAGCCGAAACAGAGATGACCAACTATGTAATATTTACTGTATTGTACCTGGCAGTGAATGGATTACAGAACAAAGCTTACATGGACAGAATTTTAGTTTTTCTTTTATTTTTTAATTATAATTTTTCCTATAACCAGTAGACGTGTTCGCCTTGTATGTCGTATTTGTGTTTTTTATCATCTGTAGAATTTACAAGCTTTACAGTGTTAGATTTATGCAGTAATATTGCGATTGTTTGTTGTCATGTTACAACCCTATTATTTCATGTAGGTGACTATTTGGTATAATGGCATACCGCCCTATAGTGAGGCTTCTGTGACATGACAGTCACCTGATCTCTATATTGTGTCTTGTGGTCTTGCTGCCTTTGCAGTAGTCACTGAATGATGTTGAATGGAGGATGCCATAAATATACCTGACCTATCCTTTGGGGGCGTTACTAAGATCAGATGGTTGGGGTCTGACACAATCAAACATTGATTTGTCACATAGTCATTCAAGTGAATAGGACTGATCTGCAATGCCAGGCATGGCCACTATACAGTGTGTGGTGCTGTGCTTGGTAAGCAGCGAAGAGAGAAAAAATCCTCCACTATCATCTATCTATCTATCTATCTATCTATCTATCTGTCTCCTATCTATCTATCTATCTATCTATCTATCTCCTATCTATCTATCTATCTATCTATCTATCTATCTATCTCATATCTATATCCTATCTATCTATCTTCTATCTATCTATCTATCTATCTCCTATCTATCATATCTATCTTCTATCTATCTATCTATCTATCTATCTATCTCCTATCTATCTATCTATCTATCTATCTATCTATCTATCATCTATCTATCTATCTATCTCCTATCTATCTATCTATCTATCTATCTATCTATCTATCTCCTATCTATCTATCTATCTTCTATCTATCTATCTATCTATCTATCTATCTATCTATCTATCTATCTATTATCTATCTATCTATCTATCTCCTATCTATCTATCTATCTATCTATCTATGTATCTATGTATCTATCTCCTATCTATCTATCTATCTATCTATCTATGTATCTCCTATCTATCTATCTATCTATCTATCTATCTATCATCTATCTATCTATCTATCTATCTATCTATCTCCTATCTATCTATCTATCTATCTATCTATCTATCTATGTATCTCCTATCTATCTATCTATCTATCTATCTATCTATCATCTATCTATCTATCTATCTATCTATCTCCTATCTATCTATCTATCTATCTATCTATCTATCTATGTATCTCCTATCTATCTATCTATCTATCTATCTATCTCCTATCTATCTATCTATCTATCTATCTATCTCCTATCTATCTATCTATCTATCTATCTATCTCCTATCTGTCTATCTATCTATCTCCTATCTATCTATCTATCTATCTATCTATCTATCTATCTCCTATCTATCTATCTATCTATCTATCTCCTATCTATCTATCTATCTATCTAGCTATCTCCTATCTATCTATCTATCTATCTATCTATCTATCTCCTATCTATCTATCTATCTCCTATCTATCTATCTATCTCATATCTATATCCTATCTATCTATCTATCTATCTATCTATCTATCTTCTATCTATCTCCTATCTATCATATCTATCTTCTATCTATCTATCTATCTATCTATCTATCTATCTCCTATCTATCTATCTATCTATCTATCTCCTATCTATCTATCTCCTATCTATCTATCTATCTCCTATCTATCTATCTATCTATCTATCTATCTATCTATCTATCTATCTCCTATCTATCTTTCTATCTATCTATCTATCTATCTATCTATTATCTATCTATCTATCTCCTATCTATCTATCTATATAAGTATCTATCTATCTATCTCCTATCTATCTATGTATCTATCTCCTATCTATCTATCTATCTATCTATCTATCTATCTATCTCCTATCTATCTATCGATCTATCTATCTATCTATGTATCTCCTATCTATCTATCTATCTATCTATCTATCTATCTATTTCCTATCTATCTCCTATCTAACTATCTATCTATCTCCTATTTATCTATCTATCTATCTCCTATCTATCTATCTATCTATCTATCTCCTATCTATCTATCTATCTATCTATCTATCTATCTATCTATCTCCTATCTGTCTATCTATCTATCTATCTATCTCCTATCTATCTATCTATCTCCTATCTATCTATCTATCTCCTATCTATCTATCTATCTATCTATCTATCTCCTATCTATCTATCCATCTCCTATCTATCTATCTATCTATCTATCTATCTATCTCCTATCTATCTATCTATCTCCTATCTATCTATCTATCTATCTATCTATCTCCTATCTGTCTATCTATCTATCTATCTATCTATCTCCTATCTATCTACCTATCTATCTATCTATCTATCTATCTATCTATCTCCTATCTATCTATCTATCTATCTCCTATCTATCTATCTCCTATCTATCTATCTCCTATCTATCTATCTATCTATCTATCTATCTATCTATCTATCTATCTATCTCCTATCTATCTATCTCCTATCTATCTATCTATCTCCTATCTATCTATCTATCTCCTATCTATCTATCTCCTATCTATCTATCTATCTATCTATCTATCTATCTATCTATCTCCTATCTATCTATCTATCTATCTATCTATCTCCTATCTATCTATCTCCTATCTATCTATCTATCTATCTCCTATCTATCTATCTATCTATCTATCTCCTATCTATCTATCTATCTATCTATCTCCTATCTATCTATCTCCTATCTATCTATCTATCTATCTATCTATCTCCTATCTATCTATCTATCTATCTATCTATCTATCTCCTATCTATCTATCTCCTATCTATCTATCTATCTATCTATCTATCTCCTATCTATCTATCTCCTATCTATCTATCTATCTATCTATCTATCTATCTATCTATCTCCTATCTATCTATCTATCTATCTATCTATCTATCTATCTATCTCCTATCTATCTATCTATCTATCTATCTATCTATCTATCTATCTCCTATCTATCTATGTCACATCTCTCTCTGTCTATTTTGCACTGGACCTTTATGCTTCCTCTCTGATTGTGACCATATCAGGTTTTTTATTGTAGAATGTGACTGTAACATGTGAACACGGTCTTGGCTATCACACTATCTAATTGGTCCATGTATAGAGGACTTTTGTGTATGTGGTCGCGTTTAGTCACCTGATTTGTGATTTTATAGTTTGATCTTTTAGGACTGCCCCGAATATTTTTGGTGTTGATCACCTTCTTCTTTCCGATCACCATAAATTACCGTATTTTTCGGACTATAAGACGCACTTTTTTTCCTCCCAATATGGGAGGAAAATGTGTGTGCGTCTTATAGACCGAATGCAGCGTGTGCAGCGTCTGTGTCCTGTCTATGAGGAGCAGCACGGAGAGCAGCACGGTGCCTGCCTGCTCTGCCCCTCCTTCCCTGTCTGTGTCGCATGTTTGCAGGAGCGAGATATGAGAGGCAGCGAAGTAGGGGCGGACCAGACAGGTGAAGGAAGCCTGGTTTCAAGCTTGCCGAGAAAACCACGCCTCCTTCTCCCATCTGGCCCGCCCCTCCTTCACTGCCTCTCAGATCTGGCTCCGGCAATGATGCCACACAGACAGGGAAGGAGGGGCGGGCCAAACGGGAGGAGGAGGCGTGGTTTTCTCGGCAAGCTTGAAACCACTCCTCCTTCACCCGTCTGGCCCGCCCCTACTTCCCTGCCTGTGTGGCTTCATTGCAAGAGCCAGATCTGAGAGGCAGTGAAGGAGGGGCGGGCCAGATGGGAGAAGGAGGTGTGTTTTCAAGTTTGCTTAGAAAACCACACCTCCTTCACCCGTCTGGCCCGCCCCTTTTTCTCTTGTTGCATAGCTTCACTTCCATGGATGAGATAGATTAGATATAGATGGATAGAAAGACAGACAGACACAGACAGATAGATGGATAGATAGGAGATAGGTAGATAGATAGATAGATAGATAGATGGATAGATAGATAGATAGAAAGACAGACAGACACAGATAGATGGATAGATGGATAGATAGATAGATAGATAGATAGATAGATAGATAGATAGATAGATAGATAGATAGATATAGATATATGTTCAAATCACCCCCATATCCCTAGAATACATATAAAACAAAAACATTACTGTGAAACACATACACATTTGGTATCCCTGTGTCCGAAAGCCCCCGGTTCTATTTACATTGGTGAAATATTATATTATTAGGTTATTAAATATTTCACCAATTTTTTTTCCTTAAAATTTTTTTTTCCCTATTTTCCTCCTCTAAAACCTTAGTGCGTCTTATAGTCCGAAAAATACGGTATGTATAAAATACAAAACAATCAATTTGTAGAACTTGTCATGTTTCAGTCTTGATTGATTTTGTGGTTATATGGAATCCAAAAATACGCAAAAAAAAAACAAAAAACATTTAATGAAAAAATGCCTATATAGAAGGATATTTAAGACTTCTTAATAACAATGTGTAAGAATCTCCATATATTTCATGTTATGTCATGTAAAGGATTCGTCTACCGGAGAGTTTGTGGCAGAAATGTCACATTCAGTGAAATGCTCCTCGTGTGCTAATGAATAGCATTGGCCAGTAGAGGGCAGAGTTGACATCTGATCCTCTGCAGCCGCACGTAACAGACATTGTGCTGTCATCCTCTCTCTCCCCTCTGGTTTTGTGAAACGTTCCTCCACCAACACAGAAAGGAGAGCTCGGGCTCCGACAAGAATCCCACCCGTGGATGTATCTCCTCAGTTGGATCCAGACGTTGCACGGTTCGCGGCTACAATTCTACACTATGGAGTGACTTGATTTCGGGGATTACATGTGGATTCTGTGCCTGCACTTACACTGCTTGGAGGAAAGGTTTAAGTTATGGACATTCACAACTCAGCAGAGACTTGGAGATGGCAAGTAAAGTGCTTCTTCTTCCTTTGTAGCTGGGGCTGGGTCTCCGGGCAGCTTCGCTACTCTATTGTGGAGGAGTCGGATCCAGGGACTGTGGTGGGAAATGTAGCTCAGGATTTGGGACTGAAAATCACAGATCTGTCTAAGCGCAGGCTTAGGATGGGGACAGAGGGAAGCAGAAAATACTTTGCTGTGAACTGGGAAGATGGAGCTTTGGTGGTGAACGAGAAGATAGACAGGGAGAGCTTGTGTGGGACCAGTACAAGCTGCTTACTACCGGTGGAGGTCGTCATAGAAAACCCTCTACAACTGCATCAGGTCATGGTCGAAATTCTGGATATCAATGACAACTCTCCCGTCTTCTCAAACCCTGAAAGGACTATAAAAATTACAGAACTTTTAGCAAGTCCCGGAGCTCGTTTTGCCTTGGAAAGTGCCCACGACTTGGACGTAGGATCCAACGGGATTAAACAATATAGACTCGACCCGAGCCCTTATTTCTCTCTGTCTGTAAAGAAACGTAGCGATGGTACGCTCATTCCCGAACTAGTACTGGAGAAAGTTTTAGATAGAGAAGAACTTGATAGACACCATCTGATTCTCACAGCCGTCGATGGCGGAGATCCCTCTCGAACAGGAACCTCCCAGATAAATATTATTGTCATGGACTTAAACGACAACGCGCCCAAATTTGATAAAGGACTGTATAAAGTGAACGTAAAGGAAAACTCCCCTCCTAATACTGTGTTATTACAACTCAATGCCACTGATCTCGATGAAGGGGTCAATGGTGACATAGAATATTCCTTTGAAGACCACGTGCCAGATTCTGTCAAAAAAGTGTTTGGCTTAAACCCAAACACGGGTGTTATTTCTATCATCGGACCTATAGATCATGAGGAATCAAGGTCATTCGAGTTGCCCGTTAGAGCTAGAGACAGAGGCGTCACCGAAATGGAAGGTAATTGTATCGTGCAAATTGAAATTGATGATGTCAATGATAATGCTCCAGAGATCCTGGTGACCTCCTTAATGACAGATGTTCCAGAAGATACGTCAGTGGGCACCGTTGTTGGTCTTTTCAGAGTAAAAGATAAAGATTCTGGGGAAAATGGGCAAGTGATGCTGGAGTTGCCCTCTGATTTACCATTTAAGTTCACTTTCTCACATGACCATTACTCCTTGGTTACCGATGGTGTTCTAGATAGAGAAACAGTACCTGACTACGTCATTGATCTCATTGCCAGAGATATGGGTTCTCCTCCTCTAAGGACGCGGCAAACAATCACTCTCAAAATTTCAGACATCAATGATAACAAACCTACTTTTTCACAAGCCACGTACACTGCTGGCGTACAAGAAAATAACACACCTGGACAACTACTTGTGGAGGTATCTGCTTCAGATCCAGATGAAGGTGAGAACTCAAATTTGGTTTACTCAATCCTTGACAGCCCAGTCGAAGGATCTTCTTCAATATCTTCTTTTGTATACATCAATCCGAAAAGCGGTGGAATCTATGCACAACGTTCCTTCGATTTCGAACAAGTCCAGGTTTTACAGGTCCAAGTAAAAGTGGAAGATTCTGGATCTCCGAAACAAGTTTCCAACGCAACAGTTTTTATCTTCATTTTGGATACAAATGACAACGCTCCAAAAATTTTCTACCCGGAACATACAGACGAGTCTACTGCCCAACAGAGGATTCCAAAAACATCTCCTGGGGGTTACTTTGTCACAAAAGTCACAGCTATGGATCTAGATTCTGGCCACAATGCGTGGTTATCTTATGAAATTGCTAAAGCCACCGACTCATCTTTATTTTCCATATCTTCACAAACTGGGGAGATTAGAACGGCTCGTAGTTTTCAGGAAAATGAAAATCTAGAACATAGTTTAGTGATTTTAATCAAAGATCACGGGGAACCACCTTTATCCGCCACCGTCACAATTATTGTGACGTTAGAAGATGGTTTGGTCCAAGAAAACATGAAGTCCAAGGATTTATTCCAGAGTATACCTAATAAGTCTGACGTGACCATGTACCTAATCATTTCTCTTGTGGCTATAAGTTGTGTGTCGTTTATTACTTTTACTATATTACTCATAAAATACCTGAAGAAGGATCATAGAGGTTCTGGGTGGTGCTGTCAAGAGACCCCCAAACCGAGCCAATATACAGGACAATATCCGACCCTTCGTCTGAACCCGGATGGTACTCTGAAATATATGGAAGTTAGAATGGGTCCTATGGATCCCCAGGGTCAGTGTTTTGCTACCAAGTCCTGTTTTTCTACCATGTCTGATAAAAATGATTTCACCTTCATGAAGCCATTAAATTTTCCACAGCTGAAAAGCTTGGTCGGTGAAACTGAGGTTTTATTCCCTCCCGTAAGTGGTCCTGACCAGGTGAGACATCATCCTTTCCTATACAATAACCGTGTGTCTAGTCTTTGTGTATAATGATATTGGATGGGCCCGATGTGGACAAGTGATGTATTCTAGAGCTGTAGAAGGCTGCCAATGTATGGCAAATCTAGAAAAATATTGACGTCAAGTAGTTTGTCAAAGTTAAGTTGACTTGAGATATTTCTTACGATAGAATACAATGAGTAATACTTGACTTCTTTGATATATGGGGTGAATCGATATTTATATCTAGAATTTTCTGATATTTGGGTAGGAATTGGATATGGAGATAGGCATGCACATTGAATTAATCTTGGCTGACCCCACTGACTTGCGTGGGACTGGCCAACTAATGTGTATGGAGGCCTTCCGACTCTACCCCGATGAGGGGGAAGAAAGATCAGGGTTGTGAGAGCGTCACCACAACCCAAAGCACAATCAGGTAAACCAGATGGACGGCAGCAGCTGATGGACATCACAAGGACGTATCATGTAGCAACAGGAGAAGCACCAACCGACTGGATAGATCAAGGACAGCGCTCACCCAATTATTAGGAACTTTACTGAACAACACTCAAAGGGAATGGTACAACGTGTTTCGGACCCATAGGTCCTTTATCAAGTGCAAATGTACTGGCCTGGGATGGCTCCGAAACGCATTGTGCCATTCCCTTTGACTGTTGTTCAATAAAGAAGATTCCTAATAATTGGGTGAGCGCTGTCCTTGACCTATCCGGTCGGTTGGTCCTTCTCCAGTTGCTACAGGCCAGGAATGGTGTCTGGCTATGGATTTCTCTCTGTCTACCCATTTGGAACATGCTGTATGCACATTTGACTGAGCTTGTGTACGTAGGGGATTATCGGGAGGTCATAGTATATGGTCCCCTTAGCTCTATGAATTGTATGATGACTTCCTTAAGGTGTAGATCTGAGAAAGCCCCCCAGTAGGCTCATAGACAACGTTCTTCACTGTACATAGGAGTCCGTAGGCCCTGTATGTGACGTTCATAGACGTTAATAACAGAATATAGATATCAGTTCTTTTGACAACCCCATATAACCAGGTGAAATTTACATTGTACAATCTTGCTGCGCAAATATATGTGTAGTCCAAACCTAATGGGGGAATAATCCCACCTCGGCAGTATACCATTACGTCTAACTGTTTCTACTGTGATAATGGGATAGACGTAATTGGATAGGCAAATGAGCAAAGCTGAAAAAAGAAGGATGTGCAATAAAACGGTGGTTGGTCCGGGGATAAATGACATCATTAGGTTTATACGGCTTGAAATCTCTTTGGCTATGTAATTCACCATGTGACGTATGAGTTTATATCCTATAGCTTTCTGAATATTATTGTGTTGCAGTATTTTGTATATTTTACTATACATTTTAGTTATCTTCGCTAAGATTTACAGGCCTTATATATTCCGTTTCCTGACATGACACTATGGAATCAGCTAAGGACATTGGATAAATCCATTTATCTCTAGTAAAGTAAATCCCGGTGAACATGTTCGGCTTATCAGTGTGTGAAAGTGATAGATCAGACCAACAATGTCGCTCTTGTTTATGGCATGTATAGTTTTTTTGCACTTGTTGCTAGATGAGCTTTGGGTTACAAGTGGTATCAGACGGGGTATCAGGTCTCCTTAGGACAATGTCACCTTTGCAGGCCAACTTACGGCATGTTGAGTCTCACAGACCTTGCTCTACTAGGGGGTTATGCAAATAAATTCTCCTTGAAGGAAGAAAGACCCATTGACAGACGGTTGTTTTGGTGTTATTGCGTCTCAATGGTATATAACAGGCTACTGGTTTGACCAGGTTCGACGGTTGGGGTTGACTACAGAAACTAGGGGAGTGAAGAAGGGCAAGGAACTAGTGGATGCATCCATTTCAGGTCCAAAGCCCTACCCATCTGAAATGGCCAAGCTCAAGAGTGGTCATTGACCATGGTAAGTGGGTAGGGTTGAAGCACCCAAAAGGTCCTTGTCCCCTTCACTAAGTATCCCAAGTCATATGTATACTTCTTAACATCTCTCCTGCAACGTCCTAGAGGCTCCCATACAAAGCGGCGACCTTATGAACTCCCAATAATGTAGGCCCGTGAGGCCTGTTATTATATGACTTGGGCACTTTACATTCCGTCTTGTCTAAAAGGGAAGTATAGTACTAGTGTCATAAGAAAGGGATAGTGTCCATGCTCGTAGGGTGAATGGCCTATCAGCTATCTCGAGAATTTCCCAGGCACATGCCGTTCTCCCGAGTAAGTCTTGCAACATGTTTCGATCTTTGCATCAATATATTATTTTATGCTACCCTATGGTATGTAGAAAAGCATCTTTAGAATAAAATATCACAATAGTCAAACAACCAGCCCGCCACACGTATACACCCGTTCCATAGCTTATGTTTCTTGGCGTCAGGGAAAGGATCGCAATGACTTCCTGAGCCCTTCCTGGATGGTTTTGCCTCGTAGGGGGCAGATCATGAACAATACTAACGTACAGTAGCTTCTGAGAAATGTGTTGTATACAGACATGTGTTGTGTATATAGGATTATCTCCCTGGTGGGGGAGAGTATTTAGGCTTTCCCTTCCGCAGACTGCATAGAGCAGGAATATACCGCGGCCTCGCATCAGGAAACAGCTTCATTAGCATCCTAATGCAAATCTGCTTGGAACGGCTCCAGATACAAATGACTTCTTAGTTATATGCTTAAGTAAACAGTAAAACGTTCCAGACAATGATAGTTATTCTGATCATGGCCTTGTGCGAAGAAAGGGAAGGACGAGAGGCAGGAAGGTTGTAAATGGTATTTTCTCATTTAGTGCAAAAAACGCAACGGTGTAATTTTTTTTTCATCACAAGAGCAATTCTATAAACTACATTAAAGTGAAACGCAGATGACCGATCCTTGGGATTAGTGTTGGCTAACATCACTAAATGCATCACGCTGAATAATGGTGAAACTTTCGTGACCAGATTTGCTATTCTTATACTCCGGGGTCTCTTATCGTAACTTTTTCCTGCGCAGAATATTTCTATGTTATGTATACCAATCTGCTCGCGAATACACCGGACTCATAAACAATGAGTCTGGTGTATTCCTTGATATTCGCTGGCAGACATGTTATCAGTCCAAACTTTGGCCAAGACAATCCATGGAACAGGAATCATGCGTGTCATCGGAATGGGATGGAACGGAAGCTCCTATAGAAATGAATGCGTCACGGAACGCCTGGGATATCATCTGAGTGCATTCTGCTGCAAACTCGCTCGCGTGCATGGGGTCTTAATAATTCCCCCCCCCCCCCCATTATTTCTTGTGTCACTTTGGCTAGTAGGAGGCAGACATGTGCCCATACTATACTGGACTTACATAGAAACCGTAGTCCTGATATGTCAATGATGCAGAAACATTATGATGACTTTGATGTTTCGCAGACACAGTAGGACATTTTCCTGGGGGGGGGGGGGGGGTAGTTTTAGCCGCTTTGTGTGCTCCATTTTATTGCAGTATTGACATGCCAGACTGGGCGCAGGTGCAGGCTATAAATAGGGACAATGATCTCTGCATTGTCAGTAAAATCCCGAGCGACCGTGTTCTTAATGAACAGCTATTCCGAGCCCATCTAGAAATGAGGTTGGAGCGTTTCTGCCATTAGTCCGGGGGATTGTGTGATATGTGCTCTGTGCCCTGATCTAGCCCCGCACCCGCACCTCGGATGTTTTATGCTAAAGTTACAAACTAGAACTTCTAGAATAATGGTGACCATTGGGGGGGGGGGGAGATTTCAAGGGCTCCTGAGTGGCTGACTAAGGCCTATCTGTATTACTCTTTGGATGTGAAAAGTGTATAATATACAATGAGAAAATGGTGGTGGAGTCTCCATCGTAGTATCGGCCTGAAAATCAGCGGAGGAGGATTTTCCTCTGAAACGATGGGGTTTGTCGGACTCTGCGCCTACCCGTTGTTCTGGTCCTCAGATGGTGATGCTAGTGTGAGACTAATCTTAGATATCTAACTAATATATTTCTAGGATATTTCCTTTTCCTTTGGTTCGGCCTCCCCACACACCCCGAGCACACACACATTACACTGGCAACTTTCCAGGGGCTTTATCTATTTTTGGCCTTGTGTTGTACATGCGGAGACTTGCTCGTGTTTAGTCTTGCCTGGGCTCTCTTCACAGCTCTATGTGCATTTATTTTTATAGATCCTCTTAAGATAATAAACATCAATTTCACACATTTAAGACATTTCCACGTTCAATGTACCAAATTTATTAAAACCAGATAAAATAAATCACTTTTTTTTCTAATCTGTTTTTATTTAGCTGCATAATGGATCATCTATAGAGGTGTTATCTTCTATTGTGATCCTGTAAAAGATGAAAACCCTTACAGAATTGGCAATTGTTAAGTTATTATTAGGCTTAGTGGCCAGAGTGATGATTGCAAAATATAATCCTTAAAAAATAGTGAAAGAGGAAGACATAAAATCAGCTACGATTCTTAATCATATGTTCAAAAACTTAAAAGTAGGCCGTTTTCGTGACACATTCCCACATTCCTTCCATTTCATGGTTTCCTGCGGCTTTTTATAGCAGGTTATTTATAGATCACAGAAATTTGCTATTGTCAGTAGCATCAAAGCCTTGACCGAGCAGAATTAAATGGCCTGCAGAGCTGGAATTGGTTTAGATGAATCACCAGGGAAAAAGTTCAGTGATGTGTAGGATTAGGTTCAAGCTTAGTTAGCCACGTGGTGACTTCACCCAAGACTACCTGAAGGACAAGAGTGAGGAGATGACTTATCCGAATATCCAATCTATGTAAAGACTATTGTTATCTATTGTTCTCTGTAAGCAGCCAGGACATGACTGTAATGTTGTGCAATCCCCATGGTCATGACTTTACTATTTCCAAAAATGAACGCCTCTTAAAGAAGACCTTTCACCATGTCCGGGCACAGGCAGTTCTATATACTGCCAGAAAGCTGACAGTGCGCTGAATTCAGCGCACTGTCGGCTTTCCCGATCTGTGCCCGGTGTGAAGAGCTTACGGCCCGGTACCGTAGCTCTTCTATGGTCAGAAGGGCGTTTCTGACCATTGGCCAGAGACGTCCTTCTGCCTCGCGGCGCCAATCGCGCTGTGCTGTGGAGCGGGGAGGAACGCCCCCTCCCTCTGCTCGCACAGCTTGTCCGTAGACTAGCATTATCAGGAGAGGGAGGGGGCGTTCCTCCCGGCTCCACAGTACAGCGCGATTGGCGCCGCGAGGCAGAAGGACGTCTCTGGCTAATGGTCAGAAAAGCCCTTCTGACTGTAAAGCGCTACGGTACCGGGACCGATAGCGCTTTACACCGGGCACGGATCGGGAAAGCCGACAGTGCGCTGAATTCAGCGCACTGTCAGCTTTCTGGCAGTATATACAGTCCTATGAAAAAGTTTGGGCACCCCTATTAATCTTAATCATTTTTAGTTCTAAATATTTTGGTATTTGCAACAGCCATTTCAGTTTGATATATCTAATAACTGATGGACACAGTAATATTTCAGGATTGAAATGAGGTTTATTGTACTAACAGAAAATGTGCAATATGCATTAAACCAAAATTTGACCGGTGCAAAAGTATGGGCACCTCAACAGAAAAGTGACATTAATATTTAGTAGATCCTCCTTTTGCAAAGATAACAGCCTCTAGTCGCTTCCTGTAGCTTTTAATCAGTTCCTGGATCCTGGATAAAGGTATTTTGGACAAACAATTCAAGTTCAGTTAAGTTAGATGGTCGCCGAGCATGGACAGCCCGCTTCAAATCATCCCACAGATGTTCAATGATATTCAGGTCTGGGGACTGGGATGGCCATTCCAGAACATTGTAATTGTTCTTCTGCATGAATGCCTGAGGATTTGGAGCGGTGTTTTGGATCATTGTCTTGCTGAAATATCCATCCCCGGCGTAACTTCAACTTCGTCACTGATTCTTGAACATTATTCTCAAGAATCTGCTGATACTGAGTGGAATCCATGCGACCCTCAACTTTAACAAGATTCCCGATGCCGGCATTGGCCACACAGCCCCAAAGCATGATGGAACCTCCACCAAATTTTACAGTGGGTAGCATGTGTTTTTCTTGGAATGCTGTTTCTTTTTGGACGCCATGCATAACGCCTTTTTTTATAACCAAACAACTCAATTTTTGTTTCCAAAATGAAGCTGCCTTGTCCAAATGTGCTTTTTCATACCTCAGGCAACTCTATTTGTGGCGTACGTGCAGAAACGGCTTCTTTCTCATCACTCTCCCATACAGCTTCTATTTGTGCAAAGTGCGCTGTATAGTTGACCGATGCACAGTGACACCATCTGCAGCAAGATGATGCTGCAGCTCTTTGGAGGTGGTCTGTGGATTGTCCTTGACTGTTCTCACCATTCTTCTTCTCTGCCTTTCTGATATTTTTCTTGGCCTGCCACTTCTGGGCTTAACAAGAACTGTCCCTGTGGTCTTCCATTTCCTTACTATGTTCCTCACAGTGGAAACTGACAGGTTAAATCTCTGAGACAACGTTTTGTATCCTTCCCCTGAACAACTATGTTGAACAATCTTTGTTTTCAGATCATTTGAGAGCGGGCTGTCCATGTTCGGCCACCATCAAACTTAACTGAACTTGAATTGTTTTGTAGAAAGAAATGGTCCAAAATCCCTTCATCCAGGATCCAGGAACTGATTAAAAGCTACAGGAAGCGACTAGAGGCTGTTATCTTTGCAAAAGGAGGATCTACTAAATATTAATGTCACTTTTCTGTTGAGGTGCCCATATTTTTGCACCGGTCAAATTTTGGTTTAATGCATATTGCGCATTTTCTGTTAGTACAATAAACCTCATTTCAATCCTGAAATATTACTGTGTCCATCAGTTATTAGATATATCAAACTGAAATGGCTGCTGCAAACACCAAAATATTTAGAACTAAAAATGATTAAGATTAATAGGGGTGCCCAAACTTTTTCATAGGACTGTAGCACTGCCTTTGCCCAGATATGGTGAAAGGTCCTCTTTAAGTTTCAAGATGGTTTCAAGGAGAAGCCACCAGTAGAACACCGAGCTCTTGGCCTACTTTGGTGTCATCCTGATATTTCAACATTGGTACAACTTTAGACCAATACACATTAGGCAGATGTCGGCCAGATGCACCAATTTCGGCTGGAGACCATATGGAATTTTTTGGAGATTTTTTTTCTCTCCTGCCCAATCTTCAGTGGATTCCACCTGGTCTTCCGACTGATATACACAGAAGTAGAACTCTTTCCCCTGATGTCAGGAAGATTTCCCTTGCAAATTTGTGAGCTAGAGGGGGACGAACCATTGGGATTTGTTTCAGGTTCGCGTCCAAGATTCGTTTTGGGTCCATAACGAATGACATCTTGTAGGAGACCACCAGATGCTACAAGGAAGACCAAAAGAGGTAACAGAAAGTGATAACCTCCCCTGGGCCTCCACCTATGAAGAAACCCCACAATATAATGTTGCGGCCATTTTAGTTTGCCCAAGACGAATTTCTATTTGTTCGGTTTTGTAAAAAACGTACAATTTAGAAAATTCAGGTCAAATCCAGCTCGGTACTAGTCGGTTGACCCATCTCTAGTGTGAACTCGTTCCAATGAGATAGCGGGATAGATCCAGTTCTCATTACCCCCGGAGTCTGCGATATCTATATATATCTATAGGCATCTCTCGGGGACAGTACGTTTCTGTTTTCCCCACATTCCTGGGATATTGAGCAATGGTTTTTAAGATGTCGCATCTTCTTGCAGTGACCCTGAACTTTGGCAGACTTAGATAGTGGACTAATAGGGAACATTTTTTGGTGGGGGGATGTATCTGTCCTTTTGCTCATGCTGAGCCTTCCTCAGTTATATACACAGGATTCGGCTGCGTTGTGTTAAGTATTGTGTATTTTATGGATCTGATTGTGTAATGGAGTGTTTATGGAGAAGCGACCCCCAGGGGATTGAGAAATGTGGATTTGTGCTGCAATTACAATCCTCGGGATTTCGGATTTGGACATGGTTTAGTCTCTACGTCATCTCATCCGTCAATGATAGAAATCTCTTCGGTTGTTATATAGATGTGTCTGTATTACAGTGGCTCTGGCTTATGGGGAGGGATGGGGGGCAGATATGACACCCCTGTATAATACCCCTGATGCCCCTCTACATAGAAGCTTTATATTCTGTCCACCATTCCATTATAACAAGTGGCCGTCAGTATCGCCTAGACTGAGGTCACCGCCTGTCACGTAGAAGCTCTGTCATTTGTCAGTGTCAGGATGTGAATAATGTCAGCAGTAATGTCAGTCAATAGATCAATTCTGTAAGAGCAAGCAGTCGATAATGTATGGCCGAGCTGACTGCGGGGAACTACAGACTGATTACTAGGATGTATAGAAGCACGGAACATCACACAGACATAGACGTGGCATGTAAAGTATCTATAGATAGATAGATAGATAGATAGATAGATAGATAGATAAATAGGAGATAGATAGGAGATAGATAGATAGATAGATAGATAGATAGATAGATAGATAGATAGATACAGTGGCGTAACTAGGAATGGCGGGGCCCCGTGGCGAACTTTTGACATGGGGCCCCCCCCCCCATCCCAACTGACGCCGAAGACCTCGACTGACCCCCTCCTCCGCACTCTATTATGACCCTTACTTACTGTCCCCTGCACACACAGTATTAACCCCAATAGTGTCCCCTGCACACACAGTGTTAACCCCAATAGTGTCCCCTGCACACACAGTGTTAACCCCAATAGTGTCCCCTGCACACACAGTGTTAACCCCTATAGTGTCCCCTGCACACACAGTGTTAACCCCAATAGTGTCCCCTGCACACACAGTGTTAACCCCTATAGTGTCCTCTGCACACAGTGTTAACCCCAATAGTGTCCCTCTGTGTACACCCATAAACAATTATTATACTCTGGGGTCTTTTCAGACCCCAGAGTATAATAATCGGAGACTAAATCGGGAATAAAAACATTAAAGAAAAAACCACTGTTGCTTCTTACCTGTTCTCCGGCTCCTGTGCTGTCCTCCTCTCGCGTCCTTCGTTAATGACGTCGGACGTCACTTGACCTGGGAAGCATGCTGGGTTCATGTGACGTCAGACAACAGTAGGACGGAGGCCTGGCAGGATCGCGGAGAGGTAAGTAACAGTTTTTTATGTTTATTACCTCTCCCGATCCGCCGGTCATTATACTCGGGGGTCTGCAAAGACCCCCGAGTATAATGATAGCCCCTGTGGGGCCCGCGGTGTCACTTACCGATCCCGGCCCAGCCAGGATCGGCAAGTGAATAGGGCCCGTAACTGCCTATTGAAAAAAAACCGCAGCGGTAGCGGCTGTCACCGGGCCCCCTAATGGCGCGGGCCCTGTGGCAGCTGCTACTGCTGCTACCACGGTAGTTACGCCCCTGGATAGATAGATAGATAGATAGATAGATAGATAGATAGATAGATAGATAGGAGATAGATAGATAGATAGATAGATAGATAGGAGATAGATAGATAGATAGATAGATAGATAGATAGATAGGAGATAGATAGATAGATAGATAGATAGATAGATAGATAGATAGATAGATAGGAGATAGATAGATAGATAGATAGATAGATAGATAGGAGATAGATAGATAGATAGATAGATAGATAGATAGATAGGAGATAGATAGATAGATAGATAGATAGATAGATAGATAGATAGGAGATAGATAGATAAATAGATAGGAGATAGATAGATAGATAGATAGATAGATAGATAGATAGATAGATAGATAGGAGATAGATAGATAGATAGATAGATAGATAGATAGATAGATAGGAGATAGATAGATAGATAGATAGATAGATAGATAGATAGATGATAGATAAATAAATAGATAGGAGATAGATAGATAGATAGATAGATAGATAGATAGATGATAGATAGATAGATAGATAGGAGATAGATAGATAGATAGATAGATAGATAGATAGATAGATAGATAGATAGATAGGAGATAGATAGATAAATAGATAGGAGATAGATAGATAGATAGATAGATAGATAGATAGATAGGAGATAGATAGATAGATAGATAGATAGATAGATAGATAGATAGGAGATAGATAGATGATAGATAGATAGATAGATAGATAGATAGATGATAGATAGATAGATGATAGATAGATAGATAGATAGATAGATAGATAGGAGATAGATAGATAGATAGATAGATAGATAGGAGATAGATAGATAGATAGATAGATAGATAGATAGATAGGAGATAGATAGATAGATAGATAGATAGATAGGAGATAGATAGATAGATAGATAGATAGATAGATAGATAGGAGATAGATAGATAGATAGATAGATAGATAGATAGATAGAAGATAGATAGATAGATAGATAGATAGGAGATAGATAGATAGGAGATAGATAGATAGATAGATAGATAGATAGATAGATAGTAGATAGATAGATAGATAGATAGATAGATAGGAGATAGATAGATAGATACTATAGATAGATAGATAGATAGATAGATAGATAGATAGATAGATAGATAGATAGGAGATAGATAGATACTATAGATAGATAGATAGATAGGAGATAGATAGATAGATAGATAGATAGATAGATAATAGATAGATAGGAGATAGATAGATAGATACTATAGATAGATAGATGCCAGACCCCGTTGCACTACCCGTATACCATATCCGCAGTCTCTCTCCAGTCCTCCATCTATATATTGTACATTCGGTTCTCTGTAGAATATAATTGCCGTCACTAATAAGTACTTCTGTACAATGGCTGACACAATCTAGGACAAGGATGTTCTAGAAGATTCTTTCAGTGATTTCCATGTATTTTTGATGAGCCCAGGAAGACAATGTTATTGCGGGGTCTCTTAGGCCTGTCCTCGGAGCTCTGCGTCACGTCAGGTTTCTACAGTAACCGGCTAGAATGGTATTGATGTGTAAATGAGCCGGCTGTTTCCGCAGGCAGGTGCAGCGACTCCTCCGAACGCATCCTTTATGTATTGATGTTACGTTTCTATTATTCCTGACAGTCTCCATTATGCGGCGCATCGGCTTACTCAGCAATCACATCGTTATACTCTTCACTTTTATGTAGGAAAGGTATTACACACCCAGCTTTCAGCACTGAGACATTGTCCTGTGTCCGAGGCAACACGTGTGTGAATGATCCTCTAAACACAGTGTGCAAACAAACCGTCGGCGTAAGAAAACGCTATATAATAGTAACTGGGCGGTTTTGTTGGCCTGCATGACTTTATATTCATGGACTACTTACTATACAGACCTTTCCTCTTGCCTCGACATACTCCAAGATGAACGGCATCAAATTACCAAGTTTACAAAAAAACCACAGGATCTTGTGATATTCTGTTGGGAGTTGTTTTTTTCTATATGTTTCAATATATTGCCACCCAGTGGTTGTAATGTGAGTTGCAACCTGTTGAGGATTTTGCTGCTGTGTCCGTATAGATTGAATTTTTTGAAATTTAAGTTTGTAATTTTTGAAAAATAAAGGAAGGACATAACTTGTGGTGACAAACCGGTTCACAAAATTTGTCCAAAGTTCAGGTTCAGCTCCCCCAGACCTCAACTTATTATACTCTGAGGTCTGAAGTGACTTCAAACCCCAGAAAATGTCATAGAGTATGGCATGTCATAGTTCATTTTCAGATTTTATTTTCTGTCCATCATTACGGGGGCGGCCATCTTGCCTGAGCTTCTTCTCTGCTCTGTTAACAGCATTTAGCAACATGCTTTACAGCATAGTCATGGCCCTAGGCAGGAATAGACTATAGCCAACTCACTGAGGTCTAAGGGAGTGTTTTCTAGGCATGCTCTGTGCAGGAAGGGGGCGGAGATAAGCTGTGACATCATCTATTGTCAGTAGTGATGTAATGATGGGTCACTATGGGTGTGATCTTTTATTTCACTCTTTGTCTGTGATGTAAATGAAGTGACTGCTGCAAAGAAAAGCCCTACAAAATTGGCAAGTATCAGTCTATTATTAGGTTAAGTGGTCAACATGAAGATTTAGTACTAAATATAAATAATGACGTGGAAAATGCAAAAAATAATCAAAAATTCTTACAAAATATGTTTTAAAAAATAGGTCTTTCCCCTTTAAATGCAAAACTGAATTAAAAATACCGTATATACGGCGTCTCGTGTGTGTTGTAAATTTTGTAATCCAAGAACCCAAGTGGTTCTTTACTTTTACCCTCTCTTTTACCTTTTCCTTTTCATCCCGTAGAGATCCATCAAGCCCTAATTCATCAAATCTTTCTTTATACAGACTCGAGGCACTAGAGACGTGATATCATTTGTTTTTATACCGCCACGTGAGATGGATTAAGCAAATTATGTGAAGTCTCTGAAGTCGCCGGTTACTACAGCTATGGGATAGGCAATCTCCGACCGCCGAGAGGAATAGGCTTCAGGGATAATGGTGGTCGCGGTGATTTATAGAGGGTTGTTAATGGGCAGGCATCGGCTTTGTGGGAAGGAGACGTAGAAAGGGCAATTGCTTGTATCTGGCCAGATGTGTACGATTAATGAAGAACTATGGTGGCCTTCTGACCAGTGCCCACTGACCCCGAGGTGCGAGAGAGTCGTAAAATGTAGCCTCAAAGCCTTAAGAAAACCTTAACTGGAGGAAGTGGCTCCAGCACTCGGTCATAACTTCCAGATGTGAACTGGTGTCTTCTGTCTTTTCCAGAGCGCGTTTGTTTTTCAAAAAGTTGTTTAGGATTTGATAGTGGAGGCTACGAGTTTACTATAACATATAGAGTATTATACTATAATTATACGTTAGTGATTATACGCCGGCGGTTTTTTGTGGATACCGAGTCACATCTTGTACATCCACGTAGCAGAGATCATTAATGATCAATAAACCATATCAACTAAGGTCCATGACGTGCTGAGGTCCATGATGTGCTGAGGTCCATGATGTGCTGAGGTCCATGATGTGCTGAGGTCCATGATGTGCTGAGGTCCATGGTGTGCTGAGGTCCATGTTTTGCTATGGTACAATGGTGTGCTGAGGTCCATGTTGTGCTGTGGTCCATGGTGTGCTGAGAGGTCCGTGTTGTGCTCTGGTCCATTTTGTGCTGTGGTCCATGATGGGCTGAGGTCCATGATGTGCTGAGGTCCATGATGTGCTGAGGTCCATGATGTGCTGAGGTCCATGATTTGCTGTGGTCCATGATGTGCTGAGGTCTATGATGTGCTGAGGTCTATGATGTGCTGAGGTCCATGTTTTGCTGTGGTCCATGATGTGCTGAGGTCTATGATGTGCTGTGGTCCATGATGTGCTGAGGTCCATGGTGTGATGAGGTCCATGTTTTGCTGTGGTGCAATGGTGTGCTGAGGTCCATGTTGTGCTGTGGTCCATGATGTGCTGTGGTCCATGATGTGCTGAAGTCCATGATGTGCTGAGTTCCATGATGTGCTGAGGTCTATGATGTGCTGAGGTCCATGATGTGCTGAGTTCCATGATGTGCTGAGGTCCATGGTGTGATGAGGTCCATGTTTTGCTGTGGTGCAATGGTGTGCTGAGAGGTCCATGTTGTGCTGTGGTCCATGATTTGCTGTGGTCCATGATGTGCTGAGGTCTATGATGTGCTGAGGTCTATGATGTGCTGAGGTCCATGTTTTGCTGTGGTCCATGATGTGCTGAGGTCTATGATGTGCTGTGGTCCATGATGTGCTGAGGTCCATGGTGTGATGAGGTCCATGTTTTGCTGTGGTGCAATGGTGTGCTGAGGTCCATGTTGTGCTGTGGTCCATGATGTGCTGTGGTCCATGATGTGCTGAAGTCCATGATGTGCTGAGTTCCATGATGTGCTGAGGTCTATGATGTGCTGTGGTCCATGATGTGCTGAGGTCCATGGTGTGCTGAGGTCCATGTTTTGCTGTGGTGCAATGGTGTGCTGAGGTCCATGTTGTGCTGAGGTCCATGGTGTGCTGAGAGGTCCATGTTGTGCTGTGGTCCATGATGTGCTGAAGTCCATGATGTGCTGAGTTCCATGATGTACTGAGGTCCATGATGTGCTGAGGTCCATGACATGTCTGGAGAAGGTCATGGAGGAGTCACTAATGGATCTCAAGGAGGGATCTACAACATAACACATAATGGAGAGGGTTATTAATTTACGCCAGATAGCCAACATAAAAAATTCCAGGCCTCGGTTTGCAACTTTTTAGAAACCAGATCGACAGTGTATGGTGGTATTTTATGTAACTGAAAGTGATCGGGAAGTTGTGTTACATGTCATATCATATACGCTAGTTTATGATTATTATAGGTCATTGTCCACATGGTGCTGGCAATATTTCTTCATTCTCTACTAAGGCCCCATGCAGACGGATGTGTATTGGAACGTCCTTTGAACGCGAGGGCCTCTGTTTTATGGATTGAGTGTATGGAGGGGACAAAAATAGGCCATGACCTCTATCTGGATGGTCCATTACAACTGACCATCAAAATAATGGTCATGTGGATAGACCCCATAACTGAATTCAATGCTGCCCTGTGACGCCCATGTGACTATATCCCGGCTAGAACAATACACATTCCTAGGCCTCTGTCCCGACCACTCTGTATTTATAGTCTATTCTTGTTCTCGTATTGTTCAGTCCCCTTACCAGCCGTCTACATCCCCACAAGGAATCTCAGCTGGTGTCGGTCCAGCTGGGACGCTGCCATCATTGCATGTTTATATTTAATGAGGGTATTCCTCCTAGACGCTGCGCCGTACTACAATCCTCTAAGGACCCTTCACCTTAAGAAACAAGTCATTTCTAAGTGGAACACATGTAGAAAAGTTGGTACCGATGCCAGGAAGCGACTCTAATGTACAAACCTACTCGGAGATTTCTCTTGGTGAGCCAGGAGTCATGTATGATATATCTATATACTGTATGATATATATATATATATATATATATATATATATATATATATATATATATATATGGTGCTGGTGTTTGTAATATTATATTATTAAGATTCTATAAATTCTATTATAATATTTGGATTATTATATTGTTTATATGTATAATATATTATTCTAGTGTTCACGGCCAGTGAAGTGGTTTACGGTATTGGATATTCAAGCATTTTTTAGGGACTGATGACTTATCCTTAGATACGCCACTGATCAGCTGTGCGGCACTACCCCTCCCGATTACCAGACACAGCGCCGCACATCTTGTTGTGCCTATACCTGGTATTGCAGCACTCAGTCAATTTCAAGTGAGACTGAGCTGCAATACCAGGCACCGCCACTACAAAACGTATGGCGCTGTGCCTGGCATGTGATCACAGAGATCCAGTGTGTGTCTGAGCACTGCAGCTTCTTAAAGGGATTCTACCATTAAAACCTTTTTTGTGGATAAGACGTCGGAATAGTCTTTAGAAAGTCTATTCGTCTCTTACCTTTAGACGTGGTCTCCGTTGCACCGTTCCTCACGAATACCGGTTTTTACCAGTATGCAAATGAGTTCTCCCGCAGCGATGGGGGTGGGCCCCAGCGTTCAAAGAGCAATGAGGGCGTCCCCACCGCTGCCAGAGAAGTGTCTCCAAGTGCCGCCTCCTTCTTCGTCCGCCGCATCATCTTCAATGTCTTCTTCCGGTGCAGGTTCGTAACCGAGCAGAGCAGACTGCGCAGGCGCACAGGCCACAGGAAAATGGCCGCTAACAATACTGTGCAAGCAGCCATTTTCCCGTGACCTGTGCGTCTGTTCAGTCTGCTCTGCTCTGCTAGAAGTTACGAGCCCGCGCCCGAAGACATTGAAGATGACGCAGAAGGAGGCGACGCTTGGAGACACTTGTCTGGCAGTGGTGGGGACGCCCTCGTTGCTGTTTGAGCGCTGGGGCCCACCCCCATCACTGCGGGAAAACTCAATTGCATACCGGTAAAAACCGTTATTTTTGAGGAACGGCACGGCGGAGACCACGTCTAAAGGTAAGAGACGAATAGCCTTTCTAAAGGCTATGCCAACGTCTTATCCACACAAAAAAAGTTTTAATGGTAGAATCCCTTTAAAACAACCAATCGGTGGGGGTGATGATCGTCTATTCCTTAAAGGCCCCGTGCACATGGACACATGGGTGCCAAAAAATCCCGTCTGTAGATCGGCCAGATTCCCAATGCGAGACCAGCCAGTAGACTGGGACTCTTGGTAACATAGTGATATTCCAGAAGGAGAGGTCATCATGAATGGGAATCTTTTGGACTATTCCAACCTATTAACCTAAATGATCCAGATATTTGGAGGAGCAAATAATGTGCTTAGTATATAAAGTATTGTGCAGTATATGGCGGAATATTCTATTGTACTGATATAATACAATGACTCTGGTTTTATATTTCCAAGGTAAATTCTATTGTTTGCAGCAAAGTTCAAGGCGCATTGGCGCTCCAGGATGTGATATTTTTCCTAACACAACAATTTGTTCCTTTCTTTCGGTCTAGGCTTGAAGACGGAGAAGATAAGATAATACATGTGTTTCTTATACTGTGATTTCCTTGCAATGTTCTTATGGGGCAATTACAAGCACTTCTCTGTTTTTCCTCCAGCAGGCGCAGCCTAATGCAGAATGGCGCTTCTCACAGGCCCAGAGACCCGGACCAAGCGGGTGAGTGGATTACCGTATACATGTGTGTGGGTACTTATATGACTTGCACGTTGTACTGCCTGGCCGCCGTGTATAGTCGGGTACTGTTGTGTACAGTCAATATATAGGGCTCAGGAGCCAATATTTGTAGTAGAACTAAGTGAGTGATGTTTACTGAGCACTGAATGGAGGTCACTGTATATAGGTACACCTGGAGGCTCCTGTATCTACTTGTCTACTTGGCACAGATTAGGTTCTTGCAATTTAACAGGAAACATTTTCTGTGCTCTGATAAGTCTACTGAATCACATTCGGCCTGTATGAGTTGTTTCCTTGGAAAATCAGGGTTCTGGTGACCCCAAATGAAGCACTGGATGTGGATGTCCAGGGCTGCCCTATTCAAGTGTATGGGATGGCCAGGGATTGCCATGCATTGTATTCAGCTATCTTAGGCAGTGCCATGTGGGTAAGCTCTATCTGGCATGTCCGCTTCCCAATGGTGGAACGCAGAACCCTTGTGATCGAGGGAGGCCCCCAATGATTAGACACTTAGGTCTACGTCGGTAATCCGTTCGGGGGAGTCCACATGGGGACTCCCCCAAACAGACTACCGAACGCATTGGCAAGCAGTGTGCAGTGAAAGCACCATTATAGTCTATGGGGTCTCCGCACAGAACATGTGGACAGAAATGTAGTTCACGATCTACTTTCCTGTCCACATGACTCATGCGGAAAGCACACGGACCCCATTATAGTCTATGGGGTCCGTGTGCTTTCACTGCACACCACTTGCCAAGGCGTTCGATAGTCCGTTCGAAGGATTCCCCATGCAGACTCCCCCCGAAAGGATTACCGATGCTGATGTGAACCAGGCCTTAATCCCATGATGTGGATGCAAGGACAACCCCTTTGTCGAGGACCTTTAACCACCTTTTTGATAGTCATGTTGTCTTGATCAGTTGACAATGGATACGACCATGAATGTAGGAAATTTCTGTGGTCTGGAACCAACTTCTAATTGTCTACAACTTTCTATAACTTTATTATCAAGTTGACGATAGGGATTCTTCCATAGAGATGGATATGGTGGCCACTCATGACACGGTTGACCCATTGCCTTAGGCTTTCGGGTTATAATGGCCCCAGTCATCACATATATTTTATGAATGTAGCCCTCTATTGATGCCCTATATATATACAGGAAGACTCATAAGTTTTGTTCTAATGGTGAATAGGGGGTTTTGTTAACTCAGTAATACAAGTGGTCGAGTCACAAAAGACGAGGCTGAGACGAGTAACAAGACATCTGTTGCCTTAGATCCCCAATGTCTGAGTTAGCCGTACACAGCGGATGAGACCAATAGCTCGGATTTTGTACTCTTCATAGTCAGATTTTTTTCACATCTCTCTATAACTTTTACTTCATTACTTTGTACCAGTTCTGCATGATTTATAACCCCTTAAAGATGGCCCTTCACCACTTACATTAACTCCTTACATCCTGTAATAACCCCCGCTCCACTGAATCTAGCACAGTTGGAATTTTTTCTCTAGCCCCCACCATGCCTGAGCAATCATTTCTGCTAGTTTCAGCAACCAATAGGCTAATAAGCTCTCTACTGTCAAGTGGGCGGTTCTGGAGCAGAGAGTCAGGACCATGCACCTAACAGTAAAAAGCTCAGAATCCCTCACCAATTCCCCAATGCTTTGGTTCCAAAACTGCCCGGCCCTTCTGGTTCTTGGCCTCTTGGTGCCGACTAAGCTGCACAACCCTTTTAATATGTCAGTGAATAGAGAGACACATCATATGTTTTACTGTCTGGAATTTTATGCCAATTGGTTAAGACTATTTTATTACGTCTGGTGTGCGGCCAACTTCATGCGGAGTCGGTAGTAAAACAATAGGAATCCATCCCCTTGAAAAATGAACTTCTGTATGTTCCAGTAGCTCAAGAATGCAGAAATATTTTACAGAGTGCGGAAGACTTTATATCATACAGGATTCTCTGGATCTATTTGCCTTATTACATGGGATATTAGTCCATTTGGTAACCTCTGACCTTCCACTCCAGTCCTAGCAGGCATGGTGGTGGGATATTTGGGCCAAGAGGCATTATATTAGATCTCAGAATATATAGAGTCAATAAGGAAAATAATTGATGGACTCTTCTAGTAATGAGGAAGAACTGTGCAGTTCATTGATTATGTGTAATTCTCCATTTCACCTGCGGGGGCAGTGCAGGGAAACAGAACACTTATATTCCTGATTCTACCTGGACCACAGTGTCCGAATAGACTGTGATCTGCAACTTTTTTAGTACTAGTTTTATAAAGCCATTCAAATTGCCTTTTCATACCTGTTTCTGAAAAAAAATCGGAACATATCGTGTGTTTGTTTTGTGGACAGAGATTAGTTTGGTTTTCCATTGAACCCCTTTGTTATAGTTTGTTTCACAATAGCTAGAGAACAGGAATCTCATTGTTATGTAACCTTGTCAATGACGGCTTGTTTGTTGTGCTTTGCTTTAATGATGTCTAATATTTAACACGGCGTTGTGTCATTGCCGTCTCTTTAGAGCTCAACCCACAGAAGAAGCTGGAGTGTGGCCAAACAACCAGTTCGAAACCGAGAGGCTCCAGGCGATGATTCTGGCGTCCGCTAATGGTCAGTCTACATTGCTATATGTGGAAACAATGTGATGTCCTGTCATAGTGATCAATAAGGACTCTGTGCAATGTCACTGGAGGTTACTCCACTCGTCACGTGGAAACGGTGGCGGCTGAGAGTAGATGATCAAAACACAATTTTTTAATGCTGCATTTACAATGTCACATCAGTCAGCAACTGGGCGTTATTATAGTCTTCCTTTCACCTGTGATATTTGGTGACAACTGTGACACCCAATAAAAAAATTACCCCCCCCCAGTACGTTTCAATATGACCTCGACAGACGTACCTACCGTGGAGGCCGGAAATTACTATGGCGCCCATGGATTATTCTCACATCCCTTTGATCTGTTTTGATGTCTGTCATTCCAAGTATCATAAATTCTCCCTCCCTCCCCTCCTCTATTTACTCAGATTTATAATACAGTCTGTCGGGAGATCATTTACTGTTTAATATATATTTTAAAAAAGCAAAGCGTATCTGAGTCCTGGCACCCTCACAGACAAGATGTTTGGAGCGGGAGCAGTTCTTGTAGTTTCTAAGGCTGGTCCGGTGCCCGGTGTTCTCGTTCTTCTTCGCCTCGCTGCCCCTGCCTCCCAGGTTAATGTTAAAGAGCTAGGAAGAAGGCGGGGCTTGTGGCTTAGGAGAGTGTGGGCGGGTACTGGGAGGGGAAACGCCATGTCTCCCCGCCCTGTACCCGCCCACACTCTCCTAACCTGGGAGGCGGGGGCAGCGAGGCGAAGAAAAACGAGAACACCGGGCACCAGGCCAGCCATCTCTGCAGGTAAGTGGACACCAGGGGGGACTAAGTAGCCAGAGGATTAAAAAAAAATCCTCTGGCTACTTAGTGATTAAAAAAAATCACTACACAGCGTGGATTCTAACAATTAAAGCGTTCCATTGTTAGATTCCATGCTGTATAGTGAATAGGATTGTTTTTAAAATCCGATCTCCGATTAGTAAAAAAATCCCATTGACTTGCATTGGGATCGGAATTGGGATCGAGATCGGGTTCAAATGAAAAATGATCGGATTTCAAAATCGATTCTGAAAAGTCAAGATCGGCTTAACCCTACTTGTGAGATTTGCCTGTCCCATTGTGGCATCCAGTATTTATTCCCAGCATCTTCCAGTCTTCTGGGTGAGAAAAGCAAAATCCAAGGATCACCGAGGACTATAATTGAGCCTTGGTAGTCATGTGGAGTAGGTTCATAGTCATGTTCTGTTTTATAACTTGTACCAACCCAGTTGTAACAAAATCCAGCAGATTTCCAGAGTACGATCTCGAAAGTCTTTCTATAAATCAACAAGCGAGTGATTGAGATTGTGTATTGGATCGTGTTTGACAAATTCGGTAACGTGTGACATGGCTGCTTACATTGCATAGAAGCCTGGCCATCTGCTACTTGGCTCTCGCAGTAAAGATGTTTTTCCCATTGACAATATTGTTTGCCAAGTTCTTGTGTATGCGGTGTACGGCGTATATTATAATCTGCTAAGGCCAAAATAATATTTATGAACTTGGAAAGTAGGAATAGTATATATGTGCCATATACAGTACTGTGCAAAGGAGTGGAAAAGTGCTGCAAAGTAAGAATGGTTTCAGAAATAGAAGGGTTAATCATCTCTTATTGTCAATTAACAAAATACAAAACTAATTAACAAAAGAGAAATCCAAATCCTTTCAATATTTGGTGTAAGCGTTGACCTTTGCCTTCCCTCTTTTCTTCATGATACCTGTAGACAGTATTTGGCAGAACTTGGCAGGGAGGTTGTTCCTGCCGCCATCTTGGAGAACTAACCCCAGATCTTCTGTGGATGTTGATTGCTCCAATCCGTCTGTCTCCTCATGTCATCCCAAACAAACTGGATGATGATGAGATCAGGGTTCTGCGGGGGCCGGATCATCGCTTCCAGGACTCCTCCTCCAAGGAGCAAACGTCACACCAAATATTGATTGGATCATAATGGGGCTCACATGACTGCTGGGACCAATCAGGGGCCTCTGCAGTGGTACATGGGGGACCAATTATGTCACTCGGATATGTCACCGGTTCCTTCTCAGTGACTATTGAGGTCATTGATTGGTCTTAGGGGTCACCCGAGCCTCTTCACTTCTGATAATTCAACCTAAGACAACCCCTTTAAGTGACACTGACCTTGAAGTGTTTCCCCATTAGCAGACAAACCTTTCAGCATAAGTAGATCCTGCCATTTGTCATAAATATCCAATATGGTGTTTTACGCCATGATGCTCTTCTAGTACAGATTACCTGTCTGGCTGCAGCATAAAGCTCAGACTTCAAGGAGTTCCTTTCTCCAATTGAGGTTACAATCTTAATTGAGGTCAGTGGGGACATCTGCAGAGTGAATATAGATCAAGACCTGCAGCAAAGGAAACAGATGTCGGAATGTCAAAGCTTATACAGCAGCCAAGACATAACATGGAGGCTCCTTACTGTATTAAACTGTTTCTTTTAAGTACCATGACAATAAGAAATATAACAATCCCGGGCCCTAATGTAAAATCTGTACCGGGCCCTAACATATAATCTGTACCGGGCCCTAACATAAAATCTGTACCGGGCTCCCAATGTAAAATCTGTACCGGGCCTCCAACCATAATTTATTGTTTATAGTACTGATTTGTTATAGTAAGAAGAGACACCTTATGGGCACGCCAAGGCTTCTAGGCTCTGGTGTGACCACAATTTTTGCACCCCCTCAAGTTACACCCTTGATGGCAATTACTAAGCTTAGGGTTTTCCAGGACTTTGATATTGGTGGCTTGTCTTTCAGATAGACCATAATGCCATACTTGCCAACATAGACATTGCCACATCATTATACATAGGAGCTCTTTGGTGCAATGAGAGTGTTGCCATTGCTCCAAAGAGTTAAGCCACAATGCCCGCTATTGCTCCAAATTGCTCATGTGCATGTTGACAAAACTTGGCCACAGAGGCACCGATTGCATTCAGATTACCCGAACCCAGTGATGGCAGACCTATGATACGCATGATAGACCAAGACATTTTGGTTGACACATATTGTGCGAACCAAGTGGCAACCTCTTCCATGAGGCATCCTGAGTCAATTGCCTCAGGCGGTGCCTCATAGAAATAACCGGGGGACATCTATTTATTGTGATATTGCCATAAGCAGCTGCTGATCATTTTTATTCACCTGTCAACGCTCCTGTCCTGGCTGCCCTCCACTGCCTCCTTTAGGCGGTGCTAAACTTATATCGCAACACTGAAGAATGCCGGGATGCTATGTACAAAAAAAGGGGGTCATATACTATGTGGGGTCATAAAAAGGGGGGAGGCCATAAAAAGGTGTGACCTGGCACCTGAGTTAAGCTAGGTTCTTATTACGAATCAAAAGGTTAGCCATCACTGCCCGATCCTCTCTATGTGTAGGGTTGGGTTGATAGTTTGGGTTCTGGTGACAGACTCCCCGTAATATGTAATGACTAGAGATGAGCGAGTAGTTAAATACTCGATATTCGTTTTGAGTAGCCCCTCAATATTCGACTACTCGAATCGAATATCGAATCCTATTATACTCTATGGGGGAAAAATGCTCGTTGCAGGGGTAGGCAACATTCGATCAAACTGAACTTACCAAGTCCACGAGTGAGGGTCGGGCTGGATTCTCCAAGAAGTCTTCTCCTCGCTGCGTCCCCGCGTCGTCATCTGGCAATGAATTCACTCTGCCAGGCATCGGGCCTGGGCAGAGACGACTGCACATGCCCGCACTACAAGAAAATGGCCGCTTACAGTCAAAGCGGCCATTTTCTTGTAGCGCAGGGATGCGCAGTCGGCTCTGCCCAGGCCCGATGCCTGGCAGAGTGAATTCAGAGTCGGAAGACGCTGCGGGGACGCTGCGCGGAGAAGACTTCTAAAGGAAGGAGAAGAACCAGCGTTGATTGGCCGACTGTATAGCATTCAGCCAATCAACGCTGGTTCTGCATCGAATTTTTCCATTCAAATAGCGAGTGGTACTCGATCGAGTACGAGTATTTCGAATACCATAGTATTCGAACAAATACCTACTCAGTCGAATACTACTCGCTCATCTCTAGTAATGATGTAATGTATACAATAGTTCATTATGAAGATAGAGAGTTGGCTTCACCACAAGGGCTCCAGACCTAGAAAATAATACTCAAAACTAGAGAATAAAGCTTGGATCTCAAAATGTCACATCTCTACGTGAAAACATGTAATATGTTCCTAATACCATCCCAGTAATGTGGATAAATATTCTTCAAAAAATAACTGGAAAATATGATGTCCTAGTAAGTTCACACCTTTGCTTTTCCATGTTACAGAAGCTGCTGAGGGAACTTCAGGCCTCGGAGGAGGCACCGGCACCATGGGCCTCAGTGCTCGCTACGGACCCCAGTTCACCCTACAGCACGTTCCTGACTACAGACAAAACGTCTACATACCAGGAAGTACTTTGACACCCACTAACGCCGGAGGAAAACGTGACGGAAAAGGCGGCGGTAACAAGAAGAAATCCGGCAAGAAGGATAAGAAGTAGTCGTCTTGATTAAGGAGTTTGCTTATACCAACAGGGCAGAATTTTTTGAACACTTCCCTATGTGAAAAACAAAAAAATATTAGGGCGAAGCTGAATGTCACCTTTGGACACGTAAGAAAAATCAATGGCTAGAATTTGTCATTGGTTAGAGCTGGAGGCAGAAGGTCCCGACCATCGGTGGAATCTTCTACTTCCAGCTCTGATCGTGACCATCTTATTCTCGGCCTCGGAAATAAGTGCCCTGTCAATATTCGCTGAGATTTTGTATTAGTGCAAGATAATTTCATGACGATATGCACTCTTTTTACAAGCTGTTTCGATATGATTTTGCTTCCACGCCCGACACCTTGTGGAACTTCTTCCATTGTATATAATTCCGGCAAAGCAGTTATTTATAATTTATACGCGTTCAGGTATTCCGGGGCAATTCTTGGCTTTTTACCCATTTCTATTTTGGCGTTAAAATTTGGGTAAGCGGAAAACGTGACCTGAATTGAGAAAAATTTTCATTGAGTCTAAAAACTGGATAGTAACTCTATAAACCCAATGGGGGGGCGGCCATTTTATAGACTCAACACGAGTCATAAGAATACGACCGGGGAATTTTTTTTTGCGGTGTAAGAATGTAACTAAAGTAGGGAGCAAAGACTAAAGACTACTGATGCTAGAGGAGTCGAATTCTCATGACTGTCCTTTCACGTCGTAAAACGGCCGCTTCCGATGCGTGACGTAAAAAAAAATAAAAAAATAATGTAATTTTTTTCCTGAAGTATGTAAAAAAAAAAATGCTATATATATGTAGTGATCGTACAACTACTACTTATAAAGAGTGTCAATGGTCTCGTGCAGTACTTATTTTAATACTGTACTTATTGATGTTTTTGTTTATTTTCTATGAGAAGAATATGTTGGAGATTTTTGTTTCCCCCCCGATTACGGATTAAGAATATTCACGTAATTTAATGTACATGGAACACTAATGGAACGTTCCGTCTCGCGTCGCGACAAGACGGACTCCTTACACTTCTGCACAAAAAAAATTGCATGTCTAATTTTCACAAATTTGTCTGCAACTCCACCAGACATAAGGGAATTTGTTGCATGTAACCAGCATGGGGGTAAATTCATTCTTTATAGAGAATGGTATAAAGTAAACCTGTCGAGAACAGGTCGAAACGTCTAAGGGGGAGGAGATTATGACATATATTTGCCAAGAATATTCCAATTCTAACTTGTACATAAATTCATTTTTTAACAATAATATAAAAAAATAAATAAATGCTGACCATCGTTAAAAAGTGGTAATAAATAAAACCGATTAAAAAAAATTTGATGGTTACCTAAAATTGAAAATTTGAGTAAATTTTTTCTTTTACTTTTTGTACAGTTACAATAAAATTTAAAAAAAATTACTGGAGGAGAAACCTTATTTTTTCAAGAAAACGGTCGTGAAATATTTTCCTACATTAGGGATAGTAGAGATCAGGCCATACTTTGTAACCAGCCGTGGCCTAGACGTCATCCCCTACAGAATTCTGAAAGTTTGGCGGCCACAATCTCATTCCGAAGTCGGACGATAACCCGTACGTACCCATCGGCACTTAGTCGAGGTGGTGAGCCTCGAAAGCCAAAAAGAACCCATGAGATATTACATGGATCCTAGTTTTTGGACCACCCATGATGGTCATGTTTCAATCCAAAAAGTTTGGCGGCCACTATCTCATTCAGAAGTTGGACGTAGATGTTGGCTTATAGAACGATAGCCCGTATGTACCTCTCTCCATCAAACATGGTGGCCACTTGGTAAGCCTCGAAAGCCAAAAAGAACCCATAAGATATTCCGCGGATCCTAGTTTTTGGACCACTCATGATGGGCATGTTTCTCCTCTAATATAATAGTGATGCAGTAGAAGAAAGACATTTTTTTGTGGTCAGGATCTTCATCGCTGGGTTTCGATCCAAAAAGTTTGGTGGCCACTATTTCATTCAGAAGTTGGACATAGATGTTGGCTTATAGAATGATAGCCCATATATAACCCTCTCCATCAAACATGGTGGCCACTTATTCGAGGTGGAAGCCAAAAAGAACCCGTAAGCTATTCCGTGGATCCTAGTTTTTGGACCACTCATGATGGTCATGTTTCTCCTCTAATATAATAGCGATTCAGTAGAAGAAAGCCATTTTTTTATTTTGTGGTCAGGATCTTCATCGCTAAGTCTACTTCCATCGACAGTGACCTATGTAACTCGGTATAAAGCTAGAATTTTTTGGGAACAAATACGATTATTCATGACCCTCCCCCTAATCTCTTGTAATAGTAACCATTCCCGCTGCTTGTAATACTATTAACTAATGCAGTCATGTGAGTCTTATAGCGGTAGATACATTTTTGCTCTTTCGTTCCTTTCTCTTGAAGAACCCGAAGGTTATGTCATTGTAGAGATGCTATTGTCTTGTAACAACTAAGTGCTTATCTCATCCCCGTAGCTACCTTGTGGACAGCAGTATTTTAATATTCTCCTATCTTTCCGTGTGGTTTGTGATATCAATGTACATGAGTTGAAATGCATCTGTCCTTTTTAATGTGTCTAATACTGAATTATACCTACATATTCTATACAAATATATATATATGCTTATTTCCCTCCCTGTATCCATATAGACCCATGTCACTGTATTACATGCAAGTTTTATACTCTGTTTTTTATATTGCTTTCTTTCTTTGGGAAAAAAAAAAATAAATAAAATGTTTTCTTCAAGTTCTTGGCGTGTGGAGGTTTTAATTACGCGGCTGCCGCTACGGCTCGCGTTGTATTACACAAAGTACGGATAAGAAGTCTTATATTCTTAGAGAGATTGCCGTCTGGTTAAGCTTGTTAGAGTTGACCCATATTCCTTAATGATTCTGAGTCTCCTGCTGGTGGAACCGTAGACGCTTCTCCGATCTTCAGAGTAGTTTTCGAGAACAGAGAGATGGCTCCTCGATAGACAAATGGATGGGCTCATATCTTACTGCCTACAAGGTGGGAGGTTGTCTTATAAAGATGTCCTCTGCAGATGGCTCAGCCAAGACAATGGAAGTCCCACCAGCCATGGAAGCCTTGGATTAAAAGAGGACAAACTTCTAAACTGGACAAAATTTTCTTGGCCACCTCAAGAGGACTGATGGGGTGATGGTAAACAATTCAATCAAATGGCAATATTTTATCGCTTACTTCAAGGGTGAATTAGTCTCTACAGCAAATACTACACAAGCATACATATGTTATACTAACTATTATATTACATGTGACTTAAAGGTATATATGTGACTTGCAGTGTGTATATATGTAGGGTTGGGCCAGTCTGATGTAGACGGTAGTTCACTCTTGATATGTTTAATAAAGCATTGCCAATTGAATAAATTGGTCACTATCACTCCATAACTGGTCCTCTTACACCTCTTGGTGTGGCATCTACTCCAAAAAATTTTTGTAGGTCTCTCTCTAGCTCAGAGGTTCTCCTTCTTTTAAACCAGAGCTTTAATGGTCAGTGGGACCCTTCCAGACGAGGAAATTTTTGCAAATGGAACATAGTGTTGTTCCAGTCTATTAACCTCAATAGCAAGACCCCACCTTGGAGTGAGTAAGTTTTCACTTTGACATAACTTCAGCTGTGTTTGCTTTAGAGAGCTAGAAATAGGTAGATAGGTTCCTAGGAGCCCTGACAGTGTCATACACTATGTATTATAGATGGGTTCCCAGGAGCCCTGACAGTGTCATACACTATGTATTATAGATGGGTTCCCAGGAGCCCTGACAGTGTCATACACTATGTATTATAGATGGGTTCCCAGGAGCCCTGACAGTGTCATACACTATGTATTATAGATGGGTTCCCAGGAGCCCTGACAGTGTCATACACTATGTATTATAGATGGGTTCCCAGGAGCCCTGACAGTGTCATACACTATGTATTATAGATGGGTTCCCAGGAGCCCTGACAGTGTCATACACTATGTATTATAGATGGGTTCCCAGGAGCCCTGACAGTGTCATACACTATGCATTATAGATGGGTTCCCAGGAGCCCTGACAGTGTCATACACTATGCATTATAGATGGGTTCCCAGGAGCCCTGACAGTGTCATACACTATGCATTATAGATGGGTTCCCAGGAGCCCTGACAGTGTCATACACTATGTATTATAGATAGGTTCCTAGGAGCCCTGACAGTGTCATACACTATGTATTATAGATAGGTTCCCAGGAGCCCTGACAGTGTCATACACTATGTATTATAGATGGGTTCCCAGGAGCCCTGACAGTGTCATACACTATGTATTATAAATGGGTTCCCAGGAGCCCTGACAGTGTCATACACTATGTATTATAGATGGGTTCTAGGAGCCCTGACAGTGTCAAACACTATGTATTATAGATAGGTTCCTAGGAGCCCTGACAGTGTCATACACTATGTATTATAGATAGGTTCCTAGGAGCCCTGACAGTGTCATACACTATGTATTATAGATATGTTCCTAGGAGCCCTGACAGTGTCATACACTATGTATTATAGATGGGTTCCTAGGAGCCCTGACAGCATCATACACTATGTATTATAGATGGGTTCTAGGAGCCCTGACAGCGTCATACACTATGTGTTATAGATAGGTTCCTAGGAGCCCTGACAGTGTCATACACTATGTATTATAGATAGGTTCCTAGGAGCCCTGACAGTGTTATACACTAAATCAGAATAAACTCCTGGATCAATGACTCCAGTAATCTAGTACTCTAACCTCAAGACCCATGACCCAATACCCTTCACTTCCCACTCTGCATTTAATATATCCATGCCGAATGGAAACTTTTCCAGGACTCGGATTATCATTTATCATTCTCTCAATTTAGTTCTAACATGTAGAGAGTAACTGGCAGGGTCATAGGAGCCCTAAGAGTATTCTACACTATGTTTTATAGATAGATTCCTAGGAGCCCTGACAGTGTCCTACACTATGTTTTATAGATAGGCTCCTAGGAGCCCTGACAGTGTCCTACACTATGTTTTATAGATAGGTTCCTAGGAGCCCTGACAGTGTCATACACTATGTGTTATAGATAGGTTCCTAGGAGCCCTGACAGTGTCATACACTATGTGTTATAGATAGGTTCCTAGGAGTCCTGACAGTGTCATACACTATGTATTATAGATAGGTTCCTAGGAGCCCTGACAGTGTTATACACTAAATCAGAGTAAACTCCTGGATCAATGACTCCAGTAATCTAGTACTCTAACCTCAAGACCCATGACCCAATACCCTTCACTTCCCACTCTGCATTTAATATATCCATGCCGAATGGAAACTTTTCCAGGACTCGGATTATCATTTATCATTCTCTCAGTTTAGTCCTAACATGTAGAGAGTAACTGGCAGGGGCAGGTGATTCTCATGATTTTTTGACGGTTACATTTGCAGGCTGGATAAGCCTTCGGGTATGTTTGGGGACTTTTTGACATAATTGAAGCTTACACTCCTGGGGCTTTTGTATGTAGACTCCTGTCTGCAATCTGGGATAGTTTTCTAAACAATGGTCTAACCGGGCGCACAGTAAGTTATAGAACAGATGACACATGAAATACAATAAGGGTGAAATGATATTCTAAGCAATAATCCATTACAGACATCAGATCATACATTGAGATGCTCCAGGGGTATCGGAAGCGGCTCCCAATATGGTGGGGCAGATGAAATATTTATTAAGTAGCCTAGCAGACAACTGTCAACGTGATGTATATTTCTGCCCCCACTTCTACATTGATACCCCTAGCCGTGATGCTACATACGGGATGTATTTAACGTCTGCTATCCTCTCTCATAGACAATTCCCTTTATGTATTTTTGCCGAATCACTCATCTTTTTTACGAAGTTTATTGGTAACCATTGCGTTACAGGTACAGGTTACAGTACAGGTCAGAGATGTTTATTATCATTGGGGTGTATTCACAAAGTGCAGTCAAACCATGCTCTGTCGTCTTTATTTGTATGTACCCTAAGTCATGTATCCCATATCCACCGGATAGGCCCTAAATGTCCTGTAGAGGTGAGACCCACATCTATTTAGAAAATGGTGTCCCCGACCCCCATATCACGGCACCATAGAGTATAATACGCAACTCTCTCCACTCGCTTCAATGGGACATACAAGAATAGCCAATCTTTACCCTGCCACTAGTAGGCAATGGTATAAAACAACAAAAAATTAGAGGGGTAGTCCAGGAAATCGTAGAGTAGGCTTGAGAAGGTGTAGTATTAAAAATAGGTCCTATTCCCCTGTCTCCAGCGCTCCCTTGTCCACCACTGCTGCCATTGATCAGCCTCGGCAGCCAAAGGTAAGGACCTGATGACATATGTGAGTGATGTCACCAGGTCCTTGTCCACTGAGGACAATCACATGCAGAGCACGACTTCCATTAAGTATGATTTCTGTTCTGATGTTATACCTTATACAGCCTCCTCAACTCTTGGACCACCCCTTTACCTTATACGCACCCCACTCCCCCGCTCTAGAAGCAATGACATAACCTTCATCATTCTAATTGCTACTACACCCATCCTCATGTGAAGGTAACATCACAGGGCGTTTATGTTACCGTATCTTTAAAACGTAGAATCCCTTTAAGGGAGAGTGTTAATATTATTCAGTATATGTGCGCTCACTGCAAATCCATCAGCAAGTTTGCAGTATAGCACATCCGGTATCGAGGGAGCTGTGTGATTTAGAGCTGAGAACGCGCTGCCAAAAAAAAGGGGGGGGAGGTGAAGACAGAAAGAGCCGAAGAAAGATAGAAAAAAGATAATGGCATGCAGGCCGAGGAACAGACAGAAGGTTATAAAAGGTTAGAAAGCAACGGAATCCGTAACAAATACCGAGAAATGGGGACGTTACAAAAAACGGGGAGCGAGGTTGTACAACGTGTAATAAGTGATCTATGTCATGGTGAAAAATCCACATCAATTACGTTATTGCCATCCGGCCATGAATCCTCTTATCCCGGGGCCTGTCACTAAACATGTGCCCCCATAGCTGACGTGAAATGTGTGTCTTTGTTTCCATAATCACGATCAATCCATTGCAGGCAAAAGCTCGCGGAGATAATTTCATTTTATTATATGGAGAGCCCGTCTGGCTTAGGAGCGGCAGCTGCAGCCACGCTTATGAAATTAGAAATCTGGCTGGCAACAGCGCCGGCGAGGGGAGGGGGGGACGGAGAGGACTTAGGGTGGGCACACAAAACACAGCAGGGAGAAATGGAGGACGGCGGCGTACCGGGCACAGTCTTGTATCCTCTTGTACGCTTCTGTGCATATACATTACTTTGCATATGTCTGACCACATCATCGTAGTCACCCCCGAACAATTCCTATATACCGAGAAAGCACCGCAGAATGACAGAATATTCCTTGACTTATTGTTCTCCAGACTTCCAATTCCTCAAATACTGGCCGTCTTAGCAATGTCCCAGGCGAGCGGAAAACAAATTCTTTGGAAACAAAAACAAGCCGTACCGAGAGAAGGAGAGAAAAAAAATCCTATAAAAAGGTCTGAATAGGAGGAGGAGAGGGAGGGGAGTGCGAGCGCTCAATGAGGTTGCCAAAGGCAGAAGCGATGAGACGGGAGAAGCCTAAGCCGCACAGTATTAGCAAGGACTGGCGGAGTCATTATGTAGCAGAGCCGCGCGGGCGCATGATCGCTGCTCATTAATCTATTCTTACATTCCATCACTGTCATGGCGTATAAACCCCCAGAATAAATCCATGAATCGATTTATCCAGGAGCCGGTTTTCTAGATTCACGGCGTTTGACGTCTATAGGGTTTAGGTCTTTATCAGGGGAATACAGCAATGCAGAATTTGGAGGGAGAAGAATATCTGTCAGGACCGAACAGAGCTGTCAAGTACGTCGAGGAGATGCGGAGACAAGGGGGTCATTGTGTGCAGCCGTCTGATAATAGTCATCGTCCTCATCCATCGCGCCCTCCCAAATTTTCATTGATAATGGCTTAATAAAGGGTTTACGCCAAAACAACACTGTCAGGGATTATCCAGTGTGTACGGCAGTAAGGCATTGTGGGATGGCACCAGGCAGTTGTTTACTATGGACGGGCGAGGGAATGATATGGGGTCATTTTGTTATGGGATGACTGATGGACGGAACAGTACGACAAATGCTTTGGTGCGAACCACCATTGGTCCATTGTAGTCTGGACATGTGATGGATTGTCAACCAATATGGGAATCCCAAATCAATAAAAGGAATGGGAAAAAACACTGAGACCCCCAACTTAGTGCATGGAATAAACCCCGAGCGCCAGAACCTACAACTGCAACTACAGTCTGCGAGATGATCAGCCAATCAACCTGGCCACGGACATGATCAGTATGTGCACAACTGTGATTGGCCAGCGGGACATGTGACCTCTCTGCATAAGAGGCGGGGTCACAGGTCCTTTCACCAGTCCAGCTAGTTAGGCTAGGAGGGGAGAGGGAGAGGCTGCAGCTGGAGATGGGACAGTCAGTGCCTGAGCCAAATGTAACAGTTGTCCTTACCAGGGCCGCATACTGTGAGGGGCAGGGAGAGAAGCTGGATAATGTGAGGGAGGGAGAGGAGATGGATACTGTGAGGGGCAAGGATAGGAGCTGGATACTGTGAGGGGCAGGGAGAGGAGCCGAAAAATGTGAGGGGCAGGGAGAGGAGCCAAATAATGTGAGGGGCAGAGAGAGCAGCCAAATAATGTGAGGGGCAGGGAGAGGAGCCAAATAATGTGAGGGGCAGAGAGAGGAGCCGGATACTGTGAGGGGCAGAGAGAGGAGCCGGATACTGTGGGGGGAAGGGAGAGGAGCCAAAAAATGTGGGGGCAGAGAGAGGAGCCGGATACTGTGAGGGGCAGGGAGAGGAGCCAGATACTGTGAGGGGCAGGGAGAGGAGCTGGATACTGTGGGGGGAAGGGAGAGGAGCCGAAAAATGTGGGGGCAGAGAGAGGAGCCAAATAATGTGAGGGGCAGAGAGAGGAGCCAGATACTGTGAGGGATGGAGAGGAACCGGATACTGTGAGGGGCAGGGAGAGGAGCCAGATACTGTAAGGGGCAGTTAACCGAGACATAAGAATAGTGACAGTAAACTGTGTGTGTACCTATATATATACCATCTCCTACTGCAGTAACAATACCTGCCTGTGTACCCATACCCATATTAAAATTGCTTTCCATAAAACACCGGGTGGAGTATATTTTTTGACTCCATCTCTTTTTTAACTCTTTAATTCTTTACAATTACCAATATAATGGATGTTTATATCTCAGTCCTGGAGTTTTACCCAATTTCGTTCCATTTCACCGTATACATTTGTGTTGTTTTTACATTTTACATAATTGATACCATTTATGAGACTTCCGCACGTGATCGCTTTAATGTATTACCATCTGCAATTCTGGCACTTCATCAAAAGATCTACCGTAATGGAACACGTTCCCTTTGATTGTGCCTTTGATGTCGCCCATTCTTCGATCACGCAGCATTTTCTTGTTATTAAAATTTCAGTACATCAAAAATCAGCCCAAAAAGGTAAATTGTTTGATGTGTTTTTTGTCTTTGCAGGTGTAATGATTTTTTCAGTGCCTGCAGTAGGTTCGTGCTCAGCGAATGTTCTTACATAGATGATATGTTTCTCATGAAGAATGGTCTACTTTTTTTTTCAGCAGACATTGTGCCCAAAATGACCATTCAGGTAGTAAAGACGCCATCAATCCCGTCTTGGCTGCATCACCTAGGCAGAATTGGATGAGAAGCTATATCCAGGACCATCTCCGTACGGCGGAAGGTAACACTGTCCTCCCAGCAGGCAGACTTATTTACCATGCCGCTCACTTCTACTGCTAAGGTTGTCTTCTGCGGTAAGAAGTCTACTGGATATAGGGATCTGCCGTAAATCCAAGCTTTACGATCCCTATTACTACACCACTAAACCTGAGTTCTCATCTGCTCTCGATCACCATCCGGGGATTCCGGCAAGCCAGTTTATGATGAACCAGGTTTGTTATGGATTTTCCCAAAAATCTTGGGTTTGGCCACCAACGAATCAAGTGATGTGAACACACCCTGCAGGATATCTGAGGCCCAACTACAATTCATCAAATCATCGATGTCATCAAGGAGGCCAGAAGATGGCAAGAGAAGATGGCAAGAGAAAGGACCGCAGAGAGGTGAGGAATAACGAGTATCGATGGGGAGTTTCTTAGTTTATAAGATGAGTATTTTGGTTTAGACTCATAAATATTACACAAATCTCATGACATTCGCTCCTCATTACCCAAAAGAGGTTGTCCCATCAAAACGGCACCTGTTTTGGTTGACATTAGAGATGAGTGAGTAGTGTTCGATCGAGTAGGTGTTCGATCGAATACTACGGTATTCGAAATACTCGTACTCGATCGAACACTACTAGCTGTTTGAAGTTTAAGGTTCCATGCAGAACCAGCGTTGAATGGCAGAATGCTATACATTCTGCCAATCAACGCTGGTTCTTCTCTTACCTTTAGAAGTCTTCTCCGCGCTGCGTCCCCGCGTCTTCTTCCGGGTGGAATTCACTCTGCGTAGGCATCCGGTCCAGGCAGAGCCGACTGCGCATGCGCGGGCATGCACGTGCATACACTCGAATGCGCAGTCGGCTCTGTTCAGGCGTCGGGCCAGGGCAGAGCCGACTGCGCATGCGCATGCATGCACGTGCATGCCCGTGCATGCGCAGTCGGCTCTGCCTAGGTCGGATGCCTACGCAGAGTGAATTCCACCCGGAAGAAGACTTCAAGCAGTATCCAGCCTGACCGTCACTCGTGGACTTGGTAAGTATGATTTTATCGAATTTTGCGTACCCCTGAAACGAGCATTTCCCCCCATAGACTATAATGGGGTTCGAAATCCGTTCGAACAGTCGAACAGTGTGCTGCTGTTCGAATTGGATTTCGAACCTCGGACATTTTAGTGTTCGCTCATCTCTAGTTGACATCATAGGGAAGGGGGAATCCCGTGCACCTTATACGAGTCAGAACTGAGTAGGTCTCTTGTCCTGGCTGACTCAAGTCAACTGTATTGTCAGAAATCTTAAAGAAAGTGAGAAACTGAAAAAAAAAATCACAAAATTACGAGTTTTTCAAAAAGTTGAGGTTGTCTTCAGACTCCAGTGTACGGTAATCAGAGACCCCAGGGAGGTTTAGAGGTCAGTGCCATGGCATCGATGTGCCCCATGTAACTGCCGAGGCCTGTGATTGATGACCCATTGGGGGCCATTGATATCACCCCGAGACCAGAAAGAAGACCGGACTCCATGATGAAGCCATGAAGAGTAAAGGTGAACACGAGCTACTTATAATTTTTCCGCATCTCCTTCAGATCTCCGTTTTTAGACCCCGGGGTCTGAAGAAACCTCAGAATATAATAATAACACTTCCAATCTGGACCTGAAACTTGCAGGCAAACATTCGCGAGACAAATCTGGCAAGGTTATCTATAATATATATTAGATTTGACAAGGTCGAAATTTTTTTTTTGCTCTCGGAATTCTTCAGAGATTTCACTTTTCGTTATTCGCCTCCTCTATACAATGTGCTTCGGATAAACTTCCTGTTCCTCCACATAAGATACACAGGCAATCATTTTTTGGTTTCTGTTTTTTTTTTTTTCTAGATCTCAGTCAGAAGATGGTTGACCCTTCCCGAATACTTGGGACGTTATGAAATGTGTTTAATATTTCACATGAGAAGCAGAACCATTTCCTTTTGGAAACAAGAGCTGAGCTCCATCTGTATTAAACATGCCGGCGAAGTACCGCTGGGATCTTATATTTTCCAGAACACATAGTTCGTACTTGCCATGTCATACAAAATGTGCCGCGTCCCCTGCCAAAAATACTACAGAAAAAGTTGAACATTGGGCCATAAAATTTAAGGGCTGTTCAAACAGTAACGTGGATATAGTTATACCCCGCCATGATCCCGCAGACTTGTTCTACCGATGTCTGTGATGTTCGGGGGTTAATCCGCCATATTGATGTATAATGCAGCTGCACTCCCACATTTCTTCGTAATAACCTTTAATTCCCCCTATTTTATAGCAGCCTGACGCTAACCACCTTTGAGGGCTTTGGCAAGGGACCAGGATCTAGCTCCGACTAGAAGATGTTTTCAATTAGTAACATTTGCTGGAGGTTGGAGGTAGTCACATTCCAGTGCGTTCGGTACCTAAGCCATTTCGAGGGCGGCTTCAGTTTCGGTTACCAAGTGGTGACAGGACCGGGTTTTTCTTCGGGATTATCAAATTGCCAATATTAAAGGAAAACTTCTATAAAAACATGGGATAAAGCTTAAAGGGGTGGTCCAACCTATTTTTTTTTAAATATGTAATAGGGTTACTGATGGAGCGACAGGTCCCGTTTTCCGCCACTTATACCCAGAGGTGTAACGAAACGCTTATTCAAGCAGGACCGCTATGTGACATTGGTGCCACCTTAGATGACTAAGAGCCTACTGGGCCCCATCAAGCACCACGGCCCAGATTTGAGTGGCTGGACGATAAAGCTGAGCCCTGTCGAGTCCAGGCCACTGATCTGATACTGATGACCTAGTCTGTGTAGAAGCCAATAGTGTCAAAAGTTTAACAGATCCTGGACAACCCCTTTTAAAATGAGAGAGCTAATATTATACACTCATGAGCAAAAGGGTAACAATGTTTTGATCTTGTGACTTTCAGGCTGCAGATCTCACCATCCACTACAGTCTGGAACTTCTTGTCGTGTAACTGCATTGTTACTGTTTTGCTCCTGGTGGTGGAGAAATCTTTTTCTTCTTGTATACTACAACCTTCCCTATGGCTCGGGGTGCTATTAGGTCGATTCCCAAGTGAAAGGTCACTGGTTCTCAAAATCGAGAATATTTCCCAAGAAAAGACAAACAGCATCCTCCAGCTCATCGATAGCCGTCTCTGGGCCAAGAAAATTGCCAAAATGTGTTGTGTGAGTGCCAAGTGGAAGAATAAGTAATGAAGTTCCTCCATCCATTCCAAAACCAAGTGGTGGACGTCCAGGTAAAATATGGGAGTCAACAAGTCGACTCATCTCAAGGTCTATCAGATCTGGCGCAAGAAACACGGCGGTAGAGGTGGCTTGTATGCTTCGTAATAGTGAGATCACAGACGTCCATGCGACAACCATTACACAAGTCTTAAATGGTGGCCCAAAAATTGTGAAGAAGCTTTGACTTCAATATTGTCATAAGAAGCTTCATCTCGAGCAAAAAAATGCAAAAAGTGAACAGTAGAAGATTGGAAACGGGTGGTTTGGAGCGATGGGGTGAAAATCAAGACTGGGGTCTGATGGGTGCAAATGGGTTTGGAAGGAACAAGGAAAAAGGAGGCCTACAGATTGAGAACTTTCAAGTTTGTTGAAGGAAACCTGATTATATGGGGTTGTATCATAGCCAAAGGTATTGGATACTTGACCAGGATCAATGGTGGTCACAACGCTGAGCTATATGTGAGTATCCTACTTGGGTATGAAAAGAACAACATAGTGTTCCAGCAGGGTAACGACCCGAAGCATACGTCACAATGGTGCACAAAGCCTGATAAATTGTGCACCCCTTGCAGGTTATACCACCAATATTTGTGGCCAAATAGGCACCACCATCGATAAATGTGGTCCATTTTATGATTCCCTTTCTCAATGCCCCCTTTATAGTATAAGGCAGGTTCCATACTTGGTGCACGGACGCCACTTTCTTAAGACGATAGTAAATCACTACCATTGAATTTTTTTACTTTTTCGAGCAACAAATTGTATTTTTACAATCCACATCTTAAATAATTTTCTATTCAATTTTCACTAAGAATTTAGCCAGAAGTCATTCTCCCAAATTATCAATAATAAGCGGCCCTGAAAGTAACTGTAGATGTTCGTTTCGCCTCGAGTTAATTGCAACCCTATGTTACTGCTCAGATATTCAGCGGAATACATTAAGAATGGGACGGTTGAAAGTTATATGATGTTTAATTCATAGGCCGAGCTCCCAATGGAGGCATTAGACACGCAACGACTTGAGAGAAACACTTCACTTAAGGTGGCCGGGAAAAAGAGGGTTTAAGTGGTGGTAACCTTAAAGAATAGAATACAGGAGAATAAAGGAGGGGAACAAAGGAACCGGCAACCCGACACGAGGCAAGACGGCCCATTCTGAAGGTCAGGCTGGTAAATTTGGCAAATACAAGGACAGAGGTCACAGGTGAGACTCAGTTGTTGTGAATCTAGCCTAAAGGTACGTTCACATTGTGGAAAATGGATTCCGTGGGTGAACATACCGGGCAGCTAGTGTACCAGCATCCCATCGTGGCCTTCCACTCCAGATTAGGCCTGAATGAATGGGCCTCACCGGGAGGGAGTCTCGCGCCACGGGCGCCGCGGCTCAGTCAGCCGTGCAATCTGCGGCCAGATAGAGCATGTCTCTTCTTTTTACTGCAACTAGCTAGCGGATGAAGTCAATGGGAGCCATTTTGGCAGGCAGATTTTGAGGCGGATTCTGCGTCAAAATCCGCTGCCAAAAAACTCTAAGTGAACGAGCTCTAAGGGCTAGTTCACATGGGGCAAGGAGGCGGATTCTGACAGCGGATTTTGCCTCAAACTCCGCCTCCATATAATGGTGGTCTATGGAGACCACTAGCGTTCTTTTTTCCACTATCGGCATGTTGCCGATAGCGGAAAAAAGAAGCGAGCTGCCCTTTCTTCAGGCGGCAGCAACCTCTGGTGTCGGCTCGTTCATTTGAACCGACTGTGGAGGGGAAAGTCGCGACCGCAACAGTGGTGGCAGGCGGGTTTTGACCCGAGAGTGATGCGGCTCCCCATACACCCCACCGCCCCCCGTGTGAACGAGCCCTAAGAGAGCTCTAGACTATGTTTTAAGCCAATTTAAGATGAGGGTTTTTTTTTATTGAACCCGAAACGCATCTTGGTGTCAGGATCTTGATGATGACGTTATTTTGCCAGTCCTGGTCCCTTAGTAAGATGGCGTTTTGTGTGTTTCCTGTCTGCGGCCATCTTGGTTCCTGTCTGCTGATTATTTGATCTCCTTCACCTGATCCCTCACTGCCTGAGTATTGTGTTTGAAGCTTCTCTCAGTCCTGGATTCCATTTGGTTTTTTAAGACCTGTAGAACGACAAGTTCCGGAAACTTCTCGTTTGGCTTCGGGGTTTCTGCAATTCCAAATCCTTTTTGGTGACAAAGTGAATGACATTGAGATACGATGTAACGCAGCCGCTCACGTCACTAGACCATTAATAACACCTGCGCTCACAGCTATAAGTTTAGCAGTTTCCTCCCACACATGTGGATGAGTAAACCCATGAGCAAGAACATACTAAAATAGTCTCACCTTCCATCTATATTAAAATTACCTTTTATTACCTTCTTCTCAAGATCTTACCGCTGCTGATGTGAGTGTGATGTCGTCTGTATCAGAACGTTATATAATGGAAATCACCATGGCGGAGGAGTGTGCGGGGATTGTGGGGGGACACAAAGACTAGCTATAGGGTAACAATGAGTAACGTGAACTATGGAGCTCGATTTTTTGGAATTTCAACTTTTAATATGAGATGTTTATAGGGATCCACTCACTTATCAATGGAGGCCCAAAACCCCAACAAGATGTAGGCCCAAAACCCCAACAATATGGAGCCCCAAAACCCCAACAAGATGGAGGCCCAAAACCCCCTACAAGATGGAGGCTCAAAACCCCAACACGATGGAGGCCCAAAATCCCAACAAGATGGAGGCCCAAAACCCCAACAGGATGGGAGCCCAAAACCCCAACAAGATGGAGGCCCAAAATCCCAACAAGATGGAGGCCCAAAACCCCAACAGGATGGGGGCCCAAAACCCCAACAAGATGGAGGCCCAAAATCCCAACAAGATCAACTTCTTCTGATCCATGGACTATTTTTTTGTTTGTGCAGATGGGACCATCAATGGGAGCTGAGATGTAGTAACACCTCCTGGCCACTATACAGTATAGGGATCTGTTTCCTTCTGGCTCTGTACACTGTATAGTGCAAGCATTGGATGCTGTTTATCCATGTGGGGATCTGATATTTTCGCTCTAGGCCATTGAAAAACCTCAGATGACCCCTTTATGGGATTCATGCCTTGTCGTCCTATAACAATGATCTGAATCTAGCGGGCCGCTCGGGCATTCTTGGTTCATAAAGTGACACATTTTTGTTGGGCTGCAGAATACATAACCTGCGGTAAGTGCTGCAGCTGCCTCCTTAATGTGCCCAAAGATGAGGAACATTTATACTTAATAATTAATATCCTTCCCAACAATAAATTGTAATTTAATGAGGTTCTCAAGGCTGTTTCAACCATCTGGAGACCGGACGGCAGGAGCAGTAGTAGGCGATGTGCCGGCACAATAAGCTTTCCCATTGTAGAGTTGTATTAACTAAAAAACGGTCTGAGGTCCATTGTGAGATTCCGGTCCAGTATGCAGTATTATGGGTGCGTATGTATAAAGCTGTCACCATAGTCATATATGCTATAGGTTATGATCGTAGGTTTTGGACAAAACTGATTTTTCGACGCTAGGTTCAGACAAGCGTTCGGGCTTGAAAACTGCGGAGCCCACAGACTATAATGGGGTCGGACCAGGTTTCCACCAAAAAAAGGGGTGAACCTAACTTTTATGCCGCCTGAGGCGGACGACAGAAAGCGGAGCGAGGGGCAGGGCGGAGCGAAGGGGGGGGAGCGTTAGCAGGCAGGGAGAGGACCTGCTCTCTGCCTGAGCATGAGGGGAGGCCGGTGGAGCAGCGCTGCGTCCACAGGGCCTCCCCAATCCACCGCTCGCTTCTCGTGCCAGGCTGTCGAGACGGTGACGCTAAGCCAGTCCAGGACAGCTTGTCCTGGACTGGCTTAGGTCAGTAAAAATGCCACCCCACCCCCCCGGGGGCCCAGCATGGCGCCGCTTCAGGTCGCCTCATGGTAGGTGCGGCGCTGCTCATACCCCTACCACTTCCTGCGCACTACCCTGTTGATCCTCCCACTACTATGACATCACCTATCCTACTTGAGCAAGAGCAGTGCACCCGGGGCTGAAGGTCCACCCCTAATGCACCCACTGCGTCAACATCTACATAACAAAGGTATGATGTGCACTGTGATGTGCTCTGTCCCGTCATACTCAGCAGGATCAACGATCCATCTCATGTTTATAGAGCGGTCAGTGGTCCGTCCCTGGATCGGGCATATAGTATTCTAATACGGTATTTATCCGCAGTACATATCTGGCCGTGACTTCTCCGCTTCTCCCTATAGCAGTTACCATTATAACTCGACAGCTGGATTTCTTCTAGTTAGCAGTGCGGACAGAAGATGTAATGAAGCTCTTACCCCATACTTATATACACTGGCCAGGAACGACATCAAAAACACTAAAACTAAGCCTAATAATTCAATGTCAATGGCGGCCCAACATTAATGGGCTGCCGAGTGCAACGCATGACTCCCTGTCCCATGGGAGGGGAAAGAAAAACATATATAGAAATAAACATCTTCCCGACATCCTAGAAAACTTCTAAACCAAATCTTGCTTTAATTTGACCCTTGGGTCGCCCAGGTCCTTAGTCTTGCCCATGTTTCTTGCTGCCTTGTGTATCCCACCCCCCACCCCCATTTCCAACCCCCTGTAGGGTAATGGAGTCACTTACTTTTTGGTCTTTGTAAACGCACGCGACTTACTTGACTTATTTTGTCATCAAAAACCTTTTAGGATAATTATCAGCAAGTCAATGACACGATGTGTTTATTAGTTGGGGTCAAGCCCGCCATGGAAAACCACGACCCAATGTATTGTTTTCACATGGAAACTTTCAGCGCATACGATTTCTCGATGCCACATGGAGCTCATTTTTCAATATCAAAGAATAGATGGAACATATTGTAACGATTAAACTGCAGACTCTCAAAGAGGAGAAGTGTGGACCACGTCCAAGAATGTGCTGAGTAGAAATTTCTCATTGTCCTATACGATATGGAAGTCAAGCATGAATAGACCTAGGACATGACTAACAGGATGGGGATGCAATGTGTTCCCAATAAGAAGCGAAAAAATGAATACCGTATGGCCAGATTCACACGTGCAGTTATGGGTTATGGATTAAAAGTTGGTTTCTTGGCAGCGCTCCGACACATGACCAGTGGGAACCATATCACAGTATATAAGAAGCGGTTTGGGTGGTGGAAGACATCCTACATATCTTCTTCACGTGACTCCATAGCTAATCTCTAGCAACGGCATCAAAGACCCCCAAAGCCAAGGCCATGCCCTGGTTGCAGTGGTCGTAGTATAGGATAGGTCTCACCATTACATATCCCAGCAACTATCCTCTGGCTACAGTCCTGACATTGGTTGGTATGGATAACCCCATTTCTCCACCATGTGACCTTGTTGGCTGCATCGGTGAGATTGGTTGGTATATGATGTCCAGAAACCAGGACTACCCAACTGTGCCGATCTCCAACTACATCATTGGGTACAGGACAACCCTAACCTCAATTAGAATAGCCAATTCCATGTTACCTTCATGTCATCCCACTAGTTACTCTCTAGTCATAGCCATGACATCAATGGAAACCAGACGTCCCTCAATTGTGACATCGGAAGACACACTATGTCACGTTTCATCATCATGTGACCCCCCACCCATCTCTAACTACACTGTGATCTCAACACATCCTTCACCAATTGGTGTATTCCATCTCATGGTCACCTCAACCCAGACACAACTCCTCATTCCACCAATCTCCAGCCATGGCGTTGACATGAGTTGATATGGGACAACCCTCCATAACATGACCCTAAACCCATTGACTAGTTGCATTAGTTGAGGAGGTCCATTGTCAACAACCCACCACATCGCACCTCGTTCCTTCCATAGCCATCCCTTATTTGGAGCCTTCTGCTTTTCTTTCCTCAAATTCGGACAACCTCTTCAAATAACATCTTCACGTGATAAAAGGGCTGAGATCCTTTTAAGTCCTACACACGCCAGATGTCTCGCTATAAAAAGATTAGATTTTTGATCTTCTGTTGAAATGTTTTACTGAAATTTTATGTCAGAAGACAGATCTGAGTTTCCAAGAAACAAAAAAAAGGAACGACAGACGGATCCTATTAGGCGCCCGTCTCTTTGAGTAGCGAGAGGTTCCATCTTTTACTGTGAAATCATGAAAAGGTTTCGATGCTTTATCTGTCACAATGAAGTCTGTTCGCTCCAGCCACAAATCTTACTACAGGAGCAAATCCAAAAAATATCTGATTCTTAATGTGTTGTAGGAATCCTGATTAAAAGATAAACATCCTCAAAAGATACTCGTACTCTATATACTGGATGGAATTGAATGCCAGTGTTCATTAACACGTGAAGGGTTATATATATGTTACCTATTAAATACAGTATACAATATGTACTTATCACCCTCATCCGTAATGCCGCACCTCCCGACATTTCCTCCCTCATCTCTGTCTACCGCCCAACCCGTGCTCTCCTTTCACTCAATGACCTAACACTTACATCCTCTATTATCAGAACCTCCCACGCTTGTATACAAGACTTCTCCCGAGCTGCACCACTTCTCTGGAATGCTCTACCCCGGACAATCACATCAACTCACAATTTCAAGGACATCCTAAAGACACAACTTATCAGACAGGCCTATCACAATTTCTAATGTAAACCCTTCTATGGTTAGAATCCTGGAAATGATCCCTTCTCTGTTCACACTCCCGCATTACCCCACAGGATACAATGCCGTATAGGACTGAAACTTTATATGTTCAGGCACCAACTGTACACGAAAGGACACGGCTGGTCATGGCTGATACAGCGTAATTTACATGCATGATCAAAAAAAACAAGCTGTCCTGGACTGCCTTAACGTCACCGTCACCGAGCGTTGGATTGGGGCGGCCCTGTGGACGCAGCGCTGCTCCAGCGGCCGCCCCTCACGCTCAGGCAGAGAGCAGGTCCTCTCCCTGGGGGGGGAGGCGGCTTTCTGACATCCACCTCAGGCGGCAGAAACTCTAGGTTCACCCCTGACCTCCTGCTACCTCCTATATCACCCCCTGCTACCTCTTATGCTGCCCCTGGTACCTCCTATATCACCCCCTGCCACCTCCTATGTCACCCCTGCTATCTCGCATGTCGCCCGTTACTTCCTATGTCACCCCCTGCTACCTCCTATGTTGCCCCCTGTTATCTCCTATGTCTCCCCCTCTACCTTCTATGCCTCCCCATGCTACCTCCTAGGTCACCCCCTGCTACCTCTAATGCTGCCCCTGCTACCTCTTGTCTCACCCCCTCTAACTCATAGATTGTGCGCTCTTGTGAGCAGGGCCCTCAGTCCCATTGTCTGACTTATTACTCTGTAATGTATCTTATATGTCTGTACTTGAACCCTACAATCTGTACAGTGCTGCAGAATATGTTGCCGCTATATAAATACAATGTATTACCATGTCTTCCTAGGTATTCAGCTGTAGCATCCGCACCACTATATATAACACTTGTCAAACATCCCTGTTTAGGTCCTGCCACTATTAGGAGACAACAGCCGACGCTTATCTGACTCGGGCTCAGTCTTATTAAAAATTTAAGATGGAATTAACATTTTATAGATCGACTAAGAAGCTGAACCATTGTCGAAAAAATCAAGGTCATGCAATGGAAAATATGGACTGAGTGGTATGGAGGGCACGTAACTGGTTAAGTACAGACAGAGGGGTTCAAACCTATCACCTATCAGTGTTTATTGGTATTCCAGGTGTTCTGGAAAGATCTAGCAGGCAAAACACCTACAGTAGGTCTCTGAGATTAATGGGGTCCCCATGGGTCAAAAAAGTGGTTGGTTGACCAAATTTTAATTTTTTGTAACGTCATTGGCATCTATCAATGAATGGATATAAATTGGGCTAATCGATAGTTCTGTGACGTCATCATCTGGCCTGTGACTTCTCGCGCATGCGCAGTATGTACTTGTAGTATTCGGACTATACAAGCATCCAGCTCCTATGTGGCTATGGATGGGCGACTCTTCGTGCCACGTACTGCACCTACACGAGACATCACCGAAAACTACTCACAAATGTTATTATATAGTTCCCAGAACAGACCATTCTGACTATCCGTAGGGGAGGTTCACGAGATTCCTGACATCTATTTATTGCCTCTTTGTTATTTTTCAACTTTCCCCCGCCCGCCTTTTTTCAGTAGAATCATTTTCACATGTGTAACGAGTTTCGAGGACGTAACGCTCACAGATGTTTCTAATCATCTCGGAACGTTCTACTGTAACTCAGAATCAGATTTCCAATACTGTCATTTACAATATCGCGTGCGCCTTGGGTAAGTCGGAGACATTATATTAGTCATAAATATACTTGGAAACATTGAACATTATGTAAGTTCTGAATGCTAGCAATCCTATAAGCCTCTAAGTTACATTGTAGCCATCCGAGTTACCAGGTGAACATGTTTGTTCAGTACTTCCACATGTTAGTGCCACCTGCTTCTCCCAAACATGGCCGCTCATGAGGTTTTACTAGACACGGATACTGGACTGTGCACGACCTGTGAGCCGCCCATCCCCATGCAAGTGAAGCATATACAATGTACCGCGCTGTGCTTGATCTTCTGCGAGTTATTGGACCTCTGCCAATCTAACTGGTCACTAACTTCTCAGACAGTTTGGTCTCATTTCATAGATCATGTGATTCTAGACCAAAATCTAATGCACTTTAATTAAAATTTGGCTGCTTTCTGTCCAAAAAGATTCTCTAAAGTTCCTGCCACAAGGTGCCTCCCTGCTAACTAACTAACTACTAAGAAAGGTCCATCCACCGATACCATCCAAAAGCAAGATGTCTTCACAGTGAGTAGAGTGGGGAGTTTTGTTCTGTCTCCTTACAGTAAAGGGGAGGGGCTGATTCTCCTCACAGGCTTCACACACATATCTTCAAACTGCTTGCTCTGTGCAAAGGACTGAACATTCTGCACAATGTAACAAAAAAAACATTCTATGTACTTGTATCTACTTCTGGCTGCTTCTGTGATTACAGATGGGATATTTTTCGCAGAAAGAAAGCAGTTTTATTAACTATACTCCTAGATTATTTGTTCTCCTGTGTTCTAGCTGAATGCCTCCGTGTATTTGCCCTGTATTTGCAGTCCAGAGTTCCTGGATCTCCAATATGATGGTCACTTGGGCTTTTCACAGCAATTGGACAGAGAATTTTGGTAGAATTACATATAAAGAAACCAAGAGTATCAGTAATGGATAGGGTAGGGGGCAGACCTCCTGATTGTATACGCCCACAGCCTCAGAGACAAAAGTAAAATGTGATGCAGCCATAGTAGGGATACTAGCAGCAGAAAACTCATATGACATTATGTATGAAGACTTATACAGTCAGAGATCCGACTGCCCATATTTCATCTTTTTATAAAAACTCTATATGTATTCTATTCTATATGTTTAGGTTACGCTGGGGCAAATAGGGTTTCCATTCTTTGGACCCACTTGGGGACCGGAACAATGGAAACCCAATCTGCTTAAAAAGCGGTTAACCCCAGAAACCCACAGACCTCACAGATTATAATGGGGTCCACTGGGTTTCTGCCCGATTTCCACCCAAAAAATGCAGATAGGAAAGTCCTGCTTGTATTTTTAAATCGGAATGGGGGGCAGAATTCCTGAATGGGGAGATAGATAGATAGATAGATAGATAGATAGATAGATAGACAGATAGGAGATAGATAGATAGATAGATAGATAGATAGATAGATAGGAGATAGATAGATAGATAGATAGATAGATAGGAGATAGATAGATAGATAGATAGATAGATAGATAGATAGATAGGAGATAGATAGAAAGGAGATAGATAGATAGATAGATAGATAGATAGATAGATAGAAGATAGATAGATGATAGATAGATAGATAGATAGATAGATAGATAGATAGATAGGAGATAGATAGATAGAAAGGAGATAGATAGATAGATAGATAGATAGATAGATAGATAGATAGATAGGAGATAGATAGATAGATAGATAGATAGATGATAGATAGATAGATAGATAGATAGATAGGAGATAGATAGATAGGAGATAGATAGATAGATAGATAGATAGATAGATAGATAGATAGATGATAGATAGATAGATAGATAGATAGGAGATAGATAGAAAGGAGATAGATAGATAGATAGATAGATAGATAGATAGATAGATAGATAGATAGATAGAAGATAGATAGATGATAGATATAGAATCTGGTGCTTGTCTCAAAAATATGATCTTCTGTCGAAATGTCTCTGTAGGTTGATCCAGATGCCAGGACAATGGTGGAGACTCCTTACAGTATTCTTATGATGAAGGCTCAGCTCTGTGATGTTATTCTATATGTAATGTTCTGGGCAGACTTTCCTAATATATTCCAGCTGTAGAAATATTGGATGATATCTTATACTGAACCAACCGACTGGAGGTTTTCAGATGTCGCAGTAACATATATTCTATGATATTCAGTGTAACTCTTTCTTCCCCAGCATGTTTTACACAACGCAACCTTCCATCTTATCTTCTAAAACCCCATAAAACTCAGCAGGTAGATCTTGCGGCTTCTTGTCATATTGGATAACGTCTCTCTGGTTCTGATGACAAAAACTTCCAAAGTGACAAGTACCATAGACGGCCATTACTGTTCCCTATGGGCTTGTCACTTGTCATCTATGTAACGCTGATCACTTGCCTTTGGCCATTCTGAGGCTGCTAGAGGATGGAGTCAAAGAAGTGCACGGCCGGCTTTACGATTCCAGACCAGTTAACCCTCTAAGGATTCCGCTGCTAATACTTGTGGTTGATATTATTTCCTTTTTGAAATTTTTTAAACTTTTTTCGTTTTAGTGTTATCTCCTTTTATACATTTTAAGGATATTTTTGGTAGAGCAACACTAAATCGAAATGGATCGAAATAGGCACTAGAGATGAGCGAGTAGTAGTCGATTGAATACCTCGCTCCCATAGGAATGCGTGTAAGCGGCCGAACACCAAGGGGTTAAGCACAGTGAATACCTCGCTCCCATAGGAATGCGTGTAAGTGGCCGAACACCAAGGGGTTAAGCACAGTGAATACCTCGCACCCATAGGAATGCGTGTAAGTGGCCGAACACCAAGGGGATAAGCTAATCAAATATTCATGGTGCTTAATCCCTTGGTGTTCGGCCGCTTACATGCATTCCTATGGGCGTTAGGTATTCGATCGAATACTACTCGCTCATCTCTAATAGGCACCAACCATCAAAAATACATTTACATGGGTGCCCTGCATTGGATAATTCCATCGGACAACTAGCAGATCACAACATACCCTTGTTGAAATCCCCAGCAACAGGGGGTATTAAAGGGGTTGTCCAAGTCATTTTTCAACAATTGATGGTTCACCCCAATCCCTCATCTCCAGCAATGGCAGCTTCAGTGAGTTAGTTAGGAAGGGCTAGTAGTGGGCGGACTAGTTAGGGAAACAGGGAGGGGGAGGGAGTGAGAAAGGGAGGGGGAAGGAGTGAGAGAGGGAGCTGGAGGAAAGGAGTCAGCTCTGAGTGAAGCGCAAGGCATCATGGTAGTTGTAGGTAAACAGAACAGGAAGCTGTCCATGTAAACCAATGCAGAAGATGCCAGGAGCTCCCAGAGAAACCCAGAAATTGCTCAAACTGCTGCTGAAGGTATTGGTTGGTATTAACCTATTAATAGCACTAACCGACCTTTTTTTTTTTGCCCAGAAAACCCCTTTAATTCATTTAGAGGCTCAGGGCCAGAGAGACTATTTGGCTGAAATAAACTAGCCCTAAATTCATTGGAGGCCAAGGCCCAGAGAGAGTTGAGTCATTGAAGTGTAGAGGCCACTTTGTCACTGGCAGATGGGCTGGTACAATTTTATCAAAATTTTAATCAAGTATTTTCATGTACAGTAGGTCATCTAACACAAACGGGATAACACTGCTGACGTCAACCATGAGGACTTGAGAAATTGAAGACTGGACCTGTCTGTGCTGGAAAAGTAGGCCTGGGTGGAGGCGAGTCATTTTTTATGTTATCGGCCTCATCACAGGTATTAAATCTTAAAAAAAAAATACTTGGACGATGCATTTTGAATGGGCTATCGAAACTGGATTTCAGATTTGTAATTTTTAGTACCAAACCCTCACCATTGACTTGGACACCCCAACCCTTGTTCCTGTGCTTGTACAAGCCTTCAATAACCACAACGGTGACTAGTAGCAGGAATTTACATAAAATGCTTCCTGGTGGAAATCCAATAACGTCAATAATCTAGACCCATCGATCTCCTCAACCGCTCTGCACTTACCAACCACATGAACGTTATTGGCTCCTCTAAGATCTAAATGTTTTGTTGTACAGTCGAGGATGCGACACTGGAAGGTTTAGTATTATCCTAACATGGCTGAATCTGTAGCCTTTACAGAACACAAGTATGTTGTAGTATATACCTAAGTCTCTCCAAGACATTCCAGTGTGACCGGCCGCGGTAGCTCGAGCCTCTCTGGAACCATCTTGTAAATACACGCATAGGTTCTTGTGTATATGTAATACATGAAGGTTATTGATGTCTGGACTTGTAACCCACACAAATAAAAAGCTGCATATACAGAAAAAGTGCAAATTGTTTGGAATATTCAACGTTGTGTTATCTAGATTCAGGAAGACGATTAGCAGACCAGGTTTTAGGCGGATATGGAAAGTAAGAAAGCTTTCAGAAATAGAAGGGTTAATAGTTTATTTTTGTCCAAGAACAAAATGAAGTGAAGGAAGAAAAGAAAAATCTACTCCCATCAATATTTGGTGTGGCCTTTGCTCTTTGGGGGAGGAGACTTGGAAGTGATAATCCAACCCCTGCAGAACCCTGATCTCAACATCATTAATCATTAGGTATTAGGGATGGAACAGCCCAAAAAAATTGAGGAAGGCAGCGCTGGTCCAATGAAGAGAACAAACACTACGCGTTTCAGGACACAACCCTTTCTCAATTGTACATGTTATACTGCGGTCCACACACAATCACATATTTATAATAAAAGAAAATGGGTGGTAAATCCGCCCCCTAGCTCACAATGACAGATGTCAAAGGTCACAAGGGGACTCTAAAACATCAATGCTAGACCAGGCTAGATAGGTAAGTATCACATAAAACCATAGCAGAACATATAACAGAACACCTAAAAACATATACATGTATACAAACTGTTGCAAAACTGGTTCAGCGGGTGAACATGCACAGTAAAAGCGGGGGCCACTTCGTGGTGAGCTGATGCTGACGCTTATGAAGTGCGTATGTGCACTGCAGAGGAGTGGCCACTCAGCAGCGAGCAGCTACTGTCTAACTCCTGCAGTGCGCATGCGCACACCATGGGCATTAGCATCAGCTCGCCACAAAGTGGCCCCCGCTCCTACTGTTCATGCTCACCTGCTGAACCAGCGATGACTCCTCCTCTGCAGCAGTTTGTATACATGGTCGCTGAGAAGAAAATCTTCGCTGTGTAACTCCTGGAGTGTGCATGCACACTACAGAGGATTGGCCTCTCAGTAGCGAGCAGCCACTGTCTAACTCCTGTGATGCGCATGCACACTACAGAGGATCGGCCTCTCAGTAGCGAGCAGCCACTCTCTAACTCCTGGATTGCGCATGCACACTACAGAGGATCGGCCTCTCAGTAGCGAGCAGCCACTCTCTAACTCCTGGATTGCGCATGCACACTACAGAGGATCGGCCTCTCAGTAGCGAGCAGCCACTCTCTAACTCCTGGATTGCGCATGCACACTACAGAGGATCGGCCTCTCAGTAGCGAGCAGCCACTCTCTAACTCCTGGAGCGCACATGCGCACTATAGAGCACATCGCTCTAATCAGGAAACAGGGATTTATATTGCTAGGCATTACCTAAGAAGGAAAATAGAAACTATTTAAAGGGATTCTATCATTAAAATCACATTTTTTCTCGATCACACGTAGGAATAGCCTTAAGAAAGTCTATTCTTCTCCTACCTTTAGATGTCGTTCAGTAGAAATCTCGTTTTCCGTCTGTATGCAAAGGAGTTCTCTCGCAGCACTGGGGGCGTGCCCCAGCATTCAAACAGCACCGGGGACGTCCCCAATGCAGCGAGAGAAATCTCCAGTGCTGCCTCCATCTTCTTCAGGAACGGCCTCTCTGCGCGTCTTCTTCCGAAGCTGGATTTCAATCTTCTAGGCCTTAGGCACAGCCGACTGTGCGTGCCCAAGCACAAGAAAATGGCCGCTTACTGTGTAAGCAGCCACTTTCTTGTGGCCGGGGCATGCGCAGTCGGCTCTGCCCGAGGCCCAAGGCCTAGAAGATTGAAACCCAGCTCCGGAAAAAGACGCGCAGAGAGGCCGTTCCTGAAGAAGATGGAGGCGGCACTGGAGATTTCTCTCTCAGCATTGGGGACGCCCCCAGTGTTGTTTGAGCGCTGGGGACCGCCCTCAGTGCTGCGAGAGAACTGAAATGTGATTTTAATGATAGGATCCCTTTAAGACGGGGAGAAGTATGAATCAGATCCGTGAAAATAAAAGATGGGGGGTTTTGTAGCAATTCGTTGCGTGGGGCCTTAACCTTAAGAGTCTTGGAAAGATATATAGCTGACTGCCTAGAGGAGATATAAAACATTGTGCCGTGGAGTATATGCTTCATTTCCTTTCAAAAATTTGAAGCCTGGATCCCCTGTCGCAGCCCCCCGGAGAAAAAACGTAATTCACAATACATGTTTTAATGATGTAAAAAAGAAAAATTATGCGAAGTTAATGGGACAAAACATTGCAAGGTCGGTAGAATTCTCCAGACAGGCCGCGCTCCGCCAAGTGGAGTGAAAACAAGAAGTTTCCTATAGAAGGAGACAGCCGGTGCCTGACCGGGGCGACCACGTGAATGTCTTTTATCTTCCCGCAATAATATTCCATTTATAACCCCAGCGAGGATCGGTTGCCATAGATACCCCGCTGCGGCTGCTACTTCCTCCAAAGGAAGCAAGGACCTTCCTTTGTATGCCAAGGAGCAAGGGTGCCGAAGGAGCAAATACAAAGGAAGTTTCTTTTTCCTTCATGGTAACCGTGGGGGAGCGCGTATGAGGCCGTATAAAAGGATGTAATAGGGCTAGAAGAAATGACACAGATGAAGACCTGAAGAAAACACTCAGAGGGACGAGGAAAATAGAATCCATTGTTCTCTCCCACAGCCAAGATTTACGACAAGGCGTCTTGAGGATGTGACTCATGGATCACTTATTATAGGTGCAGAAAGCAGATTCGTCATCAAGTACCTGAGAGGTGCAGGGAAAAAATACTGTATACTAATGTATCTATCTGTGTAGGTCCCTATAAGACTCAGTGTATCAGCATGGCTGGGATAAATAGTAAGAAAATACAGTAATAAAAAAAATACAAAAAATAATAAGAAATAGACAAATATATGATAATAAAAAATATATGAATAAAACAATAATATAAAAAAATACAGAAAAACCTTGGTGAGTCAATCTTTGAATAATATTACTGTGTAGCTACCATATATAATAAGTATTATTACTGCTGTATACTGCTAATATTACGGTATAACTACCATATATAAGTATTATTACTGCTGTATACTGCTAATATTACGGTATAACTACCATATATAATAAGTATTATTACTGCTGTATACTGCTAATATCACTGTATAATAACTACCATATATAATAAGTATTATTACTGCTGTATACTGCTGATATTACTGTATAACTACCTTATATAATACTAGCATTTGCCTGCAACTGCGTCCGAGTGAAGTTGTTGGCAGCTGGGTCTTGGCTGTGAAACATTTCTGTGTAGGCGCACGTGCCCACCGGCAGGTCGAGACCTTTCCCCCACCCCACACTCCTGTCACGTGTGTCCCCCTTTCCCACTTGCCCCCGCACCACAAGCCCAAGCTCCTCTCCCGCGGACAGTCGTCCCACAGGCCCCTGTGCCCCCGTACACCGTCCCCCCAACTGCTCTTCCGCAGCTCCTCCTCCCTTGCAGTGTCGGGGACTCCCCCAAATGCCTATCTTACGCCCATCTTCACCCACGCGGCCCCCTGCGCCTCCTCTGAACTCCTCTCTTGTGCCCCCCTCTTGTGCCAGGGTCCCCCCCGGTCCTCCAAAATCCACCTCCCGTGCCCCTGTTGTAGTACGGCGCCCCAGGCGGGCACACACACCCAAACCCAAAATTTCTCGCATGCTACTCACCGAGCCGGCACACTCAATACTTGTGGTGTGGCCCACGCAGCCCAAATAGCCGCCATGTTGTCCGGCTCGCACACTGTCTCTCGGGCCAACCACACAGTGCTGCGAACCTATCGGCAACCGCAGTCGGGAATTCCGTGGATTTAGCGTCGTAGCAAGTATGCAATTTCAGCCTAATCCGTTCAGCCGTTTTGGCGTGATTGAGGACCAAACATACAAACACACAAACATCCAGACATACTAACGTTAACATTCATAATATTATTAGGATATATTATTATTGCTGTATACTCCTATTATTACGGTATAATAATGCATTGCGTGTAATACGTAGTACCTGGGCAGTAAACACTGGAGTGACATCCACCATTCCCCTGACTATACTGCAGTGGCCGCGCTTTCCCAGTGCGGTGATAATAGTCGGCTTTCGTAGAGGAAACTGTGTCACTGGAGAGGTAATGGCCGACTCACTAATGTCTTCCCTGCAGGAGATGGCGGGAGCGTCACCTCTGATGGCAGGAGTCACCTCTGGCTCTAAAACCCATTATTATCTTTTAAGGCTTTATCTGCGAGAGTCGGAGAGAGTTAAAAGCCTCGGAGGGGGGGGGGGGGGAGAGCACTTAAATAATTGATGCCGCGAGAAGGAAGATGGAGACGTCAAGACAAAGCCATGAAGATGATGTATCTCTGCAGAGCTGCCACCAAAATACAGCAAGGGGATGGGGAAGACGGAAAAATGGGAAAACGGTCATTGAATGGAGAAAGTTTCCCAATGTAAGGAGGCTTTTGGGCTAAACGTTCACCATGGTGGCGACGATTCCCAAGTCTCTATAGTCACTCTAGACCAATTCTCACGTCGCTTTCACTCGCCGACTACGTTCTTAGATTATATAAGAGCATTGGCCTGAATACTGAGCGATGACGTACCATAAGCACCGTCATAGACGATAGGTCTGACTCATTATCCTCAGATAGTCCTCGGAAATAGAGGTGAAGCCGGAATAATGTGACCGCACTTGAGGGCATTTCTGATGGAGACTTATTGATGCATCTCGTTCCCCGCTGCACAGTCAGCTTATGTAACGGAGGTTCGTACAAGGAAAGGTTGGAGTAAGCCTAAGATGTTTTGGAAGACGGAGCAGATCTGTTCTGGAAATATTGCTGTGAGCTGGGGGAAATGTTACATGTCACATGGACAATATAGATGGGTGATATATAGGCAACTTTGCTGGATGCTCCCGATGCTGGAGATATCACTGCCGTTAGTTTCGGTACCGATATCTCTCCACCGTCGGAAGGGCGGGCCTTACAATCTATCTGTGACAGCACAAGGTTATGGAGGAATACTGTCAAGGGGGCGTGCCTCAGCTTTCTATATAATACCGCCCATCTCTGAGGACATGAAAGATCCTCCTTAAAGATAGTCCTAATATTAACCATAATCAGTAATACTGGCCCCAAAACAGACCAAGGAACAGTGACAAAGCCGACTAAGCTAAAATGCAAAGCAGGTCCCAACACATAAACTACAAGACTCAGTAACTACCCTGTTTCCCCGAAAATAAGACCCCCCCCCCCTTCACTTTCTGGATCACATACAACCGGCAGTCATGCCGGCACTCCGCTAATTGTTCCCCGCTTTGTTTGCCGATTGTTCCCCGCTCCAGCCGCTGCATAAAACATCCCCCGAAAATAAGAAAGGTCATATATTTCATTAGATAATTAATTATAAGAACATGCCTTATTTTCGGGAAAACAGGGTAGGACTAAACACAAACAAGAACAAGCCTCGAGTTCCAAGAAATAGGTTAGACAAAAAGGAAGTATAAGGAATTCTGGAAGGACAAGAGGTCCAGTATATCTGGCAGAGAATTTCTATCAGGAACTTGTCTCCAGCATATCTGCTCCGAGTGTGATCAGCTCCTCACTGATGACTCAGATGTCAGATAGCTGTCTAGTAACTACCTTAAACAAATAGATAGAAGATGATGACGCAACAGGAGCATGACAGCTCATCGTAACTCCAGGCTATTTGTGTAGTCTAATCATCATCAGGTACATCGGCACCCGGCACACAGCTGACATAGTGACGCCTGAAATGATGCCCCCCCCCCCATTATAATCCATTATTCACAATATGAATTTCAGGGTTCGGTTTCCTTATTTGCAGTAATTTGTATAATTCTGAAAGCCAGATAGGGCCGAGTGATTGACGGCACAGCTTAGACGTGTCCTCTGTCCTAATTATTATATGTTACTTAGGGGCCACAAGGTGGCTCAGTGGTTAGCACTGCAGCTTTGCAGCGCTGGAGTCTTGGTGTTCAAATCCCGCCAAGGGCGTAAAACCATCTGCAAGGAGTTTGTATGTTCTCCCCGTGTTTGCATGGACTTCCATCCCATATTCCAAAGACATACTGATAGGGAAAAAAAAAAAATGTACATTGTGAGCTCTATGTGGGGCTCACAATCTACATTTTAAAAAAAAAAATTATTATATGTTACTTTTATTTCTCAAGGAAATGAATTTTACAGACTTGACCCAGGAAGCTGAGAGAGGACACGGACAACGTGGAAATATAATTGTCCAGGGATCCCCTGGGTACGAGGACTCTCATCTGGTTTGTGATGTTCTCACCAATCTGCATTCTTTTCTGCTGACCGCCTGATATTGGATTCCATAGAAGCAGCAGACAGTTTAACCCCTTACGCCTAGTTCTCCATAGCAATCCTACACGATAGCATTGGCTACCACTAGCGTTGAGCGAGTAGTATTTGATCGAATACCTCGCCGGCATAGGAATGCGTGTAAGCAGCTGAACACCAAGGGGTTAAACTCATCGAATATTCGAACCGTTTAACCCCTTGGCCGATTACACGCATTGCTATGCCGGCGAGGTGTTCAATCGAGTACTACTCACTCAACACTAGCTACCACAGCAATGCTATGACTTCCCTATGGATGCCAAGTGACTTACTGTACATGACCCAGAGCCCAACCGGTTCAGGCTTCAAGAAGAGAGAGACCCCCTGTTGTGTTACATATCCCCTCCTTGGTGTGTTGTTCTATTCCAGTTCTATTCTCCAGACAAGTGTTGTATCTCATGATTGTAACTTCAAGAGAACCTCTCTCCACCGCCACCAATTCCAACTCTTTGCAATCTTCAATCGGCGCCGCTCCACCGATTCCGACACAAGTGCGATTTTTCTCTGCCATTCCTGAGCCATTAGTGCGGTAGCCCAATATGCCAATTGAACTGTCTACCGTCAGGTGGGCAGTCCCTGGCTTGGGGCAGACAATCTAAGACCACCCATCCCACACCCAACAGGATGCTTGTGCTAAAATTCACAGAAATGATTGCTCAGGAATGGTGGGGATTAGAGAAAAAAAAATCCAACCGCACCAAAATCAGTAGAGCAGCAGAACTTGGAGTTGGTGGAGGTGATGAAGGCCCCACGTTGCGGAAATATAGCTTTTTTTGTTGTGTTTTTTGAGCCAAATCCAAGAATGGATTCCAAAAGGAAGTTCTGCTCAATCCATTCCTGGCTCATAAATCTGCAACAAAAAAAGTTGCGTCTCTGCAACGTGGGGCTTTAGCCTAAAGTAGAAATAGTTGCAGCAAGACCAGCCTACTGCCCCTCTCTAAGTAACCCCCGACCTCGAATACAACAAATTGTTAACACTCTCCAAACAGACCACGTGTTCAAGAAAATTTGTGTACATTTTAAAAAAGTTCATAGGCTTATGAAATCGCTATGAATTTTCTAGCCGAAATTCATTAGCCGGGCTGTTTAGTGTCAGGGCGCTTTGTGAAGAGCGTGGGAAGGTAATGAAATAAAGAAAAGCTAGCGAGTGCTTTAAATGAGAAAAGTAGGATGCCAAGACGAATGCTGGGCACTGGCAGGAGAAGGACATTCTTAAGTATCTCGATATTGTCTGTGGCCTTACTATTCCTCTGGCGCTCGCAGGCTGATACATAAGAATGGAGGTCTCTGTTATGTAGTCATATGAGGGCAGCTTGACCTATCCGACCTTTACCGAGATGGAGCCATTGTCCCGGACTATGGGTCAACGTTCTGGTTTATTGCTTGCATTGACTCAGCAGGGACTTCCTGCGCTCCGGGCCGCGCTGGAACACCATTATATAAATATCAGGAAAGCGCTGATGTCATCCAACACAAGCGAGCTGTTCACTGGAGACTTGTGAAATTCTCTGAAAGAAAGCTGCTGTTTCCAGGCCCGAAGCAACCTCACGTGGGTGGATTTGTGAACCAACCTCCCTTCTCCCGCTCTCTGAGCTTGTATGTAATTATGTCTCAAATTAGCTCCGGGAAAAAGTCTCATTGTGGAGATTTCTAACCATGAAGCAGAACAGAAGTCAATGACACCGATGGCGAAAGGCTAACAATAGAGACGTAGAGCAGATCCTAATGGTCGTCTGTTCAGGAAGGTAATGAGTATGGGAAGTGCAGAGTAATGCATTAAGTAATGGAGCCCTGAGTATGAAGCCAGTTGATATGCATATTCATAAAAAAGATGATTATCTCTACATTGTTTCATCGGTATGTTCTAAGGGGGGTATCGTCACTCCTTGGGGAGAGACCACCATATAGGTGTGTGGAGACTTATTAAGCCTTTAGCACTCCACTTTGCAAGGGACCATGGGAAGAATATGCAAATCTGTCTTCCATGATGTAATTAGGAAGTCAGGTGCCTCAGTGTTGCAAACCAATAGAGGGCGCTCACTGGAATGTGCAAACCTGTCTTCCCTGATGTAATTAGGAAGACGGAATCTCAGTGATATAGCCCAATAAAGGCTGCTCCCTTTAACATAATGCTCGAACTTCCCAGAGGCCTTTGTTTTGCAATGATGCTGGGACTATTACCAGGTATAGTCTCTCAACCGAGGACGGCCATTTCGATGTTATTGCATCTCGTCAGCCCGGTGTAGAGAAGACTAACCTTCCTAATTACATCAGGGAAGACAGGCTTGCACATTCCAGTGAGCGCCCTCTATTGGTTTGCAACACTGAGGCACCTGACTTCCTAATTACATCATGGAAGACAGATTTGCATATTCTTCCCATAGTTCGGTATGTTCTAAGTGATGCTATTTTTGGTCTGGGAGGCAATTTGGACCCCCTTCAAGATGGTACAACACGTGATGGCTATGGAGTCTTTGTGGGTCGAAAGTGGGGTCCGGCTTTTTGCTCCTGGGTGGTATAAACTTGTCCAACACAAATGTCTTACCCGACAAATTGTGCTAAAACATACAGGATTGGGAAGTGACTCAAAGGTTATGGAAAGAGGACCTTTCACTACCTCCACCAAACCCAACTCTTTGCGCTCCTGAAGAAGAGCTGCCCCACTTATCCTGCCACAGTTGGATTCTTTTCTTTAGCCCCCACCGTTCCTGAGCAATCAGTCCTTATAGTTTCAGCATCTAATATGCTAATTACGGTCTCTACTGTCAAGTGGGCGGTCTCAGATTAGGTGCTTTTGCCTGGGGACATCCACCTCGCAGTAGAGAGTTGAATTAGGATAGCCTAGGAATGGTGGGGACTAGAGAAAAAATTGTAATGGTGGCAGACTCAATGGAGTAACACAATTGAAGGTTGCAAAGAGGTGGGGTTGGTGGAGATAGTGAAAGGCCCCCTTTAAAGGGTACAACTACGAGGACCTTCTGTCTTGCATAGCAAAGACTGGTACCACAATGGAAGGTCCCATATTTTTCAATATTTTACCTTGATATACACGATAGAACGCAGTGATATGATATATACATGTTCCCGGTAATGCCAGGACGTCGGCACTGCACATGTCTTATTATTCACTATATACTGTAATTCCAGTGTAGTTTAGTTACATGTCGTAGTCTATAAATGGCTCGGTTTGGAAGCTGGCTCTCGTCCTGAATACTGATGTGTGTGACCATAGTCTAAGTGCAGATGGTCACTGAGATTTAAAGGGTCGATTCATCCGACCACATCCGAGCTCTATGAATCATTGGCTCAGGCGAGTGACTGTAGAGCAATGTGCTGGATTACACAGGCAATACTGGTGCATTGTAAGAGCACATAATGGGCACAAAAACCTCCCTGTCATTGCTGCGAAAGGCTTCTTTATCTGCTTTGATGAACTGTCGGGGACAATACTTCCACTGACCCGGACAATCGCTATCTTTGTTGAGCAGCGAGCTCCGTGTCCGATCCTCCAACCTTAATAGAATAAAAATGAAGTGTACAAAGTCCGAGTCTATAGAGAGATCACTAAGTCTTACTGTACATGCTGGAAATGGAGACATTCACTACATATTGTAGGTCTATTCAATCGGGTGTGGCCCAGGATTCGCCTCTCCGAATGGAGGTTGATGAACGCCCAGATGTTCTTAACCATCTGCTCCATTATCATGTTCATTCAGACTGTAGGACGGGGTATTCTATTATTACTATAGGACAATAAATCCTAATGTCGCACTTTGTAGACCAAGTCACACATACTGGACTTTAATGGGAGTGTTCTAGTATGGGAGACATGCATGGGCATAGGAATTCTTCTGTGAAGGGCCAAGGCTCGTGAAAACAGGTCCTATTACTAGAGAACTAGTTCTTATGCTAGGTTCACACCTGCATTCAGGTTTCCATTCTTCAGGTCCACTTGGAGACCCAAAACACAGAAACCCAATCCACTAGATGATAGGGTCCACTGGAGAGAGAAAAAACCTGGACCCACATACATCAACAGTTTCGGCAGTATTTGGGTGTTGCACATCCCCGGAACTACAGCTGGACTGAGATACAGCCCCTGCATACCCTGTCCATTCACTGGTATCCCTTCAGCCACCCAGATGCTGCCGAAACACCTGATGTGTGCAGGGTCCATATGTTGGACCCCCAAGGATCACATACTGAAGACATCACCATATTCCAAGATGGCATACCAGGTACCATGGTTGTTATCTATCTCTATGAGAGGTCCATTTATAGAATTTAAATGAACCTATCTATAATACATACTGTATGACACTGTCAGGGCTCCTAGGAACCTATCTATAATATATAGTGTATAACACTGTCAGTGCTCCTAGGAACTTATCTATAATACATAGTGTATGACACTGTCAGGGCTCCTAGGAACTTATCTATAATACATAGTGTATGACACTGTCAGGGCTCCTAGGAACCTATCTATAATACATAGTGTATGACACTGTCAGGGCTCCTAGGAACCTATCTATAATACATAGTGTATGACACTGTCAGGGCTCCTAGGAACCTATCTATAATACATAGTGTATGACACTGTCAGGGCTCCTAGGAACCTATCTATAATACATAGTGTATGACACTGTCAGGGCTCCTAGGAACCTATCTATAATACATAGTGTATGACACTGTCAGGGCTCCTAGGAACCTATCTATAATACATAGTGTATGACACTGTCAGGGCTCCTAGGAACCTATCTATAATACATAGTGTATGACACTGTCAGTGCTCCTAGGAACCTATCTATAATACATAGTGTATGACACTGTCAGGGCTCCTAGGAACCTATCTATAATACATAGTGTATGACACTGTCAGGGCTCCTAGGAACCTATCTATAATACATAGTGTATGACACTGTCAGGGCTCCTAGGAACCTATCTATAATACATAGTGTATGACACTGTCAGGGCTCCTAGGAACCTATCTATAATACATAGTGTATGACACTGTCAGGGCTCCTAGGAACCTATCTATAATACATAGTGTATGACTCTGTCAGGGCTCCTAGGAACCTATCTATAATACATAGTGTATGACTCTGTCAGGGCTCCTAGGAACCTATCTATAATACATAGTGTATGACACTGTCAGGGCTCCTAGGAACCTATCTATAATACATAGTGTATGACTCTGTCAGGGCTCCTAGGAACCTATCTATAATACATAGTGTATGACACTGTCAGGGCTCCTAGGAACCTATCTATAATACATAGTGTATGACTCTGTCAGGGCTCCTAGGAACCTATCTATAATACATAGTGTATGACACTGTCAGGGCTCCTAGGAACCTATCTATAATACATAGTGTATGACACTGTCAGGGCTCCTAGGAACCTATCTATAATACATAGTGTATGACACTGTCAGGGCTCCTAGGAACCTATCTATAATACATAGTGTATGACACTGTCAGGGCTCCTAGGAACCTATCTATAATACATAGTGTATGACTCTGTCAGGGCTCCTAGGAACCTATCTATAATACATAGTGTATGACTCTGTCAGGGCTCCTAGGAACCTATCTATAAAACATAGTGTATGACACTGTCAGGGCTCCTAGGAACCTATCTATAAAACATAGTGTATGACACTGTCAGGGCTCCTAGGAACCTATCTATAATACATAGTGTATAACACTGTCAGGGCTCCTAGGAACCTATCTATAATACATAGTGTATGACACTGTCAGGGCTCCTAGGACTATATATATATCTATAATACATAGCGTATAACACTGTCAGGGCTCCTATGAACCTATCTATAATACATAGTGTATGACACTGTCAGGGCTCCTAGGACCCTATCTATAATACATAGTGTATAACACTGTCAGGGCTCCTAGGAACCTATCTATAATACATAGTGTATGACACTGTCAGGGCTCCTAGGAACCTATCTATAATACATAGTGTATGACACTGTCAGGGCTCCTAGGAACCTATCTATAATACATAGTGTATGACACTGTCAGGACTCCTAGGAACCTATCTATAATACATAGTGTATGACTCTGTCAGGGCTCCTAGGAACCTATCTATAATACATAGTGTATAACACTGTCAGGGCTCCTAGGAACCTATCTATAATACATAGTGTATGACACTGTCAGGGCTCCTAGGAACCTATCTATAATACATAGTGTATGACACTGTCAGGACTCCTAGGAACCTATCTATAATACATAGTGTATGACTCTGTCAGGGCTCCTAGGAACCTATCTATAATACATAGTGTATGACACTGTCAGGGCTCCTAGGAACCTATCTATAATACATAGTGTATGACTCTGTCAGGGCTCCTAGGAACCTATCTATAATACATAGTGTATGACTCTGTCAGGGCTCCTAGGAACCTATCTATAATACATAGTGTATGACTCTGTCAGGGCTCCTAGGAACCTATCTATAAAACATAGTGTATGACACTGTCAGGGCTCCTAGGAACCTATCTATAAAACATAGTGTATGACAATGTCAGGGCTCCTAGGAACCTATCTATAATACATAGTGTATGACTCTGTCAGGGCTCCTAGGAACCTATCTATAATACATAGTGTATAACACTGTCAGGGCTCCTAGGAACCTATCTATAATACATAGTGTATGACACTGTCAGGGCTCCTAGGAACCTATCTATAATACATAGTGTATGACACTGTCAGGACTCCTAGGAACCTATCTATAATACATAGTGTATGACTCTGTCAGGGCTCCTAGGAACCTATCTATAATACATAGTGTATGACACTGTCAGGACTCCTAGGAACCTATCTATAATACATAGTGTATGACTCTGTCAGGGCTCCTAGGAACCTATCTATAATACATAGTGTATGACACTGTCAGGGCTCCTAGGAACCTATCTATAATACATAGTGTATGACTCTGTCAGGGCTCCTAGGAACCTATCTATAATACATAGTGTATGACTCTGTCAGGGCTCCTAGGAACCTATCTATAATACATAGTGTATAACACTGTCAGGGCTCCTAGGAACCTATCTATAATACATAGTGTATGACTCTGTCAGGGCTCCTAGGAACCTATCTATAATACATAGTGTATGACTCTGTCAGGGCTCCTAGGAACCTATCTATAAAACATAGTGTATGACACTGTCAGGGCTCCTAGGAACCTATCTATAAAACATAGTGTATGACAATGTCAGGGCTCCTAGGACTATATATATCTATAATACATAGCGTATAACACTGTCAGGGCTCCTATGAACCTATCTATAATACATAGTGTATGACACTGTCAGGGCTCCTAGGACCCTATCTATAATACATAGTGTATAACACTGTCAGGGCACCTAGGAACCTATCTATAATACATAGTGTATGACACTGTCAGGGCTCCTAGGAACCTATCTATAATACATAGTGTATGACACTGTCAGGGCTCCAATCACAGGCCTCAGTGGTGACCCCGGCCACATGACATCACTGTATACCGTATCACTAGTACAAGGTTGTTATGTGACCCGGGTTCCATTTTCCAACATGTTACTGACAAAAAGTTGAGTGATAGTAAACATGGGTTATTTCCTTCGAACAAAACAGCATAAAGTAACATATGGTGTTGTGAAGCTCATGAATCACATCGCGCCATGTTAGTCGGGCCTACTCAGGGTCAGGTTGTGTTGTCTTTTGGAATTAAAATGCTCCATCTGTAATAACACTAAGCAGCCGGCTCATAGCGGGGTCCAAGTCCTATCTGGCAGGAGACATATTGCAGGGGGCTGGGACTGTACGGCGCACAATACTTGGCCTTATTCTTTGCTTTATGGGTTCGTTTTGTTTGGTTAGCTCGAGTTAGCTTAATAAAAGCCCTTTGTGATGTAAGGACGTTCCCACTGATCCTGTATCACCTGCCTCTCCATTCAGTCGATGTGTTTCGTGTACTAGGATTAGATAAAGGGATCTGCATTTCTTCAGTAACAGCGCCACATGTATCCATTGGCTGTATCTGGTATTGCGGCTCAGCCCCATGCAAGTAAATAGGAGTATCAAAGAGGGTATGCCATATATGTCCTCTATCCATGGTGGTGATGGGACATCGAACCAAAACCTAGTCTCCTTCCATGATATCCCAAACATGCTGTAACCCTGCTGCACCGCGCCACACCCTGCCTGATTCATCGCCCTCCATCCTGTACGCCCGGCCTTACACAATACAGCGGCAATCCTGCCAGTGACTAAATCATAGTAGGAATTCCTTACCGGGAAGTGAAGCACATTTTTCTTACAGACAATGGGGCCTCCTTGAGGTTCGACTTAAAAAATGACTGATTTTGGAAATTAAATATCTATTTTTATGAGAAATCGGTTGCAATTTAGTGGAAAACAAATACAATTGATATGGTTTGCTTTTTCAGAAATTAAATAATCTATCACAATGGAAATAGTGAAAAAAATAAGAAAAAATCAGCTTGGAATGAACGAAATAAGAACGTCCATAAATTATACGAGGAGACTCAATGTTGTAATTGGAGTAGAAATCCATTTATATAGAAGATACAGTGTAAGCGAATATATAGCATTCCCAATATAATGAAGCATATACAGATAGAGATTGTATGTAAGTTCTTTGTGGTTTTTGCAATCTTTATTTGCTGTTATTCTTCCATTCCGGAAGCCAGAAGAGCCCAATGGGCACCCATGCCGGATACAGCCCGTTCTCCATTCCAATGTGACCAAAACTCTCTGAAGGTATGAGTGGGGTATGCTACCTAACTAGGCACTTTTTACATGGCGTCAGGGCGGTGCAGTTGGAATCAGAGTTGTGGAGACAGAATTGACTACTTTTGACTGATTGAAGGAGTCGGAGTCGGGCGGTGGAAAAATAAAGGGGTCGGAGTTGAAGGTTTGGCCTACTGACTCCACAGTTCTCTTTTCCAACCGAGTATCATACTAAAACCCTTGACGTCCTCGGAATGAGGTGCAAAAAGCTCCAGAGACCCCGGTATTCATGAACTGTGTCCACCGTCCAGCTCCGACTGACAGATATGTTTGACCCCCCATACGTATATAACTGGCCAGCCTATGATATGCTAGAGTAGACCTAGTAACCTAAGATCATGACACCTGGGGGCTGATACAGAATGTCCATATAATAACGTATATAGTCATAGTATGTCCATATAATAACATATATAGTAATAGTATGTCCATATAATAACATATATAGTAATAGTATGTCCATATAATACCGTATATAGTAATAGTATGTCCATATAATACCGTATATAGTAATAGTATGTCCATATAATAACGTATATAGTAATAGTATGTCCATATAATAACGTATATAGTAATAGTATGTCCATATAATACCGTATATAGTAATAGTATGTCCATATAATACCGTATATAGTAATAGTATGTCCATATAATAACGTATATAGTAATAGTATGTTCATATAATACCGTATATAGTAATAGTATGTCCATATAATAACAGGGTTCGGGGGATATTGTCACTCCTTAGGGAGAGACCACCATATAGGTGTGTGGAGACTTGTTAAGCCTTTAGCACTCCACTTTGCAAGGAACTATGGGAAGAATATGCAAATCCGCCTTCCATGATGTAATTAGGAAGACATTTGCTGCCTCATTGTTGCAAACCAATAGAGGGCGCTCACTGGAATGTGCAAGCCTGTCTTAAGACAGGATTCCAGTGAAATAACCCAATAATGGCTGCTCCCTTTAGCCTCATGCCCGACCTTCCAAGAGGCCTTTGTTTAGCAATGACGCTGGGATTATTACCAGGTTATAGTCTCTCAATCGAGGACAGCTGTTTCGATCTGGTTGGATCTCATCAGCCCGATTTATAGTCCTCTCTACATCGGGCTGATGAGATCCAACCAGATCGAAACAGCTGTCCTCGATTGAGAGACTATAACCTGGTAATAATCCCAGCGTCATTGCTAAACAAAGGCCTCTTGGAAGGTCGGGCATGAGGCTAAAGGGAGCAGCCATTATTGGGTTATTTCACTGGAATCCTGTCTTAAGACAGGCTTGCACATTCCAGTGAGCGCCCTCTATTGGTTTGCAACAATGAGGCAGCAAATGTCTTCCTAATTACATCATGGAAGGCGGATTTGCATATTCTTCCCATATAATAACATATATAGTAATAGTATGTCCATATAATACCGTATATAGTAATAGTATGTCCATATAATACCGTATATAGTAATAGTATGTCCAAATAATAACATATAGTAATAGTATGTCCATATAATACCGTATATAGTAATAGTATGTCCATATAATACTGTATATAGTAATAGTATGTCCATATAATACCTTATATAGTAATAGTATGTCCATATAATACCGTATATAGTAATAGTATGTCCATATAATACCGTATATAGTAATAGTATGTCCATATAATAACATATATAGTCATAGTCATGTTGCAGACTATATTTCGGCACTTTATCAGTGACAGCAATGATTCATAGTTTTCTCCGCTATCTCAGCAGTGAATATTTCTAATGACATGTTATGTAACCTCGTCCTGGTGACAGCTCATCGTGCGGGTGTCAGTGGGCGCCGCTGGCAATGGGTGATGTCAGTGGGCAGAGCTGGTATCTGATGTCAGAGTCAATAGAAACTTGAAGTAATGTAGGAGGTGAAGCAGATGATAGCGGTGGGAATAGATGAAGACGGATTTCAGTATCCTATGTCAATAAGTGAAAGCTTTCCTGCGGTGATATCGGGTTATTGCGCAGAACGTCACATTATACAAGTGGGTTATGAAGTGTAGAATTAATTGGAGTTGGTGGATTCAGTCTAAATACATATTTCAATGAACGGCTTCAGACGTAGATGTCATGTGTTCCTCCTTCAATCCCGTCTAATTCTCTATTGAATGGGCTGATGTACTTCTCCTATACTGTAGATGAGTCAGAGCCGCTCTAGTTGATCCAACATCCCCCGTACGGTATAATTACTTTACATTCAGCTCCTCCGCCCCCAGTTTCATGTCCCCCCTCCATCTCTGCCCCCAGTTTCATGTCCTCCCATCTCTGCCCCCAGTCTGCTGGGGTGATATGCTGGGTCTGGTGACAGTAACCTATCTATCTGCAGGGCTGGGGTGATATGCTGGTTCTGGTGACAGTAACCTATCTATCTGCAGGGCTGGGGTGATTTGCTGGTTCTGGTGACAGTAACCTATCTATCTGTAGGGCTGGGGTGATATGCTGGTTCTGGTGACAGTAACCTATCTATCTGCAGGGCTGGGGTGATATGCTGGTTCTGGTGACAGTAACCTATCTATCTGCAGGGCTGGGGTGATTTGCTGGTTCTGGTGACAGTAACCTATCTATCTGTAGGGCTGGGGTGATATGCTGGTTCTGGTGACAGTAACCTATCTATCTGCAGGGCTGGGGTGATATGCTGGTTCTGGTGACAGTAACCTATCGATCTGCAGGGCTGGGGTGATATGCTGGTTCTGGTGACAGTAAACTATCTATCTGCAGGGCTGGGGTGATATGCTGGTTCTGGTGACAGTAACCCATCTATCTGCAGGGCTGGGGTGATATGCTGGTTCTGGTGACAGTAACCTATCTATCTGCAGGACTGGGGTGATATGCTGGTTCTGGTGACAGTAACCTATCTATCTGCAGGGCTGGGGTGATATGCTGGTTCTGGTGACAGCAACCTATCTATCTGCAGGGCTGGGGTGCTATACGGGGTCTGGTGACAGTAACCTATCTATCTGCAGGGCTGGGGTGATATGCTGGTTCTGGTGACAGCAACCTATCTATCTGCAGGGCTGGGGTGCTATATGGGGTCTGGTGACAGTAACCTATCTATCTGCAGGGCTGGGGTGATATGCTGGGTCTGATGACAGTAACCTATCTATCTGCAGGGCTGGGGTGATATGCTGGTTCTGGTGACAGTAACCTATCTATCTGCAGGGCTGGGGTGATATGCTGGTTCTGGTGACAGTAACCTATCTATCTGCAGGACTGGGGTGATATGCTGGTTCTGGTGACAGTAACCTATCTATCTGCAGGGCTGGGGTGATATGCTGGTTCTGGTGATAGTAACCTATCTATCTGCAGGGCTGGGGTGATTTGCTGGTTCTGGTGACAGTAACCCATCTATCTGCAGGGCTGGGGTGATATGCTGGTTCTGGTGACAGTATACTTGTGTGACCAGAACTCCATACACTTCTATGGGGTTGCAGGTATTGCTGGAGATTACAGTCCTGTCACCTCCATAGAAGTGGTTGGGGCGCCGGCAACGCTTCATTCACAAGGAGGCCTTAGGGGGACTCCTCATCAGACCCCCAGTGATTGGACACTTATTCCTTTGGATACGTCACTATGGATAGGGGATAAGTGTCCATAATGGGACAACCCCTTTAATTTCTATTATTGGCCATATGCTTAGCCGTTGCATTCGGTGCAATAACAGATTTGCAATCATTCTCAAAATGAAAATTGAAAAAAGCAAAGAGCACAACGTGGGGTGAACTTGGACAGATTCCCAGTACTCGTATTATTGACATCAACCACACACAAGCAACAAGCGCCTACCACATCCTACACGCGGAGTCACAGTCACGCAGGAGGAAATCAGTCATAAAAATCCAATTTATTCATTAGTAGCTGAAGAGAGCAAAACAGCTTAGTGACCCAAATAGTCAGTGACCCGGTCACCATCGGCGTGCCGCACTGGTAAGGGGAATAGGAGACCTGTATGGATACACATCTAGCCATGCGTGTGCTGAGCTCCCTCTGGGCCATAGGAGCAGCTTGGCTTCTCACCCCATCCCATATTCCATCCTATTAGACAAGCTGGCAGATTGGAAACCCTTACAACATGATACATCGAGTCGTGGCCCGATGTGACGGACTTTAGAAATACAATTTTTTTTGTACAATTTTTGTATGTTTGGTGTCAGAACAGAATTTTGTTTTTGCGGCACTAACAATAACTTAATCATTTCCCTTTTAAAACTCAAGTTCCTCGAAGATCTTACTCTTAGTAGGTGCCGATCCACTGATTCCGACACCGTTGGAATTTTTTCTCTAGCCCACGCCGTTCCTGAGCAATCCTTTGTAACCGCTTCACCACCGTTATGGTCTTTGATTGGAACGGTGGGGGCTAGAGAAAAAATTCCAACTGTGTCGGAAAGAGGTGAAGATGACGAGCGGAAGTGGTGAAAGGTCCTAGCATGGAGGTGGCTGACCTAGGATGTGACGTCACTACTCACGATGGCCATTCTTGATGTGAAATACGTCCAAGTATATTTGTATATAGTTGTGTGTTGTGGGTTACATTTAGTTTCTCCAACAGATGTCCATGAGAAGAGACGGAACTTCGCTTTAGTTGAGTGTCTGCACCGATGGGGCTAGAGATGAACATGTCCCATGAAGTGTCCCTGTAGAATGCAGAGGAACCGTCCTGAGTTCCCTGTTTACAGACTATGTCAAGTAGGTGGGGCCAGAACCTGGTTCCATACAATTATACGTGTTTGGGTACCATGTTGACTGGATACATGACATGAACAGAGTCTACGGAGAATGATACACTTATGGAATACCGAACAAAAAGAAAGCTGCAACTCTCTGCCAAGAACAGCTCATACTAAAGAAAAAGTTCTCCTACAAGACGTCTTCTAAAGCGTACTTCAAGATAAGGACAGGATCAATTAAAATGGAAGAACATAGAAGTCTTTGAGTGACACAGTTAGAGTCTTGGCCTGACTTCCATCAAAAGTGTTGGCAAAGCATCAATCTTCCAATCTGTACCCGCCCGGCAACAGCACAAAGAACTCGAGAAATCTATGCAAAATGCTAAGTACTAAGATGTCGTATCTGCCGCAGGTGCTTGATCCAAGACTTAGCAGTAAGGAATGGAGGTATCGATAAGATAAGATAATATTTTAATAGTCCCACCAATGTGTTACCGCAACATAGATAATATAATAATAATACAGATAGACTTCTTGTGTATTTTGTGCAATGAAGTGGAGCAGATAAGCCGTGACTACGACCTGTTATGAATAGGGCATACCCATGTTCAGACCTAAGAGCATAATAAGAGGAGGACCAAGGAAGGTACGTTAGTATAACAAACCATTATATCTTACCTTACCTCTCCTGGGTATCCTCATAGCACCCAGATGTCACCAGGCATCTTCTTTTGGCCTCTTCTGTCCTCCGAGCTGATGTCACGCACACTAGGGTCACTACTGAGGCCGGTGATTGGACCTCAGTGGTCATATGGGTTGCCCGATGTCATGACACTTACATGATACGTAACATCAGCCAGGAGGTAGAAAATGGCTAGGAAAAGACCCCGGGTACCACCGCTCCATAGGTGGGGGAAAATGTTGCAAAGTAAGGCTCTGTTCAAATCTGTGCTTAAGTCTCTGTTGCAAATCGGTGGAGGAAAGCGTCCTGCATAGACTTCAGTTTAAAAACAGCAGAGACCCCGACGGATTCCATTATAGTCAAGGGGTTCCGCCGAGATCCGTGTGCAACCTCTTTTATAGTGGTCCGCCTCTACGTTCCCCAAGGGATCTGTACAATGGAGATGCAACGCTAGAGTGAACCCAGTGAATGAAGAAAGGTGGTGTGATCTTTGTCCTTTGGAGGAGGAGTCCTGGAAGTGATGATCCGGCCCCCGCAGAGCCCTGATCATCCAGTCTGTCTGGGAGGACATGAAGAAAGAGATGGATTGGAGCAAGCCTACATCCACAAACAATCTGTGCTTAGTTATCCAAGATGGCGGCAGGAACAACCTCCCTGCCCAGTCCTGCCAAAAACTGTCTGCAAGTACCGAGAAGAACTGATGGAAGGCAAAGGGCAAAGGTCACACCGAACATTGATGGCATTTACATTTCTCTTTCCGCCATTCACTTCCTTTTGTTAATTGACAAAAAAAAAAAACTATTAACCCTTCTACTTCTGATGACTAGGGTTGAGCGTTCGGGATCGGAAAAGATCGGATTCCGATCGGCGATCGAGCAAATTTCACGATTTGGAAAATGATCGGAAATCAGATTTTGAAATCGATGCTGAAATCTCAAGCTCGGCTCAGCCTTACTGATGACACGTTCCCTTGTAAACGCACATACAAGGCTCTCTACAAGGCTGGATGTCTCGGAGGGCGGATGCAGCAGGCTGCAGTGTCGGGTGCGATACATTATTGCTGTAGGTCAGGCTGTTCACAAGTCTCAGGCACAGCGTCCCCGCTTTGCATTAGTATTGTCATCATGTATTCTGCACGCAGGGAGATGACTGTGGATGGGAAGGGGGCCAGATCCACAGCGGCGCGAGTGAGTTATGGGAATTTTCTTGCTGACCTTCAGCAGTGTGTTTGCTGCAGTGCAGATCAATTTCCTGTGTCAGGATTGTGTTTATTTTCCGATACGCTGATGGTGACGCATGATAAAATGTATCCGAACAGAGAATCTGCTGTAATGTAACGTGCAGGGGACCTTGTGCTAAAACCCTGAGATTAGCACGCAACGCCCATGTCACTGCAGACGACATTCTAATACTTCTCATGTTCTTGTCCTTTCTCGTTTCTGTTCTTTTTATTTCTATCCTATCTACAATCCTACACTTATTACTTTATGTGTTTTTTTCGCAGGAGAAGTTGCAAATTTATCTAGAGAAATCCTTGACAGGCTGTAATTCACATTATAGCCACTGGGGGGCCACAGTTATATAGGTATAGCAAAAACATCTCCCAACAGAGTATCACATAATCATGTTGTTTTCTTTCATTTTAGTTCAACGTCAATAAGAAGTATCTTCAGCTTAAAGAAGAACAAGGAATCCTTGAAAGTCATGATCCCGCCTCTGCAGAGCCCTGATCTTAGTATGGCCAAGTCTGTCTGGGATGACCTGAAGAGGCAGAAGGATTGGGCACTCACAACATCAAGACTGGCTGGTGGCCGCTCCCTTTGCAATTGCCCACCAATGATAAGTCTGAAGACGTTGCAAGCCATGGTAGCAAATTTGGACCAAGCAGGCTGATCACGGTAGCACAAGTAACATGCGGCCTGATGTTGTCCTGTTTCCATACCCTTTCAGCGGGGAACATTTCATCATTTGCAGATCTTAGCAACAATGTTGAGGAGAGAACATAAAAGTGCTTCTCCGCTATCCTATAAAAAGGTACTCAGAGGCCACTTTTGGGTAGTGTACCTCTTGGTGAGACTGTGTTGACTGCTCCAGGAGGTGACTATTTTGCCTAGTTGACATCTAGGATCACCCTCCCTGACATATGAAAGAAGTTACAGCCCAACACCACAGATCCTGGTTTTATCAGGAATCCACAGAATATATATCGATCCAAATTTAGTGCAGGCTGGGGGAGGGGGTTGGAGATTGCTCAATTAGCCCTAGTGCCCCCATTTGTGTTTTCCGTCCCTTTTTCCTCCTTCACTTGTCTTTCTTGCGCTCCCTCCATCTTTTCATCTTCTTTCCCCAATTTCCTTAATTTTTTTTTTATCATAGACTTTGCTTTTGGTGCCATTTTGCTCATGGTTATTTCCACATCGTGCCATGGGGGGGTCGTCCCTTGGCCAGTTTATTCGTTTGCAGAACTCTTGCCTGTATTTTGTCATCTATTACATAAAATCTTACAATATTGTAATGCTGGAGGTAAGTTGGGATGTGGGATGTGTCCGCAGAAGAACTTTTGGACCCATGTGCCTGTAGAGAGACCCCTGGCCCAATATCACTGTTCTGTGTTATGTCGGATTCTGTCCCTTTAAATCCGGGGTTGCTCAGCTACAGTGTGGCCACTTAGCCTGTACAAAAACTCATTTGTGCTCTTATTATCAGCAAGGCCATGATAGATGACAGGCCGGCTATGCCGTGACCGGCTTATTTTCCCGAGGTCAGATACATTAACTCACAGACTGTAATGAACTCACTTCAGTGTCTGGGGTTGAGCCGATCTCGAGAGTTCAGGATCGATTTTAAAATCCGATTTCCAGCCGATCCCGATCGCTCAACCCTAGTCAATGCTTCTCTATGGCAAAAATCACTTTTAGGGTTGAGCCGATCTTGAGATTTCAAAATCCGATTTCCGATCATTTTCCAGCTGATCCCGATCCTGAAATTTGCTTGATCGCCGATCGGGATCCAATCTTTTCTGATCCCGATCGCTCAAACCTATCAGTGATGGCTTCACCCTCGAAAATGTCTAGTGTATGTAACATGCCTTTTGACTGCCAGAGGACTTCTCACCATTTCCATCCCTTCCGGCCTCTTCCACCCTTTAATAGCCGTCCCTCCGCTTATTTCAGCACAGTTGGATTTTTTTCTCTAGCCCCCGCCAATCCTGAGCAATCAGTCCTGATAGTTTGGTATCTAAGATACTATCTAAGCTCCCTAATGGTGAAGAAGATTCAAAATCAGATTCACACCCACTTATCTAAACCTCCCTGTGACCACCCATGTGACAGTGGTGAGCCTAAATTGTATACCAGGCACCAAAATTGACTGCACTGATTGCTTATACGCTTGGGAGCAACTGTATCAGACTGGGGTTAGTGGAGGGGGTGAAAGATCCTCTTTACTTAGCCGATCCCCTATCCAAAGTCATCTGTGGTACCTTAGGCCTTCCCAATGTATCTAATGGGGGGTACCTGTTAGATACAGACATCAGTGTGCCATATATACGGTGCATGCATCAATCTCTCTCTATATATACATGTATGTATACGTAGACTCTCCTAGCCAGCTTGTTCTGTAAGGGAGCCATATACAGTATAATTCCTGAAGGCTTCCACCAAGAAAACCGAATCTAAATCTGGAATCAATATTCCATAAATAAGACCCAGATGTTTCCTTCCTTGCCGCATCTTTGTCATCCATTTTTTTTTTCTATTCCGTTTTATTATGTTAAAATATTGAGCTTTCGGCTTCCTGTGCGGCCGCGGCGTCGGATAAAGCATTTCCTGTTTTTAATCGAATTATCCCAGGGCTCACGTGTTATTGATCAGGGATAAAGTGCCGCATTGTTCGCGCCGGCGACTTCAAATACAAAAATGACAAGGTGATTTTTTTTGGTTGTTTTTTTTGGGGGAAGGGGCCATCAGGATGACCCACTTTAATGTAGCAACAATGTATCACCCGAGGAGCCCTGGCACGCTCTATCAGCCTCTCGGAACTGACAATAGAGGACTATGGAGGGCCGTGATAAAGTGCGGATTCTTGTGCCTGCCAGAAGGATTAAGTCCCATTTTGTGTGTTAACAACCATGTCGTATAACCCGGCTCCTTCTCCTTCCGCCCTGCTAAGCTTTAAACCTTTAGATTCCAGGTTGATCAAAACATCCCCCACCCCCATCGCCCTTGCTGCAACAGGAGACTCGTAACTACATGCGAAAAAAACCAAACGGTCATGAAATTTCATCGCGCAGTAACCCCCGGATTCCCGCGCTGTAGCAGCTGCTGCTTTTAGAGGATCCTTCCTTTATGTCCATATTAAGAGAAAAAAAACACCCCCAGCCATCTAATATCGCTCGTTTGTCTCCCTCGGAACAGAGGAACCCTGAATGGCAGGAAGCCGAATCTGTCACCAACACAGCGAGGGGGGAGAACAGGAAGAGGGAATCGCTAACCAAAGCTATTCCTTCCTTTCCTACCGTAGGTGATGGTGTGAAGGGTTAATGCTACATGTAGCAGCATCCTGTGATTCCCTGTTGTCTTGGAAATAGCCGGGATGAAACCTAAATCTATAAGAGCGCATTAGAACATCTGTCACAGGTTTAAGGCGCAAAATTCTAGGCATTGCCAATGGTGCCATCTGGTGGACAATAGGGGGCACTGCCGGTGACCCAGATTAAATGGGGAATGGTTGACTATAGGATAAATATATGGCATAGGGTGTGGTTCATGGCGCCCAAGGATAGGCTTTATGTCATCGGCGCTGTCACCCCACGAGGATTTGGGTGTTTGGTTTATCCGGATCCGTTCATCTATTCTAAAGATATAAGCCCTGTTAATTTTATGCAGATGAGAGTCTAGTACACAAAGACCCGCCCCTTGAGAAATCACAGCGTGACCGCCCATTTGGCTAGTAGACCCGAATTTGTATCAGACCCACAGAGAGGAGGTGATGGACGCTGTAGGATCGCTCACGTATAACATGCACCTCCATGTATTTGGGGTACAGAGGACGTTAGTTCTGTAATGGATACTATATGTAGTGCAAGGTACCCCCGAGAGACTGAAACGGGGGCGGCCCGGGAGAGAAATGGGAATAGAGATAATACAACAAATAAGAGCCTAATGTGTGGGCCAGTAAAGGGGGCAATATACTGAGGGGGCATAAAATGGGGTGATATACTTTATGGGGGCAGTTAAAGGAGCAACATACTGTGTAGGGGCCACTAAAGGGAGTAATACACTGTATGGGGGCCACTAAAGGCACCATTATACTGTGTAGGGGCCATTAAAGGGAGTAGTATACTGTGTGTGGGGACAGTAAAGGGAACAATATACTGTGTGGGGACAGTAAAGGGGCAAAATACTGAACGGGGGCCACTAAAGGGAGTAATATACTGTGTGGGGGCCACTAAAGGGGGCAATATACTATGGGGGGGCATAAAATGGGGCAATATACTTTGTGGGGGCAGTTAAAGGAGCAACATACTGTGTAGGGGCCACTAAAGGGAGTAATACACTGTATGGGGACAGTAAAGGGGCAAAATACTGTATGGGGGGCACTAAAGGGAGCAATATACTGTCTGGGGGTAGTTGAGGGAGCATTATACTGTATGGGGCGACTAAAGGGAGCAATACACTGTATGGGGACAGTAAAGGGAGCAAAGTACTGTGTGTGGGCCATAAAATGGGGTAATATACTGTGTGGGAGAAGTTAAGGGAACAATCTACTATATGGGGGCCATTAAAGGGTGTAATATTCTGTGGGTCAGTAAAGGGGTATTTTACTGTTTAGGACCCAATAAAGAAAGTGGTCAAATTGACCTGCAAATGGGGGGCAAGGCCTAAATATTCGGGTTAAAGGGACCCCAGACTTAATTTGGCTTCACAAGTCCTCCCTGGTTGTTTGTTCCTTAAAGGGATCCTATCATTTAAACACATAAGAAAGGCTTAAGAAAGGCTATTCTTCTCCTACCTTTAGAAGTCTTCTCCGGGCCGCCATTCGCTTGAAATACCTACTGCACATGCCCACAGGCCACAAGAAAATGAACACTTACTTACTCTGCCCAAGGCCTGAGGCCTACAAGTTTCAAGGCCTGCGCCAGAAGAAAACACAGATAGGGTGCATTCACACGGAGTAAACGCGCCGCGCAATGTGGCGCGTTTACGGCGCGTGTACGCCGCGTTTTTTTACGGTGCGCGATTATGCCGCATTAACGCAGCATAATTGCGCACCGTAAAAAAAGTGGCGTACACGCGCCGTAAACGCGCCACATTGCACAGCGCGTTTACTCCGTGTGAATGCACCCTAAGATGAAGTTCCTGACGAAGATGGAGAGTTCTCTGGCAGCATTGGGGACGCACCCAGTGCTGTTTGAGCGCTGAAGCGCCCCCAGTGCTGTGAGAGAACTCATTTGCATACTGTCGAAAACCGGTATTTCAAGTGAACGGCGGCCTGGAGAAGACATCTAAAGGTAAGAGAAAAATAGCCTTTCTTAAGGCTATTTTGACGTGGTAGCAAACAGAGCTGAGGAAGTGCTGGTGAAACAACCCAAAGTATAGCCCCAAGCCCCCTCCCCCATCACTGTCTCCCTGTAACATCAGCGGCTTCGTTATATTTCACATTAGTCATGCAATACTAATGCCAAACCTCATTTTGGCGGCAGAATTTGGGCGCATTCTCCGGCTTGTGTGTATATACAGCACATTACAGGACGTGACGCCATTAATACAGAACATATTGCATTACTGACGGATGGATAATGACTCTGATTTTTTCCAGGCCATGCCAGCTATTCTAAGCACGAGCGTAGACCGAAACCAGAGTCTGTATCTGTAGCTGTGTGGTCTGCCTTCACTTATAAAGCATTATATCGGTGGCGGGTGATGGGCCATCACGGGTGGGAAGTATATCAGATTAACTTCACTAAGACATAAAGTTGGGGTTCACTTATTTATGACAACTCTCCTTTAACTGCATCACGTTCAGCTCTGTCACTGGCCCTGTAAGAAGAAAAAGGGGTTCAGGAACGGCAATAAGAAGTGCATAAGTGAGTCCGAATGGTCAGTCCTTGAACGCAAAGAGGGCAGACACCCCAAATAGCTTAAAGCGTACCCAGCATAGGTGTACATGGAGAATATCACTGTCCTTGTCTTCTGCAATGTTGCAGTTCTCCCCTCTGCACGCTCTTTCTGTAGTTTGCAGTTCTCCCTGAGCTGGTAGATGCCAGACACTGCTCACAGTAAGTAGAAGGGAATCTGCTCTAAAACGTTCATTGAGCCCCAGAACTATGCAGTACATATAAAGAGAAATACTGGCTGTACGGATGTGATAACGCACTTTGGTTCTGATTGAAAGCTCTTATTTAGCTCCAGCAAAGAGGAGGGCACAGGCATCAAAGGGCGCTATGTGCAAGAATAGTGTATGGGCCCGTTTTAGCACAATAGAATTTACCTGTATATTGAGGTATAAAATTTACTAGCCGTCCCTTACCTGCTATGTAAGGAAGTTCAAGCCATTACTTCTATGAATGGTGTGGCGGATATATTGCTGCACCCTCTACAGCTGCATAGGTGCGGTAAAGGGGGCCATCCTTACCGAACCCAGCTGAACAGGGTGCACAAGTAATATATCCGCCCCGCCATACCATCCATATAAGTAATGTGCCTATATCGCACCCATACTAGTATGGACTTTTGCGCCCCCGGTTGTTGCGTCGTGCAGTAACATCACATATACTGTTTGTTCTCATCTATTCTCTGGTCATGCAGCTGTTTTAACTCTTTCAGTGATTCACTTGGCACTTCCACCTGTGAGGTCATCGGGGAAATATACCGCGGCGCTGTGTAAGGAAATGGGATATTTACACGGATGAATGAGAGGGATCTGTTTCCCTGGACAAAGGACGGAGTCAGCAGATGGCCTTCATCAGAGGACAAGCAGGAAAGCGCCGGCCTCGGGAATAACAAGTCACATTCTTCTAGACTATGGAAACATGTGTTTATATCAACGTGTCGTGCCCAAGACGTATTGTACCGCTGGTAAAATAAAACAGGCTGGTGGTCTGGTGCGGCATGTAGTAAGACCCCCGGGATTATATTCCATGATCTACAGTATAGTGTACAGTATAGACATGGCATCATGGTTTTATATGGATCCAAAAAAATGGATGTATACGGATGGCGACCCATTTACATGGTGATCAACTCAAAACCGCAGTATATTGTACTTTGCTGTATCTGGTTTTTGTTGGTTTGCTCCTGCGGCCACCACGTGGGGTCTTGTCCAAAGTTCCAAAATGGAGAAGGCCTTTAATACTAGATTACCATGGCCATATTCAGTGCATAGACCAGGCCATGGCGACAGATACATCCAGTTGTCGCCTATATGACACTATATACATAGAGAAGCCTATTGTGTTTGTTATTTATTGATACATTGGCGTTCCGAGCCCTTGTGTTCCATAGAGAGACAGATGTCAATTGTAAGACTTGTATAGCAACAATCTCACGGCCATCAGTAACAAAACCACCAGGGTCAAAGGTCAATGAGGAACAAAAACAATTTAAAAAATCTGCCCCCCTTCCCCCCCATGTGGATTCTTGTCTGGTAGCCAATTGTTGATTGCAGCAAAGGATTATGGGAAGACGGGCTGATGAGAGTCAGATGTTGCACCAGGGATTGCTGCCTGTTTGGCTGTAAGACGATGTCTTGGCTCCTTAGCATATCCTTGGAAGGAGCCTCATGTCTCAGGTCTTGGGGGCTATAAAGGGGTCCTGATTCATCTCCTTTTTCGCCCAAATTTTAACTTCTTACAGGCTGGAAATGATTTGTTCTTACTGTTTTGTAAACTGGACAGAGGAATCCGCCTTAATGAATGAGCAGAATCCCCGAGGACCCGACCCCGAGACCCCCGAGACCCCCAACACTCTGCTGTGCCGACACAAGACTGGAAAAAACAACATGTGCGCTTCCCAAAGAAAACAGCTTTCCATGAGCTTCATTCCTTCAGGATCCTTCAGATGTCTTGGCTCTCTCAGAAGCTCGTAAAGGACAGAGGCGCAGAGTTCTCATGTCTTATCCCCCTCGTATTTATACAGTCTCTAACATATAGGGCTACATAGTAACACATAGGGCTATATAGTATCATATAGGGCTATACAGTAACACATAGGGCTATATGGTATCAAATAGGGCTATATAGCAACACATAGGGCTATATGGTATCACATAGGGTTATATAGTAATACATAGGGCTATATAGTATCATATAGGGCTATACAGTAACACATAGGGCTATATGGTATCAAATAGGGCTATATAGCAACACATAGGGCTATATGGTATCACATAGGGTTATATAGTATCATATAGGGCTATACAGTAACACATAGGGCTATATGGTATCAAATAGGGCTATATAGCAACATATAGGGCTATATGGTATCACATAGGGTTATATAGTATCATATAGGGTTATATAGTAATATATGGGGTTATATCACAGATTGTAAGCTCTTGCGAGCAGGGCTCTCAGTCCCATTATGTGAAATGACTTTCTTTGTAATGTATCTTTCTGTCTGTATTTGAACACTACAAATTGTACAGCGCTGCGGAATATGTTGGCGCTATATAAATAAATTTTTTTATTATTATTATTATTATTATTATAGGGTTATATAGTATCAAATAGGCTACAAACACATCAATAACTACCAAAAAATAACACATTTTTTTTGCTCAAATAAGTTCCAAAACTTGCTAAACTTTAATACGTGATGGATAGATAGATAGATAGATAGATAGATAGATAGATAGATAGATAGATAGGAGATAGATAGATAGATAGATAGATAGATAGATAGATAGATAGGAGATAGATAGATAGATAGGAGATAGATAGATAGATAGATAGATAGATAGATAGATGATAGATAGATAGATAGATAGATAGATGATAGATAGATAGATAGATAGATAGATAGATAGATAGATAGATAGATAGATGATTGGTAGTTCCTTTGCCCCTCTCCCTGTTACTATGTGTCCCTCTGTAATACACTGTATATTATACTCACCCCTTCTGTATATAGTATAATAGTTTACATTGCTATAGTCAGGCTGAGCCGTCACGCAGTAATGTATATAATATATGGCCCAGCTGTTGTACATTACACTGTGGAGAAAATCTGGAACATTTATTACATCTTTACACCGCTGGACCTCCGGGGAGATTCGTGATACTCTGGGAACAGATATTACATTCCTAACCTTCAGTTCTCCAAGTCACAGGACGTGAGAATATCCGGAATATTAATCGTCTTGTGTAGACTTCACCACAGGCTTAGGCCACATGTACAGTCCAATCACCTGACAAAAACGTAAGCGCTTATACATCGTGCTACGGAATATGTTGGCGCTATATAAATAAAGTTTATTATTATTATTTATGTTCTGTGACTTATTAGAGACACGATTTGTCTATTAAAAGACGATAGAACTGTAAGAATGTCGTAAAGGGGAGTTTCAATGGATTCCACCTCAAAATCGGGCAACAAAAAATTCTGCATGACTATACCGTAAGGCTAAGGCCCCCCCCCCCCATAGCGAGCCACAGTGCAATAAAGATATAATAACACAGAATTTTCTGCCTGGTGCGGGCGCGGGCCTCTGCAAAGCTTTATTTATAAATTGTAAAGCGACATCTGGTGGACGATGAGAGCATGACATACCGTGCGATCTACGGAAACATCCACAGCTTCCATGTCTAAGTGTGATTTGGAAAGAATTTTGGCAGAACTGGACTCCACATCCAACAATCCTGAGACATGAATACAACCATAGGCCTAACTAGCACAGGGTCTGCTGGAACAAGGAGACCACGTAGGACAATATAGCGTGTATCCAGTATGGCACTGACGTAAGAGAGCGGTAAACAACATTGGTCTCACTCCAAAATATTCATGTCACACCATAAGGTCTCAGATCCTAAGGATTCTTCCAAGTTCTCGTGACCGTATCATGTGATCCAAGTTCTCGTGACCGTATCATGTGATCCAAGTTCTTACATCATGTTCTTCCTCGGGGCAATGTGGCTACAAAACATTAGCCAATGTCACCTTTCCCACTTGGTGCTTACAAAGGCAGGATGAGAAAAGATTTGTGATAGTCCCAAAAAATCCTAAGGCCTTATTCATATGACCATGACTGATCGGTAAAAAAAATGGATGGACCTATAAAAAATGGATGAATTTTATCGGTCTTTCATTTTCGAGCCACTAGGTTAACACTAGCCTTGGGCTTTCCCCATGTGGACCCCAACGACAGAGACTTGTCCACCTAAAAAGTGGTTACCCCAGGACACTCGCAAACCCCATTGACTATAACGGGATCCACTTGGTTTCCACCAGTTTTATTCTGAACTTGGAATAGAGAAAATTCCTCCTTGCAGGAATTTTCTCTCGGCCAATTTTAAGCGGAATCCTTAGTGGCGTCTCCTAGGTAGACTCCAATTGATCGAGTTTCTATATCATCAACTGGCCCAGAAATCTGTCCATGTAAAATGTACCATGAATGTGGAAACAAGACGTAGGTGAACATGGCGGACGTTAAGAATGGGCAACCAAGTTTTCACAGGGCTGGGTGGACTTCATCCTAAATCAGGGAGCGCCTGAATCCCAAGGCTAGACTTTACCTTTCAGATAAGGCAAGCCTGCTATCATGATGTGACCCCATTGTCCAAAAGTGTTGCCTGTTACTCACATGTATTATATTCATTTCGGGTGGTCCCTGGTTCTTTTCGGGTCGAACTAAATTTTGGATAGAACCAGAAGTGAAATTATTAGACCTTGTGGTTTCTTCAGAATAATATAGGTGGAGGCCCAAGGGGGTTGACAAAAATAAAATTTGTATTCATCTTCCCCCACCTATTTTGGGCCTTGTTCTCTCTCTGGTCTCCTCGTTAACATCATGCAACTGGGGTCACCGCTGAGGCCTGTGATTAGGCCTTAGCAGTCACACGGGCACATCCAACATGACATTACATCATGCATACTTCCCAACCGTCCCGATTTCCACGGGACATTCACGATTTCGGTGACGTGTCCCGCGGTCCCGGTTGGAGGGAGGTATGTGAGACTGTGGAGAGAGCGGTGGGGGAGCGAGGAAAAGGTGAGTATAAGTGGTTTTTGTGTGTAGACATTGAGGTGGAACATGAAACTGGGGGCAGATGAAGGAGAGGACGGCATGACACTGGGGGCAGAGATGGGGTCATGAATCTGGGGGCAGAGATGTGGGGACATGAATCTGGGGGTAGAGATGGGGGACATGAATCTAGGGGAAGAGATGGGGGGACATGAATCTGGGAGCATAGATGGAGGGGACATGAATCTGGGGGCAGAGATGGAGGGCATGAATCTGGGGCAGAGATGGGGGGACATGAATCTGGGGGCAGAGATGGGGGAGATGAATCTGGGGGCAGAGATGGGGGACATGAATCTGGGTCAGAGATGGGGGACATGAATCTGGGGGCAGAGATGGGGGAGATGAATCTGGGGGCAGAGATGAGGGGACATGAATCTGGGGGCAGACATGGGGGACATGAATCTGGGGGCAGATATGGGGGGACATGAATCTGGGGGCAGAGATGGGGGAACATGAAACTGGGGGCAGAGATGGAGGGGGGACATGAATCTGGGGGCAGAGATGGACGGACAAGAATGTTGGGGCAGAGATGTGGGGACATGAATCTGGGGGCAGAGATGGAGGGGACATGAATCTGGGGGCAGAGATGGGGGACATGAATCTAGGGGAAGAGATGGGGGACATGAATCTGGGAGCATATATGGAGGGGACATGAATCTGGGGGCAGAGATGGAGGGCATGAATCTGGGGCAGAGATGGGGGGACATGAATCTGGGGGCAGAGATGGGGGAGATGAATCTGGGGGCAGAGATGAGGGGACATGAATCTGGAGGCAGACATGGGGGACATGAATCTGGGGACAGAGATGGGGAGACATGAATCTGGGGGCAGAGATGGAGGGGGGACATGAATCTGGGGGCAGAGATGGAGGGGGGACATGAATCTGGGGGCAGAGATGGACGGACAAGAATGTTGGGGCAGAGATGTGGGGACATGAATCTGGGGGCAGAGATGGGGGACATGAATCTAGGGGCAGAGATGGGGGGACATGAATCTGGGGGCAGAGATGGGGGACATGAATCTGGGGGCAGACATGGGGGACATGAATCTGGGGGCAGAGATGGGGGGACATGAAACTGGGGGCAGAGATGGGGGGACATGAAACTGGGGAAGAGATGGGGGGCATGAATCTGGGACAGAGATGGAGGGGACATGAAACTGGGGGCAGATGAAGGATGTATATGAAACTGGGGAGAGATAGAGGGGGGACATATAATTTATGGGTGACTGTAGGAGGATTATACTGTGTGCGGGCACATGGAAAATGAATGAGAATGGGCGGAGTCAACCTCTTTCACTTCTTCAAGTGGTGACCATGCCAGGAGAGCGGTGGACGCGGCAAGGAGGCCCGAAAGTGGTGAAGGAAGGACACTGTAAAAATAAGCACGACGCTTGATCTTATCTTGGTCTTATGGGGCTGATTCAGTTACTGAACCTACGGTGCGAGCCACTCTGCCGACCTGAGGCCAGTCAGCCAATGAAACCGACTTGGAAGTGAAGAGGAATGTGAGGCGAAAATCCTCCTGAAATTTCGTCAAAATTTATTAAATCAATTTAACAAAAAAAAATTTGTGCAAAAAAATAGAAAAAAAAAATCCAAAAACATAAAAAAAAGTTTATAACCATAGGATTTTTACTAATCATGAAGGGTAATGTCTGTCCTTTCTCTAACCAGTCTGTTCAATGTCCCAGGTGACGATCCCCGTACTGTCCTCGACGTGACCGCAGACACAGAACAGCTCGCAGGTTGTCAGCTAAGCAACAGGTGCCAGGCAGCAAATCCTCCCGAGACCATGGCAGAGTAAACCGTCCTCGGCTCACACCTGCGGCACAAGACAACAGCACAGGCTGGGGACAGTCACGTATCATAAACCAGGCTCGGGCTGGGTGTACAAGGCGCGGCTGGTCAGGTGTTGTTGACATCCATGTGCCACCGGTGCACCAGCCACGTTGTTCAATCACGACCAGCAGCCACCCCACGGTCACCTGCAAGGAGCCTAATCCCGGGGCCCCATGTTGCAAAAACACCACGATTCGGAAACACCGCAGCAAAAAATGCAGCGTTTTACAGGACTTGCCAAGTGCAGGGGATTCTGGTTAATCCCATCCACACATTGCAGAAAAATACCTGCAGCGGAAATGCTGCAACATCCAAAACCGTTACTCTGGCGTTTCCATATTCCGTAATAGAGACAGAAAGTCTGCAGAGATGAATAAATGATACCTAAAAAATGCAGGAACTTCATGGGTTTTGCAATCCCACTAAGTAAAGAACCTTGGCGATTTGGACAAACCCTGTCCCTGCAAGGGTTAACCCCCTCCCATTAGCCAGGAAGGCCATGACAGGTCAGATGACAAGTGATGTCGGCCACACATGACCCCTCTAAAGTATCTCCATCCCTTCACAGTCAAGGCTTTGTCTCTTTCAAGTGTCCGGATGTCGGGGGGTGCAGAAAATTAACACTTCCTGGGCATCCTCCATTATGGAGTGAAATTGCAAACATCCCGACCCCTCGCTGTGATTTATTATCCTCTAATCCACCGCCATCTCTACATCTCTCCAGGGGTGGATATGGCCGCCGGCACATTCAGGACAAAGTCTCAGCTGACTGGTCCTATTATAGAGGAGATCAGAGGAAGCTTCACTGCCCCACAAGTCGCCCGTCTGCAAGGAGCCAAACCTGAAAATCTGCAATTACACAAGAAGACGGAAAATGTACCGCATTGTCACTACGAGTTAACCAGTCGGCGATGGACGGCGGCAGAAAACGTGCGCTTATATTTGGGGTTTCGGGTGGAATATTTAGCTTGTGCGCCCTATATTGGACAATATCTGTAAAGTGCTGAGTGATATGTTGGTCATTATATCTACGATATAGGGTTGATTTTTTTCAAGGAATCGCAAATGCAAAGGGGAAAAGTGGTAAAAGCGGTAAAAAGTGACTGCAGTGCATGTTATGACCACAAGGTGGCAGATCCAGAAACTTCCAGCGCGTGTTATTATTGCAAGAAGATGTATTTTTCCATAATAAAGTCAATATATATATATATATATATATATATATATATATATATATATATACATATACAGAACATATCATGGGAAACTTCAGTGCTGGCCTCCGCAGCCCGCCTGGGCCCCTTCCTTGTAATGTTAGAAGCAGCTGCAGAGGGAGGAAATCTTCCCCGAACTGGTGTGAAGGGATTGATGGTTTCCCTGGTCAGTAGATGAAGCGTTCCCAATCTCCCTTTGATCTGCTGACTTCACAACTAGCTACAATTTCACGACCCTCCGATACACAAAGCCTTCCCCAAGAGCAGCTTAATCTCCGAAAATCAAAGTCCTCCTTAAGAATCGTAACGTCTTAGATTTTCCCATGCTGTTCTAAACTACGTCATCTTAGATCTTTTGCTTAGAAATACACAGAGAAGAGAACTTTGATAAAAAGGACCAGCTCTGATAAGACCAATGATAGGCTCATCTGATCGGCACCGTCACCCGGAGCATTTTGGTGTTTCGTTTATCCAAATCCGTTCAGCCATTCCAAAGATATGAGCCCTTTTAGTGTTGATGCAAGGGGGCGGTAACACAAAGAGATCCCGCCCACAAATAAACTACAGGGTTACCGCCCACTGGACTAGTAGATCCTAATCTGCATCAGCAATAAAAGGGCTTATATCTTTGGAATGGCTGAACGGATTTGGATAAATGAAACACCAAAATGCTCGGGGTGTCAACGCCTGTCAGATCAGCGGGTGTGTCAGACCTGGAGACAAGTTTCTTTAAGGCTGGGTTCATACTAGTAGGACTTATCTCTCCAGATTTTTTTGGCGGAAAGAGGGTCTATGGGCTATATGGGGTCCGCGGTAACTGTTTTTCTGTTTTCTGAGCATAGGTGTGAACCTAGCATAAAGGAGTATTATAGTAATGGCATACTATCCCTGCCCACAACATTCCCAGCAGTCAGACCCCCACCGCTCATGAGAATAGGGATCCTAGATGCCCCATATAGATGGATGTCATTGGGCTTTTCACACATGGTGACCGTTCTTCTATAAATCAGGGTAGACATTTAGGCCTCAGCTACTCACAGGCACAACCGAGATGTAACAGGGGTCACATGGGATTGCAAAAACATGGCTGCTGTCTTCTAGAATCAGCAGTGTTCTAGTCCATGGGCTATGTGTGGATTGTAGGGCCCAGTAGCGACTACTACCACTGTCACCCTATAGCTGCGCTGATGGTTGAGCAATCAGGATTGGGAAAGATGGATTCTAATCGGCGATCGAGTAAATTTCACGATCGGGATTGGCTGGAAAATGATCGGAAATCCGATTTTGAAATCAATCCTGAAATCTCAAGATCAGCTCAACCCTAGGCATAGGTTATATGCAGATATGTCTTAGTCGTCTTCCAAACAGATGTTGTACTTGGGTAGATCACTGCCTTGTACTATATATATATATATATATATATATATATATATATATATATATATAGTAGTGTATTGTAAGACATACCAAGGTGTACGGTAAACATCCATGACTTTGCTTGAAGGGTTAACTCCATTGCCGTAGAGTCTATACATGACATTGTCTTATATTATTATTCTCCGAGAATCCAAGATATTATCGGAACAACCAGGGGAGGCAGAGGCGTGCACGCTGTAATACCCACTTACTCCACAAGGGGGCCTTTACCAGGCTCTGTCTCTATAGGGGTTCAGTTTAATAGAATGTCCATATCTATATAGTATTATAGGTTATATATATACATATACAGGGGGTTAATAGAATAGAAATGCAAAGAACATTCTTCAAAATAAAATGTCCTGTATCTTGTAAATTCTAATATATACAATTCTAATATCCCATTCTACTCACTAGCAGCACAGTCCCTATACTTTTACCCAGCTTTCCACAGACTCAGAATGGCGCGGAGTACAGTATCACTCAGCACCTCTCCTCTCCCACCCCCAGAGACCGTTCCCTAATGTCATTCTATATAGTAATCCTCACCACATCTGTTGTACTGCCGGGTATATACTATATACTATGTACAATAGACTATTGTGCTAATAAACTGGTTCTGGTAACTGCTCGAAGGAAAGACAAAACCGCAGGGAGGATCCCAAACATGTCCAGTCCTCACCGCGATACTCCCATGTGATTCACTACTCCAGGAACTGGCAGAACTACCTGGAGAGATAGATAGATAGATAGATAGATAGATAGATAGATAGATAGATAGATAGATAGATAGATAGGAGATAGATAGATAGATAGATAGGAGATAGATAGATAGATAGATAGATAGATAGATAGATAGATAGATAGGAGATAGATAGATAGATAGATAGATAGATAGATAGATAGATAGATAGGAGATAGATAGATAGATAGATAGATAGATAGATAGATAGGAGATAGATAGATAGATAGATAGATAGATAGGAGATAGATAGATAGATAGATAGATAGATAGATAGATAGGAGATAGATAGATAGATAGATAGATAGATAGATAGATAGATAACAGATAGATAGATAGATAGATAGATAGATAGATAGATAGATAGATAGGAGAGATAGATAGATAGATAGATAGATAGATAGATAGATAGAAGATAGATAGGAGATAGATAGATAGATAGATAGATAGATAGATAGATAGGAGATAGATAGATAGATAGATAGATAGATAGATAGATAGATAGGAGATAGATAGATAGATAGATAGATAGATAGGAGATAGATAGATAGATAGATAGATAGGAGATAGATAGATAGATAGATAGATAGATAGATAGGAGATAGATAGATAGATAGATAGATAGGAGATAGATAGATAGATAGATAGATAGATAGATAGATAGGAGATAGATAGATAGATAGATAGATAGATAGATAGATAGATAGATAGGAGATAGATAGATAGGAGATAGATAGATAGATAGATAGATAGATAGATAGATAGATAGAAGATAGATAGGAGTTAGATAGATAGATAGATAGATAGATAGATAGATAGATAGATAGATAGATAGGAGATAGATAGATAGATAGATAGATAGGAGATAGATAGATAGATAGATAGATAGATAGATAGATAGGAGATAGATAGATAGATAGATAGATAGATAGATAGGAGATAGATAGATAGATAGATAGATAGATAGGAGATAGATAGATAGATAGATAGATAGATAGATAGATAGATAGGAGATAGATAGATAGGAGATAGATAGATAGATAGATAGATAGATAGATAGATAGATAGATAGATAGAAGATAGATAGGAGTTAGATAGATAGATAGATAGATAGATAGATAGATAGATAGATAGGAGATAGATAGATAGATAGATAGATAGATAGATAGATAGGAGATAGATAGATAGATAGATAGATAGATAGATAGATAGATAGGAGATAGATAGATAGATAGATAGATAGATAGATAGATAGATAGATAAATAGGAGATAGATAGATAGGAGATAGATAGATAGATAGATAGATAGATAGATAGATAGGAGATAGATAGATAGATAGATAGGAGATAGATAGATAGATAGATAGATAGATAGATAGATAGGAGATAGATAGATAGATAGATAGATAGATAGATAGATAGATAGGAGATAGATAGATAGGAGATAGATAGATAGATAGATAGATAGATAGATAGGAGATAGATAGATAGATAGATAGATAGATAGATAGATAGATAGGAGATAGATAGATAGGAGATAGATAGATAGATAGATAGATAGATAGATAGATAGATAGATAGATATTCAGCCTGTGTCATTTAAGGAAGAATTTTGCGGACTCCATATCTGCGCCAAATTCCATCGTGACTCTTTATCAGTATATACACTCTATTAGAGCTGCGGTAATAAAACAATATACAGTATATATATATATATATATATATACGTTGTGAATGCATTTCGTAGAACTACAAGTCTCAGCCAGACGACGCTGTGTCCTCCAGGGTGTTATGTCACTTGTAGTTCCCCATAGTCTCTCTATACATACACCTATGAGGACTGTATAGTGCCTGGCTACTGTGGTAGAACTACAAGTCTCAGCAGTGTAGCGGTGCATGCTGGGAGTTGTAGTTCCACAGCAGCAGCAGAGGCGACATTATCCAGTTTGTTCGGATGTAACACCTGCAGGGTACAGAGACAATGACACAATGGCCGCCTGCAGAGTCTATAGGGGATTATATATAGGGGAGCGGTGATGTCATGTGTTTGTCTCCGGTCTATAATCTCCCGTCTCCCCCCGTCACTCATGTCTGACTACAACACCTCTTCTATCTTTAGCTTCTGCCATTCACGCTTTTTTTTTTTTTTTTTTTTTTCCTGCAGCAAACATGGCGCCTTGTTTTCCTTTTTCCTCCTACAGACGAGGTCATCACGGTAAGGTGGGGCACTACGGTGGAAGTAGGCCGAGCCGTTACCATGGCGATAGGAAGTCAGCTGCTCCTCTGCGCCAATGGAAATCTGCTGACCTCACTGCGGTACCGAAAATCATTTTTAGCTCAATGGCGCACATCTGGTGTATGGAAGGTGTAACTGCAAGCGGCGAGTAAAAAGCGATGAAAAAATGGCGAAAAAAATTCGCAATTAAAAAAATGCTATTTTTATCGCGGTGCAAAAAATACCGATAAATTCGTTGGGCTATTGGGGATACGTTTTCGGAAAAATCGGAAAGAGGGGCGTGCGGCGAAATGATAAAATCGAGGTTTAAAGAGACAGGAAAATACAGGTGGAGGGGTTTATATTTTACATTTCTATAGGATACGAGTATTGGGAGATATGATGGGGTAGATCGTGTTCCCTAACCATCTCGTATATAACGGGAATTTATCTCAGGCCTGTGTGGTCCTCAATCCCCGGGAGCCATGATGGGGCTGCGAAACAAAATGGCCGACGACCTTGCTTCATTTTCATCGCTTTTGAAAATTTGGCCCATTGTTGGGCGCCTCAGACTCCAAAGAGCGGATTTATGTCTGAACCGGTGAAAAATCATATGCGGTAATGTAAAAAGAGCACTATGTCAAACATATGGTATATGGGACCCTGAAACCTGTATAATGTAAGGTGGGTACAATTGCCCTCCTCTAGATCACCCCTGGGATTATTGATGTGGTCCCTCTTACCCCAACCAACCTAAGGATGGGGCAGCGGGGACCTCACTACTCTGGTTCTGAAGCCCCTTGCACACAACCGTGGTGGACTAACCAGGTACCGATTCATTTCCGTGGACTGTTCACATGACTGTGTATTACACAGATCAGCGTGCACGGGCCGTGAAACTCATGAAAGGTCCTATTCCTGTTCAGTTTTGTGGCCATCCTTCTGCAGACCCTATTCATTGAATGAATGGGATTGCGAAAGCACTGGCGGCACATGGATGACATCCATGTGCCACATGTGCACGGGGTGTGCCGTTCAGTCAAGGCCGGAGGCCCACACACGGTCCTGAGTAGCCAGCCATAGAAGTTCAGCCAAAGTTTCACTGAGGTTGTGGTTCAGCACAGCTGAGAATAACAGTAGTTGCTCCAGCACAGTTTCTACAACACTCTGCAACCTATTTAGGCCAGGTTCACACTAGCGTTGCCTCTCCACTTTTGGGTCCCTTGGGGGAGCAGAACGACCGACACGTGGACCAGCAGCAGGGTCAAGGTTCACTCCGCTAGCCCGGGCTCCAACCCCAGACTGACACAAACACTCCGCACTGATGCAGACCACAAGGGAGGTCTGGAAAGGTGCAGTAAAACTCCCTTTAAGAGGACGTGGACTACAAGGTGTTAGGCCGTAGCATGTGAAGGCTCTACCTAATAACATGGACTGTAGCTGATGGAATAGACTCCACCCCCTGCACAGCCAATGGGGGCAATCTGGTCCCTCCTGTTTGCAAGAATCATTGTAACAGATCGAACAAGGTGCGCTGACATTACAACACACGCAAAGTGTACAGATACACAGTAAGGGTCCATTCACACGACGGAATTGGCACTGATTTTGAGGTAGAGTCTGCTCAAAGTCATCACTGAATTCCACCCGGATTCTATCCAATAAGAGACAGAGATCGAAGCAGGACACTGAGCTTAAAATGGACCGTTCACCACCCCAATATGTTCTGCTCTTTACATTGTGAAGTGGAGAGGGGTATAGTGTGGGAGAACCGCTATTTTTCCCCAAGACTGTTGCCGTATGCACAGGCGTTTCGCTTGTAGGTCCCGGACTGGAATAAAGTTCGGGCCAGTCCTGTAGGGCAATCCATTCCAGTCTTGGGAATAGACCAGCAGAGCTCTGTAAGTAGCACAGGTGTGCAGGTTAGTGAGGGAGAGAGGAGAGAGACTGAAACACCGACACAGTCAACCAGCCTGTGAAAGCTCTGCCCAAAAAGGACACTGTTAAAGTGTCGGGTATGTGCACCCCTTGTTTACTTGTAAACCCTGTTTTGTTAGGAGGTTAGCAGTAGGCCGACCCCCTGGTTAGTGAGGGAAGAAATTGTTTAGTAAGCCGCCGGACAGGCGTAGGTCTTTATTTTCATTTGTTTGTTTTGACATGCTTAGCTGCTGGCTGCACTACCTGTACCTGTGAGCTTGTCTGCTGCAATAAAGACTGCTGTTGGGAAAGAAACCAGAGCTTCTTAATCCCCCGTACATCACATATGGTGGAGGATGCGGGCACTACAGATCCCAGCACGCCTGGACCAGCTGCAATTGTACAAACCCATAACCAGTGAATGTCCTGGGTTAAAGCAGCTGCAAAGTTGTCCAGTAAAGACCCTGCAGGTGCCAAGATGGAAGAAATGCTGAAAGCGCTGCTCCAAGCTAATGCCATGCAACAGCAAACAAACGCTGCGTTACTGGAAAGCCACCGTATACTAGCTGAGAGCGCACGTGAGGATCGTCAGCTCATTCAAGAGGTGGTGAAACAAGTGGCTAAGTTGTCAGCAGGAGCCTCTAATGTGCCACGGGAACCGGCAGCAATTGCTGAGACAGCGGCCAAAAGGGTTACCCAATTTCTCCAAAAGATGACAGCTGAGGAGGAGGTGGAGGCGTTCCTGACAGTATTTGAGCGTACTGCCGAGATAGAGGGTTTACCAGAGAAGTAATGGGCCGGAGTAATGGCGCCATTCCTCACAGGAGAGCTGCAGAAAGCGTACTACGACTTAGCCGTTGAGGAAGCCAAGGACTATGAGAAGCTGAAAGCGGAGATCATGGCCCTCCTAGGGGTGAATGTATACGTACGGGCTCAAAGGGTACAGCATTGGACTTTTTCAGAGGATTCCCCAGCGCGGTCACAAATGCACAACCTAATACTCTTAGTAAAGAAGTGGCTGCCGCCTGAAGTTCACACTTCAGCTCAGATCACAGAACTCATAGTGATGGACAAGTTCATATGGTCCTTACCGCCAAAACTGCAGAGGTGGATTGGTCAGGCAGACCCCGGAGATGCTGATCAGCTGGTAAGCCTTGTGGAGAGGTACCAGGCAACAGAAGACCTGTTGCAAAACTGTCCACGCGGGTCAACCACGGCCCGGCCTCAAAAAGCAGCTCGGTCTCCAAGCAAGGTCGTACCTTGGCCCAGAGAGGCTCCGCCCCCTAACCGTCAACCCAAAGTTGAAATGAAGGGAACCGGTAACAGAAGTTCTGGGGAGAGACTGAAGACGTGACCCATGACCCCACCAGGAAGACCTGCTGTGATCTACTGTTGGAGATGCAAAGGGCCAGGACATATTGCAGCCAACTGTCCCCGGACCCAAGAACCAATGGACTGCAGCTCAGCCAGAAGAATGTCCCTCTATGCTCGTCCAGTAGGTCTGACCGAGTCTCTAGCTGACAGAGATAGGTACATTTGCTGGGTGAAGATTGCTGGCTATGCGGTGAAGGCCCTACTTGACTCTGGAAGTCTAGTGACACTAGTGCATGCTAGTCTGGTGGACTCTGACACGTTCACTGGAACATATAAACATTGAGGCCTAAAGGGGTTTTCCCATCCCAGTGTTTCAACACTTTGCCTGCAGTCTCTACTTTTCACGTCCTGAATTTCTACCCCCCCCAGCTTGCTGAGCGACACTATGAAGTATCACACTACTCGGATAATATACAGATGCTTGTACAGAATGGACTCAGTGTTATCTGTGTGTTTACCTAGAGAGATAACAGACTCGGCTTAATCAGCAAACTGCAATTAGTTGAACTGATTATCCTGCCGCAGAGCACCGAGTGACGTCACATGTCCTATCTCGCACGTCCGTGGTTATAGCAACGCTTTGTAAACAATGGAATCAGTTCAGGAATAAGTTCACATAGCAGGCAAACAAAGCAGCATTTCTAAAGCAATATATTTAGTAAAAGTCTTGAATTTACATAAGCTACCAGTATAGAGAGGATTCTTGAGATGGGACAGCCCCTTTAAGAGGTCAACAAGAGGCAAAATGTCCAGGCTGTTGTGTGATATAAGAAGGGGGAAACAGGGGCTTATAAGGCTCAGCATGATCATGATGTTACTATGGGGCGCCCGTGAATATTATAGGGAGGGGAGTAACAAGAGGACAACGTTCAGCCCATACAAGACGAAAACATTATTCTCTCGTCTCCTCCATCCCCTAAATAGCAGCCATTTATCCAAAGCAAGGTGTGTAGTGTTAGGATCGTTCATGCAGATGGGTACTTGTGGGGACTAATGTCCTTGTAATCCTTATATAGGATTGTAACGGTTATAACGTCATTGTTACAAGGACCACCCAAATCCAGCTCTTGATCTAACAACTGCAGTACTAAAATAATATCCCAAGATGGCGCCAAATCCTTACATTTGTTCGGACTCTCACTGTTCCAATACTATGAGCTCCCCTATATCTCCTCTATACTGTCCGGAGTCTCTGTGACAGTCCTATAGGCTCCTACTACATAGACACATCCCAATAGTAGGATATATGGACAGATATTTACATAGTAGATCCATCAAGTCCAACCTAAAACCATTTTGTGCACTACTGTGGTGGCCCCGTCCTAAATCTTGTTCTGGGGCCCATTAGAGGGTTTCAGGTTCCTGCAATTACCTCCCAGATAGATAACGAGCACAACCAGCAGGTGGCAGCATCACCCAAGAGGGCATCTCGGCTAGACATGGAGCCTCACACAGGTATCACCAGAGGACAGGAGGAGAGGGATGGCGGGGCTGTGGTTGTCACCTGTTGGGTGGTCATGGCTGCTATGTGGGCACTTGGGACAGTTAGGAAGAGACTGTATGGAGGACGGTCTGTGAGGTACAGGTGATATGGAGGACAGTCTGTGAGGTACAGGTGATATGGAGGGCAGTCTGTGAGGTACAGGTGATATGGAGGGCTGTCTGTGAGGTACAGGTGATATGGAGGACAGTGTGTGAGGTACAGGTGATATGGGGACAGTCTGTGAGGTACAGGTGATATGGAGGACAGTGTGTGAGGTACAGGTGATATGGAGGACAGTGTGTGAGGTACAGGTGATATGGAGGACAGTGTGTGAGGTACAGGTGATATGGAGGACAGTGTTTGAGGTACAGGTGATATGGAGGACAGTCTGTGAGGTACAGGTGATATGGAGGACAGTCTGTGAGGTACAGGTGATATGGAGGACAGTCTGTGAGGTACAGGTGATATGGAGGACAGTCTGTGAGATACAGGTGATATGGAGGACAGTCTGTGAGGTACAGGTGATATGGAGGACAGTCTGTGAGGTACAGGTGATATGGAGGACAGTCTGTGAGGTACAGGTGATATGGAGGACAGTGTGTGAGGTACAGGTGATATGGAGGACAGTCTGTGAGATACAGGTGATATGGAGGACAGTCTGTGAGGTACAGGTGATATGGAGGACAGTCTGTGAGGTACAGGTGATATGGAGGACAGTGTGTGAGGTACAGGTGATATGGAGGACAGTGTGTGAGGTACAGGTGATATGGAGGACAGTCTGTGAGGTACAGGTGATATGGAGGACAGTGTGTGAGGTACAGGTGATATGGAGGACAGTCTGTGAGGTACAGGTGATATGGAGGACAGTGTGTGAGGTACAGGTGATATGGAGGGCAGTCTGTGAGGTACAGGTGATATGGAGGGCTGTCTGTGAGGTACAGGTGATATGGGGACAGTCTGTGAGGTACAGGTGATATGGGGACAGTCTGTGAGGTACAGGTGATATGGGGACAGTCTGTGAGGTACAGGTGATATGGAGGACAGTCTGTGAGGTACAGGTGATATGGAGGACAGTCTGTGAGGTACAGGTGATATGGAGGGCAGTCTGTGAGGTACAGGTGATATGGAGGGCAGTCTGTGAGGTACAGGTGATATGGAGGACAGTCTGTGAGGTACAGGTGATATGGAGGGCAGTCTGTGAGGTACAGGTGATATGGAGGGCTGTCTGTGAGGTACAGGTGATATGGAGGACAGTCTGTGAGGTACAGGTGATATGGAGGACAGTCTGTGAGGTACAGGTGATATGGAGGACAGTCTGTGAGGTACAGGTGATATGGAGGACAGTGTGTGAGGTACAGGTGATATGGAGGACAGTCTGTGAGGTACAGGTGATATGGAGGGCAGTCTGTGAGGTACAGGTGATATGGAGGACGGTCTGTGAGGTACAGGTGATATGGAGGACAGTGTGTGAGGTACAGGTGATATGGAGGACAGTGTGTGAGGTACAGGTGATATGGGGGACAGTCTGTGAGGTACAGGTGATATGGAGGACAGTCTGTGAGGTACAGGTGATATGGAGGGCTGTCTGTGAGGTACAGGTGATATGGGGACAGTCTGTGAGGTACAGGTGATATGGGGACAGTCTGTGAGGCACAGGTGATATGGAGGACAGTGTGTGAGGTACAGGTGATATGGAGGACAGTCTGTGAGGTACAGGTGATATGGGGGACAGTGTGTGAGGTACAGGTGATATGGAGGGCAGTCTGTGAGGTACAGGTGATATGGAGGACAGTGTGTGAGGTACAGGTGATATGGAGGACAGTGTGTGAGGTACAGGTGATATGGAGGGCAGTCTGTGAGGTACAGGTGATATGGGGGACAGTCTGTGAGGTACAGGTGATATGGAGGACAGTGTGTGAGGTACAGGTGATATGGAGGGCAGTCTGTGAGGTACAGGTGATATGGAGGGCTGTCTGTGAGGTACAGGTGATATGGGGACAGTCTGTGAGGTACAGGTGATATGGGGGACAGTCTGTGAGGTACAGGTGATATGGAGGACAGTGTGTGAGGTACAGGTGATATGGAGGACAGTCTGTGAGGTACAGGTGATATGGAGGACAGTCTGTGAGGTACAGGTGATATGGAGGACAGTGTGTGAGGTACAGGTGATATGGAGGACAGTCTGTGAGGTACAGGTGATATGGAGGACAGTGTGTGAGGTACAGGTGATATGGAGGACAGTCTGTGAGGTACAGGTGATATGGAGGGCAGTCTGTGAGGTACAGGTGATATGGAGGACAGTCTGTGAGGTACAGGTGATATGGAGGACAGTCTGTGAGGTACAGGTGATATGGAGGACAGTGTGTGAGGTACAGGTGATATGGAGGGCTGTCTGTGAGGTACAGGTGATATGGAGGACAGTGTGTGAGGTACAGGTGATATGGGGGACAGTCTGTGAGGTACAGGTGATATGGAGGACAGTCTGTGAGGTACAGGTGATATGGAGGGCTGTCTGTGAGGTACAGGTGATATGGGGACAGTCTGTGAGGTACAGGTGATATGGGGACAGTCTGTGAGGTACAGGTGATATGGAGGACAGTCTGTGAGGTACAGGTGATATGGGGACAGTCTGTGAGGTACAGGTGATATGGAGGACAGTCTGTGAGGTATAGATATTATTGGGCCAGACTAAAAGGGAAAAGGTATATAGGAACAAGACAAAGTGAAGATGGTCTAATCCAGACCGAAACATCTGTTCATTTTTTGTTGGATGTAAATAAAAATATACACTTTTGGAAGCATTAATCTTGAGTGCCGGAAATTCATTTTTATGGTATATAGGAACAGTTTGGAGATGAGATAGGGAGAGAAGTCTGTGAGGGGAAAGCATATGGGGGAGTCTGTGAGAGAAAGGGGGTATGTACTGTATATTCACATGGCAAGAAATACACATTAGAAAAATCTGTTTTGATTCTCCATTCAATGTCAGTGAAGTGATGGCGCAGTAACATTCATTGGGTAAGATTTATTATGCGCTGTACACCAGTTTCCTGACATCTCAGTCATAAAAAGTGTGCAAATGTTTTGTACAAATTGAGTTTTTGGGAAAAACATTTTTAACTTTTTTTTTTCATTTTTGCGCCACCCTTGCCACTTTTCCAGAAAAGCGGCATGGCAAGTGTACAGAGAGGCCATCAACCCCGCTCAATTTATTATCATTAACACCAGAAATCTAATACCCTAAAGATGACCTGCCAGCTCTCCTTACATTTATGTTTAGTAGAAATTAGAATTTCTCACTTATTTCACTGGGGACACAGAGGCATGGGTATGAATCCAGGGACTAGGAGTATCAAATGCTGTCAGCTCCACCTCTGGGCTACACCCGCTCACAGACATGCTCTTAGTTTTAACTTAGTGTCCATAGGGGGCAGACACAACCTGACTCAGGTCTTTAATTTTTTTTTCTTTTCTTTAAGGTACAGTGGGAACTTTCTTGTGTAGGCCGCACTAGTCATACTCCCTTGCGGGCACAGCTCTCTCCTATCCCAGAGGCATTCTAAGTGTTTTCACTCCTTTCAGGGCTCCACCTCTCGCTCTGGAAGAAGATGCGTGAAGAAGACGTTCCTGAAGAGGATGGAGGCAGCGCTGGAGAGTTCTCTCGCAGCATTGGGGACACCCCCAGTGCTGTTTGAGCGCTGAGGACCGCCCCCAGTGCTGCCAGAGAACTCATTTGCATACCTACGAAAACCGGGATTTCTACGGAACGGAGGTGCGGAGAAGACAACTAAAGGTAGGAGACGAATAGCCTTTCTTAAGGCTACTCCTACGTGTCAATGAGAAAAAAAATGTGCTTTAATGGTAGAATCCCTTTAACTCCGTCGCAGAAACTGCCAGAAATTAATGGAGAGAAGTTTCCCGCACGGAGGACTTTTTTCTCTGCTGGTTACAGTATAAAATGGCGGACACCTGGTGGATCCCATTATAGTCTATGGGGTCAGCGAATGATGGATAGCCATGTGCAGATGTGACCCTCGTCTCACAATAACGTGGCCAGGTACCATGTATGAGCCGGGAGGCTCCAGGTGTCAGTGGGAACAAGAGCATACAAAAACTAACTTTTTAACATGACCTATCCACAGGCAGCGTATCGGGTGGATTTTCTCACTTGGCCTACATAGTGGATCACTGTAACTCTATGGCTTTGTTCACTTTTTCTTTATTATCATTCATTGATTTCTCAAGATGATGACTCATTGGACAGTGAAATTACACAAGATGACATCTACAAAGCGGTAAATGTAACGACGTTCATACTTCTGGGATGTCTCCTAAATCGTGTGTTTTTTGGGTCAGCCATATACAGGAATGTAGCGACAAGCTCATGGGCTCAAAGCCCATAAAAGGACCTTTTACCACGTCCACCAACTCCAGTTCTTAGCATCTGTTAATAGTTGATATTCCACTGATTCCAGTACAATTGTAATTTTTTCTCTAGCCCCCACCATTCCCGAGCAACCAGTGCTGTTAGTTTTGATGCCTGATATACTATAGGCTCTGTACTGTCAGGAGGGCGGGGTCAGGCACAGACGAGGGGGTGCGATTCTGATCTCTGTCACCGGCTGCTTCTGATTGGAGCTCTGAATCACAATGACACTAGGCTTAAAGCCTGCCTTTCTGACAGTGGGAAGATAGCGGTGACGAAATTAATAGCACTGATACCTCCAGCACTGGGGCACATACTGGGAAAGCTGACACTGGGCTGAATTCAGCACACTGTCGGCTTTCTAGCGGTATATAAAACCGCACATTGAGGACGTTAAAGGCACCAAAACTAACTGCACTTATTACTTGGGAATGGTGGGAGCTCAAGAGAAAATTCCAACTGCGCTGGAATCAAGGGAGCAGCGCCTATTCACAGATGTACGATTCACAGATTACACACGCAGATATGGCCTAGATCAGGCGTATTTCTCTGGTAAAGCAGCCCGAGTCCTCACCCAGCCTGTTTTGATTGGACCAAACACGGCCAAAATGAAACTACTTTTATTATACTATGGGGTCTGACGAGAAGCGGAGCCCCAGGAGAAGTGATGAAACATAAAAAAACAATGTTACTCACCTCTCCTGCTCACCAGAGTTCCTCCCTGATGTCTTCAGCACTTATCCCTGACGTAAGATACCGCTAATAGGGTCTTAGGGGTCATGTCGTCCTCCTTACGCATAATGACACTGGCGTGACCCCTGAGACTCGTTGAGCGGACACTGACATCAGGCAGAAGTGCTGAAGAGAACAGAGAGCGGAGCACAGGAAAGGTGAGTACTGTTATGTTTTGTCTGTCTCTCCTGGGGCTCCGCTTATTATATTCTGGAGTCTAAAAAGACCCCACGGTATAATAATAGCTAGTAAGTGGCGAAAATTCATTGGAATATTATTCTGTGTGCAGGGGCCACTATGGGGGATAATACTGTGTGCAGGGGCCACTATGGGGGATAATACTGTGTGCAGGGGCCACTATGGGACATAATACTGTGTGCAGGGGCTACTATAGGGGATAATACTGTGTGCAGGGGCCACTATGGGACATAATACTGTGTGCAGGGGCCACTATGGGGGATAATACTGTGTGCAGGGGCCATTATGGGGCATAATACTGTGTGCAGGGGCCACTATGGGGGATAATACTGTGTGCAGGGGCCACTATGGGGGATAATACTGTGTGCAGGGGCCACTATGGTACATAATACTGTGTGCAGGGGCCACTATGGGACATAATACTGTGTGCAGGGACCACTATGGGACATAATACTGTGTGCAGGGGCCACTATGGGGCATAATACTGTGTGCAGGGGCCACTATGGGGCATAATACTGTGTGCAGGGGCCACTATGGGGGATAATACTGTGTGCAGGGGCCACTATGGGGGATAATACTGTGTACTGGGGCCACTATGGGACATAATACTGTGTGCAGGGGCCACTATGGGACATAATACTGTGTGCAGGGGCCATTATGGGGCATAATACTGTGTGCAGGGGCCACTATGGGGGATAATACTGTGTGCAGGGGCCACTATGGGGGATAATACTGTGTGCAGGGGCCACTATGGGACATAATACTGTGTGCAGGGGCCAATATGGGGGATAATACTGTGTACTGGGGCCACTATGGGGTATAATACTGTGTGCAGTATACTGGCCCCTAATGTCCGGGGCCCTGTGGCAGCTGCCTCCGCGGTAGTTACGCCCCTGCTCATGGGTTGCTCACACACAGCGAGAATACGGGAGCCATCAACATCCTGTGACAGTAGGGAGCCTTGTGAAAGTTTCCTGGCCTGTCATAGGCACAGAACTATTGAAGCTTGCCTGTGGCAGGCCTCAATAGTTAAGTAGTAATTTAGCCATAGACCACAATACAGTCTATGGTACCAGCAATCTTATCACCACAGGTTCAAGCCCTCTAGGATTGGAGGCTTAAAAAAAATTAAATCAATCCTCTTTTATTAGATCACAAAGGGAACACGTCCAAGTAAAAACGAACCCCAATTGGCTCAAGTGCAGTTTTTCTTTCATTCCACCCCATTGGGCTAATACAATATCCTTGCTATCACTCCTGGAATAAACCTCTGCGAGTACTAATAGGGTTAGGGATGATCTTACCCCTGCCTACTCTTATGTGCCCGCTAGGTGTCGCTGGAGCTCTCTGTAGCTCCTCATTAGGAAAAATACAGTCAGTGCTACAATCATCTCCTGTCAGTGCCAGTCCTACATCTGAACAGGGTGATCCCCGGCACTGCACGGCGGGATATTGGGGGATGCGCAGGGTCCCTGAGGTCAGGGTATACACATGCTGGTGTAGGGTTGTGTATACTCCTCACTGAGCACTCGCCATATAACTTGGAGGAAGCAGAGAATGCCCCTTGATGTGTAATGTGAGCTGCCGTATCCCCCCTGACATGGCTGCAGGACAGAGCCTTGTGTTTGGAAAGAAAATATTCTTCCCTCTGATGCCTGCTCATGTGAACGAGCCCCAGCACAAAGAAACATCCAAACAAGGAGCTGAAGATTCATCCCGAGCCTCCTCTGCAGCACATCTGACCTGGTAAGAATGTATCTGGCACCTAGTGCCTCTTATATATACAAGTATATAGCGATAGAGCGGCTGCAAGGGAAGGATACGTAGTGGGGGGAGGGGGTACAAATATTATACAGGTATATACTGTGAGTACGATCGGTATCTGAGTATATAGTCGATCTGTCGAGACGCTGATCTTCCTGCCTGGGGTATACCCAATTGATTCTTCACCCATTGACTCTAAATCCGTCACATCGATCCGTCCCGTGTCCTCGTCGTAGAGAATTCCTGAATCGGTTTGCAGAAAAGTGAGGATCAGTCTGCGAGTCTCTAATGAATATGGCTGTATGAGATGTACGGCGTGCGTATGTGACATGTCAGGAGTTGGGGCTTGGCTTTATTTCATCTTTGTTTGTGGTCGGGGTCCTATGGCAGAGCTTGTTACCCCTCATATTAAAAGTACATTACATAGGATCTGCTCACACCCAGAGCTCTATGGAGAGGGGAGGGGGAGGAGGAGGAGGTTAATTGATTTATTGCTTCTTATCTCTAGCCTAGCAGTAATAACAGAGCGCCCCCCCAACTCATACAATAGCAGCTGCACTTATCTCTATGTATTGTACAGTAGCCTACTTCTACCCCCCCTCCCTACTCCATAGACTTAATATGTAAGGAGTAACAGCTTAATAGATTTAGAAGACAATATTTGTTACATAAGATACATTACAAAGTCTCTTGTTTTCGCCTGTCCTATTCATTTCTGAAAAGTTTTTGTATAATTGGAGGTGCACTTTAAAGAAGCACTCTCATAGTGACAAACCCCCGCTAAACCCCCTTGAAGAGAGTCTTTTGAACTTTTCCATTGTCCGTCCTCTGTCACCCTCAATGAAGAGACTGTGACAATCCTGTGACTGTTGCATCTTCAGGTGACTTCACAATTACACAGGACTCGTGGATATATAGTGATGTAAATGAAGCACTTGGGCTAAGATAGAACCTTTCTACTTAGCTGCAGCATCAACCGGACTCCAAAGGTCCATATACCTCAGAAATATACCACTATCCTTAAAGACACAAGGCAGGTACGAGCCCCATTGAAAATTTTGCTTTGGGGCCAAGGTGCAAGTTACTCCTTTGACCCCACCAGTGAGATTGATGCCCTACCCCAAAAATGGACCATCAGTGCTAAAGTTTTGCAGAATTCCTTCAAAGAGGAACTTTCATCCGCTCCCTTATTAGCTCCCGCTCCACTGATTTTGGCCCAGTTGGAATTTTTTCTCTAGCCCCTACCATTCTGGAGCAATCTGTGCTGTTAGTATCAGATCAATCATGATCTCTACTGTCAGGTGGGCGGTGTCAGGTAGGAGCCTACAGATAGGGACCGCCCACCTGACAGTAGAGAGCCTAATAGTGCTGAAAGTAACAGAAGTGATTACTCAGGAATGGTGGGGGCTAGAGAAAAAATTCCAACTGGGATGGAATCGGTGGAGGAGACACTATTGAAGGGTGCCAAGAGTTGGAGGTGGTGATGGGTCCTCTTTAAGGTTTTGTTTTGGGGAAGTTGTGTTCATTGCACAGTATGGAGACATTGTTTATTATGTATGGTTCTCAGTTGATAGACTTTGCAGCCATGAGTCATAGACACATTGCCAACTGCGCCATCTGTACGGACACTTAATGAGGTGGTGGTCTGCAATGTGACAAGGGGATGTTGTTGACTTGTACCGAAAATAATGGGACAAGTCAGTACCCATCTGCGTATTATGGAGGCAGCACAGTCACTTCATACAAGGACATGCATCTGTGTGTGTTGGTACTTGTCACGTGTGCGCACATTCACCTCCGTCCCCCATGGCACTGAGTGGAGGATCTGTGTTTCCCTTGGGTGCTAAATGAGCTTTCTAAGACTACGAGAGCCCGGCAGAATCCAGAGGAAGGAGGGAGACAAAGAGGAGGGGGTTGTGCTATCAGGCCTGCAGCTGCCACAGACACCGCTCTCAGCTATGTGACCCTTCACAAGACATGGGATTTGCTACAGAGTTTAGATGGAACATTCCAAAATTTGTCCTTGGAACCCTGGATGCGGTGGTGTTGCTAGGAGATCGGTGACAAAAACACATCTCCAGGTATCCAGGTAAGTAACAGGCACCAGTAGTCAGTGACTAATAGTAACTGCAGTGTGGTGTGTGCAGGGGGAGCGGACATGACACATCCCGGGCAGATCTGCAGAAGCCACCGCGCACGTCACCGACTGCAGCCAGCACCTGAGTAACAAATTATTCAGCTGGTTAAGTGAATTAGGCAGGGTGTGACCGAATAATGCGGAGATGTGGTCAAGGTCAAAGCTGCGGCGGGAAGGACGCTCGGGATAATGCCGTAGTATACAATGCTGGGAGATGGGGAATAGCAACACTGCTAAGGAGATATATATATATATATTGATTTATTTATTTAATATACAGTGTGTGTGTGTGTATATATATATATATATATATATATATATATATTTATTTTATATTTTATTATATATATATTTAATTTAATATACAGTGTGTGTCTGTGTGTGTATATATATATATATATATATATATATATATATATATATATATATATATATATATATATATATATATATATATATATATTTTATATTTTATTATATATATATTTAATTTAATGTCCAGTGTGTGTGTATATATATATATATTTATTTAACAATTAATATAAATATAATTTATTTTATATATTTTATTATATATATTTTTTTACTATTATATATAATTAATTTAAATATATATATATGTATATATATATATATATATATATATATATATATATATATATATGTGTGTGTACCGGTATATATAAAAAATTTTTACAGTTCTGCAGCAGGTCTGTGTGTTTTAGAGGTTTAGGTTCTTGTCTTTGACCCCGCACTGGATTCTTCTAATGATAAACCTGCCCCCGCTGTTATCTCTTGTGGTTTGTAGACATAGATATAGGAATAAATACTCCTGGAATGTGGAGGGGTTGGGGGGGGAGGGGGAACGTCAGGTACAGGGTCCAAAAATTTGCTGGAAATTGCTCTGGCCATAGGCACCAGCTATGAGATGGGCACGAGATGATCGCCTCATTTTTGGAAGGATTGCATACGTTTTATTATGTCCATTGATTTTGGATAGTCACGTGACATACAGTAAGTTATAATGTCCTGTCTACAAATCTAACATGGCAGAATTTTTTTTTTCTGATTAATTGGTTGGCTAGCGGGACAACAGGACTGTCAGAGATAGTTGACGTATACAGCTCGACTGTCTATGCCAGTCCCTTTAAAATGAATGTAATGGGTCGCACCTGTCTATTGGGGGAGTCTGCCCCCTCCATAACATATTCAACTGTCACCATGGTGTTAGAGCACATTATAGTGACAAATAACATACCCTTGTTATGTAGGTTTGTGATATAACTTAGAAGCCATATGCAAATGAGGCAGTTGGTGCACTGGGGGCGGGCCTTCCCTGCCATTCAGACCCCCTACCATGTCCTTCCTTCACCCTCCTATGCAGCGAGTTGCTCCTCCCACTGCCATAACATCACCGATCTTACTTGAGGAGTAAGAGCATTGCCCCCGCCCCTAGTGCTCCAACTGCCTCATTTGCATAAGACTTAAGTTGTTGTTCTCCAAATCTACAACAGTGACCGACATAACAGAGACATGTTGTATATCAATGTAATGTGCTCTGTAACATGGTGGTGTCAGTTGGAGATGCTTGGGGGAGGTGATAGACACCCTTTAAGGACATGATCCAGACCCCATCGATCCCCATCCTACAGAGAGGTTCTCATTCTCGATCATAGTGGGGGCCCAACTTTACTAAGTTCCCCCTATATATAGAGGATATGAACAATTGATGCTGTTAGTTTTGGTGCCTGAGCTATTTAGTTTCGGTACTGTCAGGAGGGCGGAGTCACAAGGGGTGTGATTCCGAGCTCTGACACTGGCTGCCTCTGATTGGAGTTCTGAATCACGTCCTCCTGTCTGACACCGCCCACCTGACATTACAGTGCCTAAATGGCACATCGGGCACCAAAACTAACTGCTCTTGTTGCTCAGGTATGGTGGGGGCTAGAGAGGAAATTCCAACTGTGCTGAAATCAATAAAGTGGTGCCTATTAACGGATGCTAAGAAGGAGGTGGTGAAAGGTCTTCTTTAAGGCTCTAAGGCCCTGGTGAAAAAGCCTCTCAAAAACCGTCAGTCACGTCCCATCTGTACATTTTACCGTAATCTACATTTCCTTCACTACTTGAGCCCAGAGCTTCACGGAACTTGATTTCAACATGTCTGTGCACACACACTTCCCATTATTCCCATACCTTGTTGGTGCCCCCACATTGTATTTGTGCTCCCTTTTGTGAAACAGCAATCCCTCCTTGACTATGTGCTGCTGACCAACTGTTATTTTGTTTGTAAATATAGGGTTTATTCTCTCCTCTCTGACAGTGGAAGGCTGTGTATCATGAATTATCTTCACTCCAGAGTGTCTGGGGACAGGGGTCATAAATTTATAATGCGCAGACTGCCAGCCATCAAAGGAAATTAGAAAGTAGATCAATTAAGTGTATCCAGAGTAAATTGGGAGCCGACCGTATCTTCTGGGACCCCGGGTGCCGCTGCAGCCATTTTGAGCCCTATAACTATATGTCAGTGTTGTCTCCTGTACTGCAGATCCATAATATGATACGCATAAAAATTACATAATCCCTGTTCAGACGGATGTGTAGAACTCGTGGTTTTTGGAGAAGTTTTTGAAGTGAACCTTCCCTTAATGTGTTGGTGAACATGTGATGTCAATGAAACGTCTTCAAGGAAAGATGTCATAGCTACAGAATTCTTAAACCATCAGTGATCGTGAATAGAACATCATAAAAGAGAGTCATAATTACATCCAGTCTAGACACGGACCTCTCCATGACATCCGAGGAAGGGAGAGGGCGTAGGACTGTGCACAGGAAGATAAAGGATGGAAGGGTGGGAGGAACTTCTACTTTAGGTCATTTCTTGGAGATCATCTGAACTGAAGATTTGTCTTGGTTTCTCCTATTCCCAAATATGTGAGTGCTAGGCTTTCGGTTTAGTTCCCTTTACTTTGTGAATTTGTTTGAATCAGATTTTTTTTTTGTAATTTTTTATATTTTATTGTTTGCATCAATTAATTAAAAGTAGTGACTAGTGGTCAAATTAAACGACAGGGTCCAAAGGTGTGGAGACACCGATGTGGTCCAAAGGTGTGGATATACCAGGGCGTCCAAAGGTGTGGAGACACCAATGTAGTCCAAAGGTGTGGAGATACCAGGGCATCCAAAGGTGTGGAGACACCGATGTAGTCCAAAGGTGTGGATATACCAGGACGTCCAAAGGTGTGGAGACACCGATGTGGTCCAAAGGTGTGGCGACACCGATGTGGTCCAAAGGTGTGGAGATACCAGGGCGTCCAAAGGTGTGGAGATACCAGGACGTCCAAAGGTGTGGAGACGCCGATGTGGTCCAAAGGTGTGGCGACACCGATGTGGTCCAAAGGTGTGGAGACACCGATGTGGTACAAAGGTGTGAAGACACTGAGTCTCTATTGCCAAGGGCCCACACAAACCCGGAGCCGGCCCTGCATGCACATACATAACCCTAGCAACATGGCATGCAAGATGGCGCTCCCAACCACTGTTTTCCATTTATTCAGGTGTCTCCATACCTTTGTAGCATCCTATACATATAGTACAATTTACAATTTGTTCTATACTTTAGGGGATGTTTAGTCTTTAGATATCGATATAGTGATCTGCTAATATGCGCCCTGTATACTTGATTCTCTGTCATTTCAGTCGCAGCTGCTACCCCGTTGATCAAATGATAGCAGTTTCCACCAGGACTCCAAAGTGTCATGTGAATTGGGGCTAATCTAATATTTATGGCCTGTCCTATTGCCTTTAATGTCCATTACTCTCCTGTTATGGCGGATGAGAGCCATTTACATTTATAAGGGTAGTGTGTACTTACCCTAAAGACAAGTCGTCTCCGTATCGGACATCAAAGGAGATTTACTCCTTATCGTATATGATCCCTTCTTGTTACCCCTATATAATTGAAGGATTGCTTCCATCCCAGGTGTCCAAGAGACATCTCACCTTGTCCATCTTGGACCTGAACATAATTTTCCGACCAAAAGTGAACAGAAAATAAAACTGGTCACAATTTGTTCAAGGCAAGTTTGAGAAAATCCTCATGATTGTATAACCCTTCTATCTCTTCATAGTAACGGGAAGAATGAGATTTCGGGTATTATGTTACTGATATGTCTTAGTGGCCACCAGAGTCCTGGCCGGCCGAGCTTCAGAGAAACGCAATGGATTTCTTTTCTATAATTTATGCTTTTGCTATTAGGTTTGTACTTTTCAAATCAACTTTGCAAACGTTTTCTGGAATTTTTTATATTATTCCGATCAATTATTTATAAGATACGAAGATAATACCTAAAGTAATGACAAATGATCTGTAATACTGGAGCGCTATTAGGAGTTCACCGAGAGCAGGAAAGGTTCGGAAACGCGGAAAAATTCTGTGTTCTTTGCCTGAACTTTTCTAGTTTTCCTTGTTATGCAAATTTTTTTGGATTAGAGCTGTGAATGTTATTGAATAGAGTCTCACTGTAACTCCAGAAGGTGCCGGGATCGCAACTTCTAGTCACATAAAGACTGGGTTTGCAGACGGATTTTGGGACCGGATTTTGCCGCGGAGGCCGTCTCAGAATCTGGTCCAAAAATGACTAGCCGCGATTAGATGCCAGTGCAGTGTACCGGCATCCAGTTGCGGTATTCCGCTCTGGATTAGGCCTAGTTAAGAGGGAGGTGTCGCACTGCGGATGCTGAGGCGGAAGAAAGGGCACAAAACTGCTAGCGGCAAAAAGAAGTGAACGGCTCCCATTGAAGTCAATAAGAAGCATTTTTTTCGACCGGATTCGGAGGCGGATACTGTGTCAAAATTGGGTTCAAAAATCCCCTTGTGAACTCAGCCAAAGATTGGGCAGTATCCGATCTTTTTGCAACTAGAAATCACGGCCACTACACCCTCTGAGTCACAACTTGACACCATTCACTAACGGTAGTAAAGAAAAAGTTGCAGGACAACATGGCGGCCTTTGGTTGCATAATGGGAATTGCGGCCTCAATTGTCGTATAGCCCTAGCCTTATGGGGACAATGAGGGATCTGAAGAACCAGGCAAAAAATTGCAGCATTGGTAGATCCCCTAAAACATTCTCCCCAAAATGTGGAACACAGATGCTGAAAAAGTTCTGAATTCTACACTTATATACCTGTTACTTTACTTCTTTGTAGAATCCCGTATCTCTTACCAGGTTGTGTTATATTTTTACCTTATGTATCACGGGGCTGAACTGTTTATCGTGACCCGTGCAGTGACGCAATGGTCTTATATAAACATAGCGTGTAATGTTTACACCAGACCCCTGTATTATCTCTAGTTGGTTAATGTTAAAGTGAACTCCACCTCTGTGCTAAGATAAAATTGTATTCCGCTTACTGATGTGTGTACGTGTAGTGAGCCTGCAATGATCTAAAAATTGGAATCGTTGCAAAAACATTATGGCTAACGCTAGGGGTGTCCAAAATTTTTTGCAGAGAGGGCCATATGTGGTGGATCAGCAGAGCTGGGTAGAGCCTGTCTGCATTCACTTACCTCTCCTTGCTCCTTCCTGCGGCCACTTGTTCCCTCTTCAGCCTTCAATGGGCCATGTGCGCCACACATTACTTTGCAATGATGGATTCAAAATGACTATTAAGATCCGGTAGGTAATGCCCCTAAAGGCAACAGTGATGGAAGGTTGAACACAAGCCGCAACAATTCACCAGGTTCACATCCGTGACCCCTTTTAAAGAGTAGTGTTCGCGCATGCGCAATATCACTATAGTAATTCTCAATGGGACTGACGGATTTAAGTGAATACAGCGCTTGTCTGTTTTGTCAGTACTGATCACTTTACATAGGGGGACCATAACTGTATTCAAACGGGGAACATGGGAACCCTCATTCTTGTAATCTGGGACAATGGGACTCCCATGGAATTGTAATTTTTCTTATTAAATAGTTCTTTTCATCTGGGACATCTACAAGTAAAGAGCAGCCCATCACAATAAAGCTTTGATCACCCATAAAAATAAATTGAGTTACATTTATTGCTCGTGTTTATCAACTTTCCAGCAAAAAGCCGAGGAAGGCGAAATGAATTCTCGTCTATAAGTGATTCTATTATAGGGCGTAATGAGAATTCTGTAATCCTACAATACAGACGAATGTAGCATGTGATGGGAGAAAATGTTATAGGATCTCCCCCAGAGACAGCGGAGTTAAAGGGGATTAATATAGGAAGCATGGGAAATGACACAAGACAAGGAATTGAGACAGGATGCCGAATATTCTCTAGACTGAAGTGGCCTTCCTTATGTCTTCCTTTTGTAGGATGGGAAACAAAATATACATATACAATCCAAGAAGGTAAATATCTTGGAGCTATAGAAATCTGAGGATGGACTGACTTATTAACCCCTTCCCGCTGGTGGAATTTTTCGATTTTCGGCCCACATTCCAAACCGTATATACTCGAGTATAAGCCGAATTTTTCAGCAGAGTTTTTGTGTCTGACAGTGCCCGGGCTACTGAATATAGGGGATCTGTAGTGCTCCTGTTCTGTCAGGAAGGGGTTAATAGGAGCACTGCAGATCCCCTATAGTCAGCCAGGCTGAACTCCAAGTGGGGGAAGAAACCCAGTCCTCAAGCTCAGGGAAGGGGCAGACAGACAACCAAAACACCCCCTCCCCTTCCCCAGCAACTACTGCACACAAAAACTCTGACCATTTTAATTTTTTGAAATTTTCCAGTAGCTGCTGCATTTCCCTCCTCGGCTTATACTCGAGTCAATAAGTTTTCCCAGTTTTTTGTGGTAAAATTAGGGGCCTCGGCTTATATTCGGGTCGGCTTATACTTGAGTATATACGGAACTTCTCTGTTCTCAGAGCCAATTGAGGGCTTAATCTTTGCGGGACAAATTGTTCTTCCTAATGGCACCATTTATTATTCTTTGCAGTGTTCTGAAAAAAAAAATCAGAATAGGGTGGAATTGGAGGAAAACTGCATTTTGGGCGACTTTCCTACGAGCTTCAATTTTACGGCGTTCACCGTGCAGCCAAAACGACACGTCACCTGTATTTTATGTTCCGATATAATTCTAGGGATACCAAATTTTATATAGTTTTTATTTACATTTTAATCCCTTAACAAAAATCCAAAACTTTACAAAAATTTTTTCTTAAAGTCTGCATATCCTGACACCCATAACTTTATTATATTACCGTATACGGGGATGCATAGGGTCTTTTTTTTTGTTTTTTTTTTTTGTTTTTTTTTGTTTCTTTTTTTTTGCAGGTTTAGGTATATTTTTTATTTATACCATTTTGGGGAGTGTCCATTGTTTTGATCACTTTTGATTAAAAATTTTTATCGGGGGCGAAACGACGAATAAACGGCGGTTTGACATCTATGATTTTTATTTTATTTTTTTCCCGCTACGGCGTTCACCATACAGAAAAAATATTTGTATAGATTTGTAGAATGGGCATTTTTGGATACAGGGATACCTAATGTGTATGTGTTTCATGGGAATTTTTTTTAGTTTTATAGGTATTCTAGAGAAAGGGGGGGGGGGGATTTGAGTTTTTGAAAAAGTTTTGTTTTTTTTTAGCTATTTTATTCGGCTCCCTAGGGGGCTTGAACCTGCAGTCGTCCCATAGACTGCAATAAACTCCAGTCTAACCCGTTGTTTTATCTTTTGGTTAATCTCTATCCTGGATTACCGATATAAAGGCAGGAGAAAAGAGAAGGTTATAGGGTTTAGATTCGGATTTGGATATGTTCCCTTAGTCTACTGTATATATTCAGCACAGGTTACACTACTACTTTCCTCTATAGGCAGTAGGGGGCGGTAGTCTGGAGTCCTACAGTATTTTCTCCTGTTCCCATAGCAGCCGATCTAACAGCTGTCGCCTTCTCGTACAATTACACCGGTCCCGTATTCCCATAAATATTCCTCGAAATGAATTATATATGATTTCGTATTGAGAGCTGCAGTGGAATCGCTGCACTGTGTTCTCCGTAATATTCCGCCTAGTAGTGCTGACTATATAATACACATTACAGAAAGCCACAGCTGGAATTCTGCTTATTTAGTTGTGGGAATACATTGGACGGCAGCTGTGTAATCATTTACAGTAATTGTCAATGGGGGCTGGAAATGTATGTGCTCAGCCCCAACCTCCTAAGAAGGCCTCAATAATATATATACGATGTGTTTATTCTGGAAAGCACACGTATAGAGGAAAAAGGCAGAAAGGATGCTCTCCTGTATGGAACCGCGGATTGCTCATGCTTCCTCACAATTTTGCTTCTCAAGTCCTCAGACAGCTCTTTGGTCTTCTTTCTTTTCTCCATGCTCAATGTGGTACACACAAGGACACAGGACAGAGGTGGAGTCAACTTTAATCCATTTCAACTAGCTGCAAGTGTGATTTAGTTATTGCCGCCACCTGTTAGGTGCCTCAGGTAAGTAACAGGTGCTGTTAATTACACAAATTAGAGAAGCATCACATGATTTTTCAAACAGTGCCAATACTTTTGTCCACCCCCTTTTTTATGTTTGCTGTGAAATTATATCCAATTTGGCTTTTTGACAATTCATTTTGTGGTTTTCCATTGAAGACAAATTAAATGAAGATAATAATAGCAAAGAATTTGTGATTGCAATCATTTTCTGGAAGACAATGAGTATTATCTGACAGAATTGCAGGGGTGCCAATACTTTTGGCCAACACTGTACGTATAATACGGTATAAAGCAGATGTAAGAAAACCGCAGCCGGGGTCTGTATTCACTGAGATGGCGAATTATCATTAGGAAGGGATTGTCGCCCAGTTGTCCTCTACCGCTTAGGGTAGCGAAGGCAACCAGGTAGGGACTTCAGTATGAGGGCTCACTGTCCTTGCCTTGGTTTTGTTCTTCTGGGATGTTCGCAGCAGCCGTAAACCTAACAGGATTCGCAACGAAGGGCTTAGAAAAGTTTTGTGCCGTACTTGGTTATTTCAGTATTCCCAGCCAGGCTCGGAGATGGCCGTCCAGATATTGTCACAGTAGTAAGAGTTCTTTTAGCACAGTTCACATTATAAATGATGTATGTCATACCGTGGAGAACTTCATTTTCTCTATAAAGGAAGAGCGAATCTTACGTGGTGATTAAAGATCTGTAGTCGGAAGAAAAATGATTAAAATAAAGACGGGAAACCTTTGAAGTTGTCTTCTATGTGAATGATAAGTGAGATGTTAAAACAGCATGGAAAAAAATTGGACAAGGTCGCTGTAGGTTTCCTGCGTTGCGTTCCGTATCTTGGCATTTTTAATGGATTTCTTGTGGTTTTGTCCTAGAGGAAATTAATTGATTTGCAAAATTTGTATGGTCTACTGAATGCCGGTACAGGGTGACAGGGAGATCATATATAGAAAGAGGGAATCGGTTGCAAAATCCCCGTATCTTGGGACACTCCCAAAAGATATGGTACAACTGCATTACTGTATCACGAGTAATCAGTTGGGATAGTGGGGGTCAGAGAGTGTCATAGGACTAGTATATGAGTATCTTACACTGCGATTCCCTAAATGTGAAAATAGACCTTTTTCTGTTGGCGTTAAATTTGTTGAAACCCGCTTGCGAAATTTGGCCAATAAAGGTGAACCACAGTGGCGCACTCCTCCAAATTCCGCTTCAAATTCAGCATCCAATTCTACATCCTCTTGTTGGACTTGGTCGATGTCTATGGGATCTGTCGTTATCTAATATGTATGCATGACTCTACCACTGGTGGAAGGGGCTTCTAAATGATGGCTCTGGGGGCTTCCACGAACCTGGATTTATAAACCTTTGAGGCTATGCTCCTGTCCTTCCGATATAATGTAGTTCGTGGATGGGCCATGTTTTCTGGATTGACCACCGATGTGTGAATCAAACTGGTTTCCATTCACATGGCTGACGTTAGTCCGGGAAATGTGGCCCACATATGGATCGTGTCTCACATGGTCATCTCAGCTTGACCTCAGTAGTGCTAAGCAATCTATAGTGTTCTTACAGCATGGACATTGGATTTGTCTCATCTGGTAGGCCCGAGGAGCCCAGTCCTTCACTGCCGGCACTTACAGTTTCACTGTATTTTTTTGTTTTCTAATTTCCTAGAATAAGTGTTACGTAGAGACATGACATGAGTTCTTAGAAAGTCACTAGTGGGCAGCCATCCAAAAGTTCAACCCTATCTTTGGGCACATGCCAGACTAAGAGGACTTCCTGGCTGCTATAATGGGGGGGGGTTGCTATGAATAGCTGATGACGTGATAAAGCAATGTATACAATTCTATACAGTTAGTATAGTCACTTTTACTGGTTATTTACAAAAATATAGGCCAACACTAATTGTATATTTTTTTACATTGGGGTGGAACTTGCACCATTGGCTTTGGCTTTGCTCTCCGTATGGTCAGCAGAGATAAAAAAAAAGCCACGACTTATTTTTTAAGGACACGTCAAATAATTTAATACTAGGATTGACTTGTATAAAAATATCTCTGGTCGGATTTGTGGAAGTCATATTATAGATACTTGCCAATACCGCTGCAACGTACGGGAGTCTTCTAGAAGAAGGGGCCCCTGGAAGAGTTGCCATATCTCTGAAGAACGGTATTGCACCTATATTTTATAGGCATAACCCCAAAATACTACATGAGCCCTTGCCTTGTAGTGCTCCCCCATTAACCGACCAGTGTCCCGTTTAGCGTCCTCCTCATCTTCTAAGATACTTCTATTATTTAATATTCACTCCAGACCATTTTATGGTTTTACTTAGATCATGTTGCAGTAAAATACAGTAACAGTGACATTTTTGGCATGGAAGAGAACCTAGCCTAAAAATAACCATCAGTAAAGTTATAACTGGAAACGCGTTGGGGGATTCTTTCGATGGTTCATTAAACAAATCAAGGCTAAATAAAAAAATCTCAAAGCTTAAAGGTCTCTCTTCTTCAAAAGTGAGACTTTATGATGGATGGGGTCTGATGTCTGGGGGTAACCATGATCGGGGGTCACCGTGTTGTACAATAGGGATAGGCAGATTGTGAGTCCTATTGGAACAAGGACTGATGTGAGTGGTGACCATCTCTCTATAGCACTGTTGAAAATGTTGGTGCCATGGGATGATTAATGGGTTAATAATTTTCACTTCTTAACAGATCAACATGGGGGAGGCCAACAATGCAGAAGATGGAAACGAAGCTTCACAGCAGAGCCCTTACATGCTCTTCCTACTGGTTCTGGTCTTCTTCATCACAGGACTTCTAGGTTTTCTCATCTGTCATGTCCTCAAAAAGAAAGGCTACCGATGTCGGACGTCACCCGAGGAAGACTATGAGATAAAGGATGAAGCCAACAATGACCAAGACAGTGAGTTATAAGGGCCGATGGTGACATTGAGGAAGGGGATTATTTATCTTTTAGGATTTCCTCGTTGTAGGCCATAAACTCCCAAGTACAACAGCGACTTTACTAGAGAAGAGCGTGATGGCCAACAAAATCCTAGGACATTATTTAGTCCCTAAAGTTCAGCTACTCCTCCGAGGTAACAAGAAACCAGTTAGGTCCTCCATTAAGGTGTTCAATGAAAAAGACAAATGGAGGAAGTTTTATAGTAACATAGTTGATAAAGTTAGAAGAAGTCCATCAAGTCCAACGCCGATCCCAAAGAATGCCAATGGTCCCATATATAGGGGAAGAAAATTCTTCCCAAACCCCAAGATCGATGTCGGATACCAAAATTCTAGTTTCCATAACAGTAGAGATGGAGTGCCGCAGGCGTTAGACATACTTACGCTCTGTGTACGCGCTTGCAGAGAAGAAGAGGGGCGTCTGCAGCCTGCGCACAGTGAAAGAAAAGGAAGAGGAAGACGGGTAAGTATGATGCAGTGGGTGGGTCTGAGTTAGTTAGTTGGGAAGGGTTAGTTGTGAGCAGGATAGCTAGGGAGACAGGGAGGGGGTGTAACGGAGTGAGAGAAGAGGGGGGACAATGAGAGGAAGGTAATGGGGAAAGCTACACAGGAAGCCACACTAAGTAAACAAATGCAGAGGATGCCAAGAGCTCCCGGAGAAACCCAGAAATCACCCAAAACACTGCTAAAGGTATATGGGAGCACTTATTAACCCATTAATAGCACTAACAGACCTTATACAAACTTCTTTAAGCTGCTTTTGTCCCAAACCGAACTACCCCACTGCTGTGATCCTCCCATTCCTTCCGTGTGTGAGATATATCCATTCTAAAAAGCGGTGCCATTGTAGCTTCTAAGTTTTTACAGTATATTAAATGGACCGTAATTGTATTATATCCGCCATTACTGCGGAATGGAAATCCAGCGAGATAAATGTCTCCTTCGTGTAACCACACGCGCGGCTGGTGAACCAGATGCCTTTAAGCCACTAAAAGCTATGTGGTCTCAATATGAAGCTTTTTACATATTTTATACCGCCGGCATTGATTCTTTCCTATTCCTTGTCTGCAGCTACGGAGGAGATGTCTAATGAAGATACCGTAGAACGTATAGTCAAGTGCATTATTCAGAATGAAGGTTGGTCTTGTTACTTGGAACATTTCAAGCAATGGGAATTTTACATCCAATGTTCATTATTTTCTATTTTATTTTTTAGCAAATGCCGAAGCCCTTAAGCAGATGTTGGGGGACACTGAAGGAGATGTTCAGATTGGCCCCAGGTGAGGAGCCCTGGTGATTTTTATGGCTGCTATTAAAGGGGTGGCCTGATCTGGACATGAAGATCTCACTGATCAACAGCAATCTATGGGGGAACTTGGCAGCAAGTGCTCAGTTTCTCTGCAGCGCCACCACAGGAGAAATGAAGCATTGCATAATGGACAAAGTCGTACAGTGTAATGTATGGATGGAGGTTATTTGTTCTCCTATGACCACTCTTGTAGTTATAGGACCATTCGGTGCATGGCTCTAAGGTTAGTGGGAGTGATTAACCCGGGGCTTTAGGACCCAAGGTTCTGCTAAATTCATGTCAATGAATCATAAAATGCTAAATAATAGGATAACCCAGCCAAAGCGAGATCCCTGGTCTGAGCTGACGTGAGAGGAGAGACATCCTGTTTTCTACATCCGTCCCGGTCTCTAATTAGACAAATACTGCGGCTTTGACTCTATTATAATGGCCAATTAACCTGGCCTGATTGAGTCATGAAGAGGTTGCAGGAGCATGGAATAAAACAAAGTTAAAAGAACTTTCCGGAAAATAAGGTTGATGGCCAGTGACGTTATGATCAACGCATGCCACGGCTGGTTCGCAGTCCAGTCCCATTCAAGCAAATAGGACTGACCTGTAATAGACAGTGAAGCAGCAGTAGTGTTTGGGTAAGTACAGATTCCCCTTCGCGTGCCAGAGCCATCATATTTATTGGCCATATGGGCTGAACTGTGGAATCAACCTCCAAGAACAGATTTCTGGGACCTCTCCCTTATCTGTAGGTAGGGTTGAGCGATCGGGATCGGAAAAGATTGGATTCCGATTGGCGATTGAGTAAATTTCACGATCCCGATCGGAAATCCGATCCCGATCTTTTCCAGCGGGATCGAGGTTGGAGGTTATCTCAAGATCGGCTCAACCCTATTCATGTATATATCATTATTAGGGTTGAGCGATCGGGATCGGGGAAGATCAGATCCCGATCAGCGATCGAGCAAATTTCACCATGGTCAAAATCGGCTCAACCCTAAAAGTGACTTTTCCCATAGAGAAGCATTGACTAGAGTTGAGCAATCGGGATCGGAAAAGATCAGATTCCGATCGGCGATCGAGCAAATTTCACAATCGGGATCTGCTGGAAAATGATCGGAAATCGGATTTTAAAATTGATCCTGAAATCTCAAGATCGGCTCAAGAAGTGTGACTGTGACTTGACTTCCTGTCTCTTACCCAATTTCCTTCATGATACTTTGGGTCAATCTCAACCTTGACCAGCCGGGACTGTACAAATAAAGTCTCTAGAAATATTCTGGAACTATTTCCTTTGGTTCAGATTTTCCATTGGAGAATTTCATTAAAAAACTAACGATAAAGTATCACCCACAAAGGGTTTTAGCGTTGTTCACGGAAAACCAGTATTATTAGACTCGCTGTACGCACTACGGGGGATTCTTCCTAATGTTTGATATTCCCAGTATGAGGTCCTATTCTAAGAATTCTTACGTATCCTTGTCTTGGTCTTGCTGCACTTTGGAGCTCGGAGCACGTTCTATTAATATACAGAAGTTGACGTCATACGCGCGGACTTGTGGAAATCAAGGGGAGAGCCGGCTAGAAGAATTCCTGTTTTCTTCTGGCAGATTTAATACAGTATGTAAATTCAAGTCCAAGATACAGACTATGGGATTTAACCCTAGTATAAGAACCGATTCAGGAATTGTTCGTAGAGAAGAGTACGTTGGATTGACTCCATTCTGGACTCAGGTGGCAGACAAGGTGCTCAGTAAAGCTTCTCACTAGGGTTGAGCGATCGGGATCGGAAAAGATCGAATTCTGATCGGCGATTGAGTAACTTTCACGATCGCGATCAGAATTCCGACCTGATCTTTTCCTGTGGGATCGAGGTCAGAGGTTATCTCAAGATCGGCTCAACCCTGATCATGTAGATATCATGATTAGGGTTGAGCGATCGGGATCGGAAAAGATCAAATTCTGATCGGCGATTGAGTAAATTTCACGATCGCGATCAGAATTCCGACCTGATCTTTTCCTGCGTGATCGAGGTCAGAGGATATCTCAAGATCGGCTCAACCCCATTCATGTATATATCATTATTAGGGTTGAGCGATCGGGATCGGGAAAGATCGGATCCCGATCAGCAATCGAGCAAATTTCACGATGGCGACCGGGATCGGAAATCTGATTTTAAAATCGATCCTGAAATCTCAAGATCGGCTCAACCCTACTTCTCACATGCGGATACCAATACAATAGAAATTCTGGCGCTCCATATTAGCGACCAACAAATCCAAAACTTCATTATATCCAAACATCCTAACTGGACCTTCATCAGTTATCAGATGTGAAGTGTAAAGAGAGGCAGCAGAGAGTAGGCAGGTAATTCCTAAGGTCTGCCTCCTAGTGGCCGGGTCTATACCCATGGTGCTGTGTCCTCCGATGAATACAACGAGAAAAGGATTTTATAGTGAGTAGAAAAATCCATTTTTTCTGTCTTGTATTTCCAGTAAGGCTTCACGCACACCACTGTGTGTAATATCCAAGGACGTTCCGCGTTTCCTTTCCGATATTCCTAGTGCGAGTCGTTTGTCAGAAGAAGGCTAGATTCGGATAGAACACATGGTCGTGTGCATGAAGCCTTAGAAAGCTGAATCAATACTTGAGAACCGATTGGACTCGTCTTATTCTGTCGTCTACTTTTTAGCAGTTTATGCCCCCACCGTGAAAGTCAGGATGCCGGCCCTCCTCATCACCACACAGTACACCTCGGATCCACGCAAGCCCCTTGTATTCATTGTACACGCAAGAAGAGAAGCCTCTTGCATCGTATGGGCCGGTCGAAGGACAGCAAAGGGAAGTCCCATCCGGGAGAAGTCACGGTGTTCTCTGTTGGAAGGTATTGTCTACTTATAGACGTAACACCATGTATAGCCATGTCCAGGTAAACCGTAAATGGCACCAAATATGCCATGTTTTGCGACTGGCAATCCCTTTAATATGGGTGTTGCTCCTGAAACCTGTGGCTCTTGTATTTTGTGGGACGTTGACTATAGTGCACCATCATGGTGGTCCTATGTGCACCTTAGGGCGTCGAGTCATAGAGGACTCCTCGTGTTCTACGTCCTAGGGATCAGTCCTCCAGTGATCAGACTCTAATCCTATAGAGAGGGAATAAGACATTGTTCACCCAAATGTCAAAAATAGTCAAAAAGTTGGAGCTGGTGAAGGTGGCGATTAGAGCTGACCAGACACTCCAAGAACATCCCTTTAAGACCCCATATTGCAACGACTGTAGCTAAACGAAAGCGGGACATGAACCAATGGGCTCTCGCTTATCTTATTTGCATCTTTTTAGAACACTTAGCAGATACATTTGTAGTGAATTTCAGCAACTCTTAGTGAAATGAAATTATACGACCGCATTAAGATACATTGATGTGGAGTATTATACGGTTAGCGCGCTTTTATTTCGCCCTCCACTTACAGCGCTTTTATATAAATGGGATCGATATTCCCACAGGACATGGATAGATGTATAAGCCGCTTATTTCTTCCCTATCCTCCGCTTCCGCTGGGGTTGCCAGGGATATTCTGACGGATGACCCTGATGTAAAGACATGGCTTGTTATGCAATATATCCATAGCAATTGAATGACTGATTGATATTTGGTGTGACCTTTACTCTTTGGGGGAGGAGTCCTGGAAGTGATGATCCGGCCCCCGCAGAGCCCTGATAATATCATTGTCCAGTCTGTCTAGGATGAACCGAAGAGACAGACAGATTGGGGCAAGCAACATCCACAGAAGATCTGCAAGATGGCGGGAACACACAAGAGCATCGAGAGGAATTAATGGAAGCCAAAGGGCAAAGGTCACACCAAATATTGATGAGATATAGATTTTTCTTTTCTTAATGTTAATTGACAAAATAAGCCATTAACCCTTCTCTTTCTAAAGGCGTTCTATCTTGCAGCATTTTCTCCCCACCCGCCTAAAACATTTGCACTGGACTGTCCCTCTAATATTACATTTCTGTATATCGTATATGATTCCTTTTCGTCCTTTGATACGCTTTTCTGCTGTTTTTAGATTCAGGGTAACCCACATAGGAAAGAAACACAGTATTCAGGGGTCCCAGGATGACCCAAACATCTCCAGTGATCCCATTTCTTTTGACAAAGATACAGACGAGCAACTAGAAACAAAAACCAAGAATGGCTGGAGCATACAACAAGCTTTCGAGACGCCAGAGATCACACAAAACGGACCAGAATTAGTGGGATTGGCTAAAGCTGAGGTCAAAGAAAGTGTCGTCAACATCAACGGACATAAACGGGAAGAGGAGAAGGCCGAAAGACCTGTATCCAAGAGCAAAGGACTCAAAGACAGAAGGAGCAGCGCTCCGGAACAGATGGCCGGCCAGCGGGAAAGAATAGAGGTCATCCAGTTAAGAGGAGGAAGCTCGGAACAGTCGGGAAAGCAGGTAATGGAGGTTATTACTTAGACTCACAATATGGGACAGAGCAGGGTCATCCAAGAAGTGCCCATGTGGCCTTTGGCTTCCATTCTTCCATCTGTGTACTGGACATTGGGGTTGGTTTCTAGAGAGTTAAGGTGGTGGTCTATGACTATGATGGTGGTCTATGACTATGATGGTGGTCTATGACTATGATGGAGGTCTATGACTATGATGGAGGTCTATGACTATGATGGTGGTCTATGACTATAATGGTCGTCTTTGACTATGATGGTGGTCTATGACTATGATGGTGGTCTATGACTATGATGGTGGTCTATGACTATGATGGTGGTCTATGACTATAATGGTCGTCTTTGACTATGATGGTGGTCTATGACTATGATGGTGGTCTATGACTATAATGGTGGTCTATGACTATAATGGTAGAAGGAAAATGTTTGTTTTGGTACCGTGTTAGCCAGTGGTTATAAAATATAAAAAACAAAAAAAACAACTTTGCAAGTCTTCAGTAGGTGATACCTTTTTTAATGGCTAACTCATAATGATGACAGAATATGACGTTTCGAAGCTTTCCTCTGAGCTTCTTCTTCAGATATAACTAAAAAACACTCTGTAGAGGCTGCATATTTATAACTGGACACAGGGCTAGAATTACAGGAGGGAGGGGGGGAAGAGGCTTATTACTATATACTTATAACAACAAACAATCAATTGCCAGATCCCCCAGTTCTTATCTTAATGGCTGTCTTAATGATGTGTATAAAAAGACATAAACCCACGTGAGATGTTCATCCCATTGTCCAACGTCTGGAATAGGGTCATGGCCTTGTACTCATAAATCAGTCGCTGTTTCCTTGATTTAAAGTTCCCTTTTAAGATCAAGATTTTCATGTCATTGATGATGCTGTGGTGTTCCTGGCAAAAATGATTTGGCACGGGAAGATCAGTTCTCTGTTGTTTGATTGTATGGCGATGTGAATTAATTCTCATTCTGAGTTTCTGACCAGTCTCTCCAACATACAGATTTTCAGTGGAACATTTGGTGCAAATGATCAAATACACCACATTAGGTGTGTTACAGGTGAACGTACCTGGGATTCTATATTCCCTGTTAGAGTTTGGTATCTCTATCTTGTCAGTGGTCAGTATGTGGGGGCAGGTTTTGCATTTGGACCGGGTCTGAGGAACAGCTGAAAACCTTCCATGAACAGTTCAACCAGTTCCATCCCACCATCAACCTGACGCTCAATCACTCCTTCTCCGAAATAAACTTCCTGGATGCAGTCATCAAGATACAGGACAACAAAATTGAGACATCGCTGTATCGGAAACCAATTGACCGCCCTACGTACCTAAGATGGGATAGTTTTCATCCTAAACACATAAAGAACTCCATTGTATACAGCCAGGCCATCAGATACCATCGCATATGTTCAAACCCTGCAGATAGGGACGAACACCTTGGGGGCCTCAAAAACACATTCTTGAGGCAGGGTTACCATCCAAGAACAGTTGATAACCAAATCACCAGAGCCACCAGGATACCAAGATCGGAGTTATTAAAATACAATACCAAACAGGAGAACACTCGGGTACCCCTGGTTGTCACATACAACCCCCACCTGGAGACGCTGAGAGGAATCACACGCAAATTACATCCACTACTGCAAAAAGACAACCGTCTAAAATCCATATTTTCTGACCCCCCTCTCCTGTGCTACAGACAGCCACCAAACCTCAGGAATATGATTATTAGCAGCTCACTGTCACCTCCAACTAACAAAGGAACATTCCCATGTGGACAGAAGAGGTGCAAAACCTGCCCCCACATACTGACCACTGACAAGATAGAGATACCAAACTCTAACAGGGAATATAGAATCCCAGGTACGTTCACCTGTAACACACCTAATGTGGTGTATTTGATCATTTGCACCAAATGTTCCACTGAAAATCTGTATGTTGGAGAGACTGGTCAGAAACTCAGAATGAGAATTAATTCACATCGCCATACAATCAAACAACAGAGAACTGATCTTCCCGTGCCAAATCATTTTTGCCAGGAACACCACAGCATCATCAATGACATGAAAATCTTGATCTTAAAAGGGAACTTTAAATCAAGGAAACAGCGACTGATTTATGAGTACAAGGCCATGACCCTATTCCAGACGTTGGACAATGGGATGAACATCTCACGTGGGTTTATGTCTTTTTATACACATCATTAAGACAGCCATTAAGATAAGAACTGGGGGATCTGGCAATTGATTGTTTGTTGTTATAAGTATATAGTAATAAGCCTCTTCCCCCCCTCCCTCCTGTAATTCTAGCCCTGTGTCCAGTTATAAATATGCAGCCTCTACAGAGTGTTTTTTAGTTATATCTGAAGAAGAAGCTCAGAGGAAAGCTTCGAAACGTCATATTCTGTCATCATTATGAGTTAGCCATTAAAAAAGGTATCACCTACTGAAGACTTGCAAAGTTTTTTTTTGTTTTTTTTTATATTTTATAATGGTAGACTATGACTATAATGGTGGTCTATGACTATGATGGTGGTCTATGACTATGATGGAGGTCTATGACTATGATGGTGGTCTATGACTATGATGGTGGTCTATGACTATAATGGTGGTCTATGACTATAATGGTAGACTATGACTATAATGGTGGCCTATGACTATGATGGTGGTCTATGACTATGATGGTGGTCTATGACTATGATGGTGGTCTATGACTATAATGGTGGCCTATGACTATGATGGTGGTCTATGACTATGATGGTGGTCTATGACTATGATGGTGGTCTATGACTATAATGGTAGACTATGACTATAATGGTGGCCTATGACTATGATGGTGGTCTATGACTATGATGGTGGTCTATGACTATGATGGTGGCCTATGACTATGATGGAGGTCTATGACTATGATGGTGGTCTATGACTATAATGGTGGTCTATGACTATGATGGTGGTCTATGACTATGATGGCGGTCTATGACTATGATGGTGGTCTATGACTATAATGGTGGTCTATGACTATGATGGTGGTCTATGACTATGATGGCGGTCTTTGACTATGATGGTGGACTATGACTATGATGGTGGGCTATGACTATGATGGTGGTCCATGACTATAATGGTGGTCCATGACTATGATGGTGGTCTATGACTATAATTGTGGTCTATGACTATAATGGTGGTCTATGACTATGATGGTGGTCTATGACTATAATGGTGGTCTATGACTATGATGGTGGTCTATGACTATGATGGCGGTCTATGACTATGATGGTGGTCTATGACTATTATGGTAGTCTATGACTATAATGGTGGTCTATGACTATAATGGTGGTCCATGACTATGATGGTGGTCTATGACTATAATGGTAGACTATGACTATAATGGTGGCCTATGACTATGATGGTGGTCTATGACTATGATGGTGGTCTATAACTATAATGGTAGTCTATGACTATGATGGTGGTCTATGACTATGATGGTGGTCTATGACTATGATGGTGGTCTATGACTATAATGGTGGTCTATGACTATGATGGTGGTCTATGACTATAATGGTGGTCTATGACTATGATGGTGGTCTATGACTATAATGGTAGACTATGACTATAATGGTGGCCTATGACTATAATGGTGGTCTATGACTATGATGGTGGTCTATAACTATAATGGTAGTCTATGACTATAATGGTGGTCTATGACTATGATGGTGGTCTATGACTATAATGGTGGTCTATGACTATGATGGTGGTCTATGACTATAATGGTGGTCTATGACTATGATGGTGGTCTATGACTATAATGGTGGTCTATGACTATGATGGTGGTCTATGACTATGATGGTGTTCTATGACTATAATGGTAGTCTATGACTATGATGGCGTTCTATGACTATAATGGTAGTCTATGACTATTATGGTGGTCTATGACTATGATGGTTGTCTATGACTATGATGGTGGTCTATGACTATGATGGTGGTCTATGACTATAATGGTGGTCTATGACTATGATGGTGGTCTATGACTATAATGGTGGTCTATGACTATGATGGTGGTCTATGACTATGATGGTGGTCTATGACTATAATGGTGGTCTATGACTATAATGGTGGTCTATGACTATGATGGTGGCACCATCAAAGTAGACAGAAAAGCCGCGGCCTATGTCCTAATCTGACATTGGGTCGGAAGGCTTACAGTCATTGTCTATTGCTGGGTAAATAGATTTATCACCTCATAAAGAAGGCAGACGAATGACTCCCAAATCCTTTGGCCAGGTATGCATCAATGGAGAGCGGGGAATAAACCACCGGTAGATCACCCGCAACTGATAGACATCTCTAGCAGGAACAAAAACATTGAGCATGTAGAATTCCAACATGCTGAACCCTTCTGTCATCGGGGCGGGGTCTGGAGGCCCCTATACACATTAGACTAGGTTCACTCAAAGCAGAGTTGAAACCAACATGACCTGCAACTCCTACAAACTGGGGCACCGCTATGGGGGGTGTAGAGGGATCTTTTGCCCCTGGGTGTGACCATATGCTTTTGTATTTTTGCCAGGTTTAGACGCATGAGCCAAGCCTTGCTATCCCATTGCACACCGCTCGGTGGTCCTCGGGCCTCCTTAGATGATGTCAGGTTTCCTGAATGTGTAGTATAAACCTCTGTTCGCGGTAATGAATGAGCCGCTCTTCTGGACCTCGGCCAAACACTTAGCTCGCTGCATTTCATCTGCAGATACTAATGGCTCTTAATGGATTTCCAGGCACTCAGAGGAGAACAGGAGAAAGCAGGTTATCATTACCACCATGGGTGACCTTTACAAGACGTCGGAGCTTCAGTTTTCAGTTTTGGATTTATTTTATTCTATTTATTTCTTTGGTTCTTTAACCACTGAATAAGCTTTTTTTGGTCGTCGGCATCCATGTGGAAAATAACAATGTGATGTTAAATAATTCCAAAATTGTCAGGGAGAAATAACAAATTCGAGGGACAAAATTGTGTCACAGATGTAGCTCACTTTAACTTGACCTTTTGTGACTTTTCCTAATTGATATCACACTACAGCAAGTTATCAGATTTGTTTTAAAGGGGCCCGATTTTTGTATTGGATCCCAAAAACTTACTGAGCTCCTCTATGGAGCCTTTTTGTGTTGCGGGGGATCACATTGTAGGACAGATCACATTGTAGGACCAATCTATTTGTCTAGGACACAAATAGATTTGTCCTCATCTGAACATTAGTATCGTGAAATAACCATTATTATTTTGTTTATTCCACAGGCGAACCAAGAAGACTCCTCAAGGGAGCAATGAAGTGTAAGTGGCTGGCCGGCTCTCCTGCTCGGGGTATAAGCTATTAGTGTCTTAGGAGTCAGAACATTGAAAATCGATCCATAGGGCAGGGATGCCATCCTGGACACATTGGATGGCCATGTCGAAGAGGTTGTCACTAATAGTCAATGGATCCATGGGGGGTGTGACACCCAGGACCCCTGCGGATCAGCTGCTTGAAGTGGCACCCGCCAAGCCATGTGACGTCACTTTCATCAGTCACATGACCCGATCAAGTGAATGGGCTGAACTGTAATATAAAGCATAGCTGCTGTATAAATGTACCCCGCTGTATAGTGAAGCGGCCGCCGTCCTCTCCTGAAGATCGTTGGCTGGGGAGTTAATTGATTACCTATCCTATGGAAACCCCCTTTAATGACCTCGATAGGTCATCAGTATCAGATGAGTGGAGCTCTGACACCTAGCACCCCCAATAATCAGTTTTTCAAATAGGCAGCCTCTGCTTTACAAAGCCGTGGCCTGGTGGGAATCGCTCACATGGCCTGTTTGCAGCTCAGTCCCGTTCGAGTGACTGCAGCTAAATTCCAATGTCGATGGAAACAAAAAAAAGTGGTCGGAACGCTGCTTCTTCTTCAACCAAAGGGCGACATAACCAGAAAAGCCCATTATAGTCTGTGGTGTCCACAGGAGTCCGTCTCTACATTGTTCAGGTCCTCCAGCAGATCCGGACAATGGGGATCCGTAGACACAAGTGAATCCGTCCTTACTCCTTATGGAATTATCTTTAGATAAAATCTAAGCCACCAGAAGGGCACTCGTGGGACCCGAAAAACATACTGTATCTCCTTCATTACATTTCTAAGGCTCCTGGGCCCGGTGCAACTGCACCCTCTGCACCCCCTCAAGTTCCGCCCTTACATTTCTAAGGCTCCTGGGCCCCGGTGCGACTGCACCCCCCTCAAGTTCCGCCCTTACATTACTAAGGCTCCTGGGCCCCGGTGCGACTGCACCCCCCTCAAGTTCCGCCCTTACATTTCTAAGGCTCCTGGGCCCCGGTGCGACTGCACCCCCCTCAAGTTCCGCCCTTACATTTCTAAGGCTCCTGGGCCCCGGTGCGACTGCACCCTCTGACCGATCCCCAGTAGACCATAGACTTCTATTCTTTCTTTAGACCTTTCCGTTTAGAGTGATCTTTACTTCTTTGCCCTTTTCTTCTTGTTTAGAAATTTTTCACCTGACGCCTGAGGCGACTGGAACATAAGACAAAGCCTTAGAGGAACAAGGAGTGGCCGCAACTCTGCAGAGACTTATGTTACAAAACCCAAGTCAGATTTTCGATGTCCATGATTTCACGATGTCCGTGTTACAATAATTGTAGAATATATGGATAATCTACCCGGTGCCCTACTTTATAATCCTTCCGGTTCCTCGTCCTCTCTTCATTTGTGGTCTGGCTCGTGAGACTTTGCTTTGGTATTCTAAGACACGCCCCTCCTACTGACTGGCCAATCCAAGGACAGGGGGTTTGTCAGACTACAATAGCGGTATGCGTAGTCTGAGAAGATGGTGGCAATTGTAGAAAACCAAAGAGGACATTGGGCAACAATTATTATAAAGGAGGGCACCGGGTATATTACCTAGCGCCTAGTGCATTTACTGGAGAACAGAGGACCGCTTTAAGCAAAGGGAAAAACTACAAGTGATCTATAAAGTCGTAGAGCTTTGTATTTTTTTAAGGGGAGTAATCACTATTTTTTGTGGTTGGAGACCCTGATTGTATATATTGTTACGTAGCCCTCCGTTAGTGTCTGTGTGTCACAATTATTCTACTAGTGATGTCATGATAAAGCATTGTACGGGGGATCTCAGTACTACGACCTTCTGTGATTCGCCGTCATCTTTGGCCGACTCTCGGAAAAAGTATCCGTTTCCCTACAGCACCTCCGCAGGAGAAATGAAGTATTACATCGTTCTCAATGAAATCAATGGACTGTCTTTGTACTGCATGCTAGGCCATCCAAAGAGAGTGAACCCCTACTTGTAGCCGCTCTCTGCTCTGGCCAATGTACTGTATGAGGTTCCCGAAGGGGACACCCCCATGTATTCACTAATAGGGGGGCACATGGACAGTATTTAACTATATATATAACAGTGTGTAAATGCAGTATATCTCCCAGACAGAACAAATGTGACAATGATCGGGTTATACCAGGTAGTGCCATGGCGGGGGTCTTTACGATACATTTACATTGCACCCTCGGGTACTTTTAGTATACTGTTGCCAAAAATTATTTCAGATTATTTATAGGACTCGGGGTTGTTTGGTGGCCAAAACTGAAGGATAGTCGGGTGAATTATCTAGAGGACGACCTCTTTAATTGTACAGATCAATATCCTTAAATATCCTTAGGGATAGCTCATCATTATCAGATTATCAGCACCCTTCCTGACCAGCTGTTTGAAGGGACTGTGGCTGATTGGTATTGATAACTACTTTAGAGGAAGTGTCAGCAGAACCCAGCCCCGCAGATAGATAGGTTAGGGTCATTTGACTCCTTTGTGAATCGCTGCCACCAGCGCTGAGAGAGTGTAATTTTTGTCTTATGAGCTCTTTGGAGCAGTAAGTCTGCTACTGTCCTTTTTGAAGCAATGGCATATTACATACAGTGATATCTACAAGGGGAGAACAGCATTTGATTCAGGTGACCCTAACCTATCTATCTGCAGGGCTGGATTGATAAACTGGGTTTTGGTGAAAGTAACCTATCTATCTGCAGGGCTGGGGTGATATGCTGGTTCTGGTGACAGTAACCTATCTATCTGTAGGGCTGGGGTGATATGCTGGGTCTGGTGGCAGTAACCTATCTATCTGCAGGGCTGGGGTGATATGCTGGGTCAGGTGACAGTAACCTATCTATCTGCAGGACTGGGGTGATATGCTGGCTCTGGTGACAGTAACCTATCTATCTGTAGGGCTGGGGTGATATGCTGGTTCTGGTGACAGTAACCTGTCTATCTGCAGGGCTGGGGTGATATGCTGGTTCTGGTGACACTAACCTATCTATCTGCAGGGCTGGGGTGATATGCTGGTTCTGGTGACAGTAACCTATCTATCTGCAGGACTGGGGTGATATGCTGGTTCTGGTGACAGTAACCTATCTATTTGCAGGGCTGGGGTGATATGCTGGTTCTTGTGACAGTAACCTATCTATCTGCAGGACTGGGGTGATATGCTGGTTCTGGTGACAGTAACCTATCTATCTGCACGGCTGGGGTGATATACTGGTTCTGGTGACAGTAACCCATCTATCTGCAGGGCTGGGGTGATATGCTGGTTCTGGTGACAGTAACCTATCTATCTGCAGGACTGGGGTGATATGCTGGTTCTGGTGACAGTAACCTATCTATCTGCAGGACTGGGGTGATATGCTGGTTCTGGTGACTATAACCTATCTATCTGCAGGACTGGGGTGATATGCTGGTTCTGGTGACAGTAACCTATCTATCTGCAGGACTGGGGTGATATGCTGGTTCTGGTGACACTAACCTATCTATCTGCAGGACTGGGATGATATGCTGGTTCTGGTGACAGTAACCTATCTATCTGTAGGGCTGGGGTGATATGCTGGTTCTGGTGACAGTAACCTATCTATCTGCAGGGCTGGGGTGATATGCTGGTTCTTGTGACAGTAACCTATCTATCTGCAGGGCTGGGATGATATGCTGGTTCTTGTGACAGTAACCTATCTATCTGCAGGGCTGGGGTGATATGCTGGTTCTGGTGACAGTAACCTATCTATCTGCAGGACTGGGGTGATATGCTGGTTCTTGTGACAGTAACCTATCTATCTGCACGGCTGGGGTGATATACTGGTTCTGGTGACAGTAACCCATCTATCTGCAGGGCTGGGGTGATATGCTGGTTCTGGTGACAGTAACCTATCTATCTGCAGGACTGGGGTGATATGCTGGTTCTGGTGACAGTAACCTATCTATCTGCAGGACTGGGGTGATATGCTGGTTCTGGTGACTATAACCTATCTATCTGCAGGACTGGGGTGATTTGCTGGTTCTGGTGACAGTAACCTATCTATCTGCAGGACTGGGGTGATATGCTGGTTCTGGTGACACTAACCTATCTATCTGCAGGACTGGGATGATATGCTGGTTCTGGTGACAGTAACCTATCTATCTGTAGGGCTGGGGTGATATGCTGGTTATGGTGACAGTAACCTATCTATCTGTAGGGCTGGGGTGATATGCTGGTTCTGGTGACAGTAACCTATCTATCTGCAAGGCTGGGATGATATGCTGGTTCTTGTGACAGTAACCTATCTATCTGCAGGGCTGGGATGATATGCTGGTTCTTGTGACAGTAACCTATCTATCTGCAGGGCTGGGGTGATATGCTGGTTCTGGTGACAGTAACCTATCTATCTGCAGGACTGGGGTGATATGCTGGTTCTGGTGACAGTAACCTATCTATCTGCAGGACTGGGGTGATATGCTGGTTCTGGTGACACTAACCTATCTATCTGCAGGGCTGGGGTGATATGCTGGTTCTGGTGACAGTAACCTATCTATCTGTAGGGCTGGGGTGATATGCTTGCTCTGGTGACAGTAACCTATCTATCTGCAGGACTGGGGTGATATGCTGGTTCTGGTGACACTAACCTATCTATCTGCAGGGCTGAGGTGATATGCTGGTTCTGGTGACAGTAACCTATCTATCTGTAGGGCTGGGGTGATATGCTTGCTCTGGTGACGCTAACCTATAGGTTGGACTTGATGGACTGATGTCTTCATCCAACCTCATCTACTATGTAACTATGTAACCTATCTATCTGCAGGACTGGGTTGATATGTTGGGTTATTGTGTCACACTCCCTTTAAGGATTATTCATCAGTATTTATGAAATCCCCGTACAGACTTCAGTGCAGGTGCCTAATGATTTTGGCACAATACTAAGCTACCCGCTGATGTATCTGAATACTTGGTGCAGCTTGTCCTGGCCGGGCAATGACTGTGACATTGTACCAGTCTGGTGTTGTCTAGTCTGATGCTCAGAACGTGACTCTCTGGGCAAAACCTCAAAACCATTACACATCTATTCAATAATGAGTGGAGGGTTAGTAAGATGGTTAGATAGATTCTGCGCTGAGTTCTCACACTCAGGGTCATGGAAGAATGTCAGTACAATAAGGCCTGGAAGATTTTTAAAGACAAGATTCACATCGCTAAAAAAATTAAGAAAACATTGATTTTTTTTTTCCCCCCATATGTAACTATGGTATTCAATTGCTATTTGTCCATGGTTAGGAAATAAGGTCTTCTTTTTTGTCTAGAAACAGCGCCACTCATGTTCATAGGCTGTGTCTGGTATTACAGCCAAACTCGATTTAAAGGGAGTGTGTCACCAGATCCAGCATATCACCCCAGCCCTGCAGATAGATAGGTTACTGTCACCAGACCCAGCATATCACCCCAGCCCTGCAGATAGATAGGTTACTGTCACCAGAACCAGCATATCACCCCAGCCCTGCAGATAGATAGGTTACTTTCAAAATATCTAGCCTATCTATCTGCAGGGCTGGGGTGATATGCTGGTTCTGGTGACAGTAACCTATCTATCTGCAGGGCTGGGGTGATATGCCGGTTCTGGTGACACTAACCTATCTATCTGCAGGTCTGGGGTGATATGCTGGTTCTGGTGACAGTAACCTATCTATCTGCAGGGCTGGGGTGATATGCTGGTTCTGGTGACAGTAACCTATCTATCTGCAGAGCTGGGGTGATATGCTGGTTCTGGTGACAGTAACCTATCTATCTGCAGGACTGGGGTGATATGCTGGTTCTGGTGACAGTAACCTATCTATCTGCAGAGCTGGGGTGATATGCTGGTTCTGGTGACAGTAACCTATCTATCTGCAGGACTGGGGTGATATGCTGGTTCTGGTGACAGTAACCTATCTATCTGCAGGACTGGGGTGATATGCTGGTTCTGGTGACAGTAACCTATCTATCTGCAGAGCTGGGGTGATATGCTGGTTCTGGTGACAGTAACCTATCTATCTGCAGGGCTGGGGTGATATGCTGGGTCTAGTGCCTATAACCTATCTATCTGCAGGGCTGGGGTGATGTGCTGGGTCTGGTGCCTATAACCTATCTATCTGCAGGGCTGGGGTGATATGCTGGGTCTGGTGACAGTAACCTATCTATCTGCAGGGCTGGGGTGATATGCTGGTTCTGGTGACAGTAACCTATCTATTTGCAGGGCTGGGGTGATATGCTGGTTCTGGTGACAGTAACCTATCTATCTGCAGGGCTGGGGTGATATGCTGGTTCTGGTGACAGTAACCTATCTATCTGCAGGGCTGGGGTGATATGCTGGTTCTGGTGACAATAAGCTATCACCCCAGCCCTGCAGATAGATAGGTTAGTGTCACCAGTACCCAGAATATAACCACAGCTCTACAGATATATAGTTTAGGGTCAATTGAATTATAGTCTTATAGTCTATATCACTATTTTTGACAATATGCAAATGAGCTGATTAACACCCACGTTGCTCCAACTACCTCATTTGCACATTGACAAAAACAGTGATATTTTGGCAACTGGAGGGCGATTCACAAGGGGGGAAAAGACTGTTTGATTCATGTAACCTATCTATCTGTGGGGTTTGGTTGACATGCTGCGTGCTGCTGACACTCTCTTTAAGTAAATGGGGTTGAGCTGCCATACCAGACACAGCCAATGGACCTGAGTGGCGCTGTTTCTGTTAAAAAACAGCCCAGACGACAGTGAATAGTGGGTGCCGAGGATGCCCAATACAATAAGTTCTCTTTTTAGGATTTTGGACCAATAGTCATGAGTTGCGCCCAGTCTAGAGCTCAGCAGTGAAGCTCATTGGACTCCAATAGAAGCCAAAATATTACGCTGGTCGAGGGGACAACGGGAATCTTTAGGTATGATTGGTCATGTACGGGGTCAGATTGTTTGAGGACCCGCCCAAGTTGTTTGAGGACCAGGTTTGATTGAATCGCTGTATTTTGTCTGATACTTTACGACAGGACCTTTGTCGGGTTGGCGGTCCCCGTTTTCCGATTTCCTACCTGACTAGCACAATTTTCACATGTTTTAGGGCCAAACACCCCCTGGTTGTTGTAGATGAATGTGCTTTCTATGTGATACGCTGCTCCCCTATTGTATGCACTGCCACATAATATAATACAGGGTAAGTGACGTCCGGCCTAATCCAATTGTCCCGCCCCGCCTCTGTTATAGCACAAATAACCATTTCATATACTACTAGATATCCGATATCCTTGTGCCATAGACCTGTTGTGGTCATGTTAGGGTTAATGCTGCAGTCGGGACCTAAGTGGTTAGACAGTAGGTGGGGCCTAAGACGAGGCCTAAGAAGATGCTGGTCATTGTTATACTGACAAGCGTAATACACTGCAAAGCAGAAGCATTGCAGTGTATTATATGGGTGACCAAGTTCTTAGAAGTTGAAGTCCCCTAATGGGACTAAAAAATAACCGTAAAACACATCAATGTAACGGAACAGTGAATGCTAAATAAAAACCAAAAAAAATAACCGGTTTGTCAACGATACCAATGAATACTACAGCTCATCTAACAAAAAACAAGCCCCCATTCATCAGATAAATACGGACACAAAAAATTGATTTGTTAAGGTTTTTTTTATTGTGCAAACGATATGGCCATATATGTTCTGATTTGGGGTAAAAGGGCGACATGTCATTCCTATCACAAAAAAACAAACCCCCCCAAAACATTGAACATTCATTACAACGCCCCACTCCGAATCCTTTCTTCCACATGTTCCCACATGGCGGAGGTTGGGCCGATATGTCTCTCCAGCTGCTGTCGTGTGCCTATAATAACGTCGCGTGCCTGCTATCTGACAATTTCAGCTTTTTTGTACCAAAAATTGTCAAATATTAATTTCAAAAAAAATTGTTAGGAATTATTTTATGCTATGGGGAATTTTTATGCAATAGCAAAGATTATATAAATTTAGTTTATTGTAACTACAAATCCCAGCAAGTGTGTAGCATTTTTTTTTTTTCACCGTGGGGGGTAAAACGCATGGAAATGTCAGGTTGTCGATTGATGCATTGATTAAAAATCTTGACCCCAAAATTTTGTCGTGTTTATTAATTCATAAAAATTTCCACTATATATCAGTGGCAGCCATTTTTGATCGAATGGTTCTGCCTTATCGGTCACCGAGTCCAATAGAGACTCCTCCTACTTCCTTCTCTGAAGTCTCTCCGAGGGGGTACCGAGGGAGCAATCACTACCAGGCCCTCCAGCCTGAAGGAGGGCCCAAAGAAGAAGACACCACTGTTCTAGTACATCGGGGCCCTGTGAAGTGAACCTTCAAGTTACACCTCTGCTGACCAGGTCTGTGTGCTGCTTTGTTTTCTAATTTTTTTCCCCTTGCTTTTGAAGAGCTACAACTTTTTATTTCTATATTTCTATACAAGAGCTTGTTTTTTGTGGGACAAGGAATTTTTTTTCAATGTATTGATTAATTTACTTTTTTAAGGAAAGGAGGGGGGAGAATGGAAAAAATATGTATAATTTTACCATTATTAGTAGGGTTGAGCGATTGGGATCGTAAAAGATCAGATCCCGATCGGTGGGATCGGTTGGAAAATGATCAGAATTGAGATTTTTAAATCTCAAGATCGGCTCAATCCTGAAGGTGACTTTTCCCATAGAGAAGCATTGACTAGGGTTGAGCGATCGGGATTGGAAAAGATCAGATCCCGATCAGCGATCAAGCAAATTTCATGATCGGGATCGGTTGGAAAATGATCGGAGTTGAGATTTTGAAATCTCAAGATTGGTTCAATCCTGAAGGTGACTTTTCCCATTGAGAAGCACTGACTAGGGTTGAGAGATCAGGATCGGGAAAGATCAGATCCCGATCGGCGATCGAGCAAATTTCATGATCGGGATCGGCTGGAAAATGATCGAAAATCGGATTTTAAAATCGATCCTGAAATCTCAAGATTGGCTCAACCCTATTAGTTGTTTTTTTTTTCTGTTTACAATGCAGTAAAATACAATGACTAGAGATTTACTTCCATTTTAGTACTTTTGAACAGTAAAACATTTTTTTTTTTTTTTTTTTTTTTTAGGGAGGGGGGGGACTTATTTTCACCTTGTTGTATTCCAATACTTATGATTTCTTAATATTTTTTATTTTTTATTTTCCAGTTGACAGAGCTGTTTGAGGTCTTATTTTTTTGTGCAGGATACAAATCTGCAAATCAGGAGCTTGTTTTTTGCAGGATGTCCGCGGTTTGTATTTTTTTTTTTTTTTAATCTAATTTTATTTATTCTTTGAGATTGTGGTGAACCATAAAAAAGTCAGAAATCAGAAAACATATATATATATATATATATATATATATATATATATATATATATATATATATATATATATATTTTTTAAGAAACTGGGGGTGCTTGAAACCGTGATCCTGTGATGGCTTGTATTAGATTTTACCCAGTCCATGATACTCTGACAGGCCTCTGGTATGGTCTACTATTAATTTCTGTATAGTCAATAGCTTTCTCCACCTCTTCATCCATCATTTAGCTGCTTCTTCAATGATAGGGATTATATCTTCATCCTCCGCCATTCCTGAGCAATCATTTCTGCTGGTTTCAGTGCCCAATATGCTAATATGGCTGTCTAGTTTCAGGAGGGCATAGAGAGCCCATGACCACCCAATGGGCAATAGGGAGCCTAATTAGCATGCTGAGTGCTAAAACTAGCAACAATGATTACTCAGGAACGGTGGGGGGGCAGAGAAAAAATTCTAACTGTGCTGGAATCAGTGGGGCAGAGCCTATTAACAGATTCAATGAGTTGGTGGAGGTGGTGAATGGTCTGCTTTTGGGGTATGGGCACCTCACAAGAATCCTTCCACTACAAGAATCCGCTGCTCACTCGCTGTAGTGGTGAGTGTAGGTACTGCGGCGCTGGTCCTTTGACATCTATGGGGCATCGTGATCTACTCTCACCACTGCAATGTAGAGAATATTTGTTTTAGCCTGGCCTAATTTTTCTTTGGTAGGGGGTTGCTCATGAATGTCGCATTTAATAAGAAACAGATGTCAACCATAGCGGGGCCTGAGCATCAGGAGGTCGAGTTCAGAACAGGGGCACATTTTTCCAGGGGATGGACTCCCACTGCCGTCCACAACGTTCGGGGCCCCCCCGTCTATCAGGCGTGCCATTGACTTGCTGCTCTGTCCTCATGAAATGTGACTTTTTTTGGAGGAATGTTAAAACACACAATCCAGCACGCACGAGGGGACGGCGCGATCCTCTGCAGCTGGAACAGGCCACGATTGTTTTCGGTTGCTGGTGACTTGCGATAGACGGGAAAGATAACATTGTCCCAAGTGGGATCCGAAAGAAAATATGTTATTAAAGCAAATCTCCAGATTTTATCATGACACCATATTTGGGTCCCACATTCTTTGGCGAGTCGTTTTCTAATGAACCTTTACAGCAGTCGGAGCGCCGTTCTACTGATACAAAGGTCCAAATCTCCTGCACAGACGTACAGAGTACTATGCTAGCTCTGTGAGCCTCCTTTAGGGGAGTTCAGGAACTCCTACTTTTCTATTATTTAGTTTAGAGGGGTTTTGCAAGACTACATATTGATGGCCTATGCTTTGGATGCCTGGCACCTCCGCTGATCAGCTGATATCTGTACAGTGTATGGAGATTGTGGTCAGGCTACGCTACTGCAGCTCGGCTTCCGTGTAAAGACCTTTCCTCCGATTCTTTTCACTTTTTAATAGGCTCCTCCCACTGTTTGTAACAGTTGCAATTTTTTCTCTAGCCCCCGCCGATCCTGAGCAATAACTGTTGCTAGTTTTGGTGCCTGTTATGTTAGTATTTCTAATGTCAAATGGGTGGAGTCAGTCAAGAGGGGGACTCCGGGCTCCAAGCAGAGGCCACAGTGTCAGCACCCCCTTGTTTTATATGGTGAATGGGGGCATTAAGGAGAAGTATACTGTGTGTGTGGGGGGGGGGGCAGCTTTGGGGCATCCCTTAAAACATCAACATATGTAATGGGGTATATGCAAAGAGGAATGGGTTCATAAGCCTGAAGCCATTATGATGGGTGTACCTATGGCTACCGTGTCCCGGAACTTCAGGGCCCCCTACAAACATAAGACCAGACCAGTATTATAGATGGCCCATGGTAAGTGGGGGGCCCATTACATGTTTTATGCACGTTCCCATTGTATTGAAATATAAGGCATAATAAAACAATACAAAAAGACGCTGTCATTTGAAACCAAAACTTTATTTAGAAATAAATATTTTTGTATGCAAAATAAATTTTAGTGCAAGAAAGCAACATATAGTAACATTGACAGGTAACAAACAGCATTGTACACAACAGCATATCATCATGGAACAAGCCAGCTCCGCCAACTTGACCTCTTTTTATCCCTTAGGCCCCGCTCTATTGATTCTGGCACAGTTGGAATTTTTTCTCTAGCCCTCACCGTTCCTGAGAAATCAGTGCTGTTAGTTTTGGTGTCTGATATCCTAACTAGACTCCCTAATGTCAAGTGGGTGATGTCAGGCAGGAACAGGGAAGAGGGTGTGGCAGAGATATCCAATCAGAGGCAGTGAGTGTCAGAGCTCAGAATCACACCCCCTTGCCTGCTCCTGCCTGACGCCACCCACTTGTCATTAGGGAGTCTAGTTAAGATACCAGGCACCAAAATTAACAACACCGATTGCTCTGGAATGGTGGGGGGTAGAGAAAATATTCAAAGTGTTCCAGAATCTGTGGAGGAGGGGAGGCCTATTAATGGATGTAAAGAGGTGGTGAAAGATCCTTTTTAAATGTTTAACACATCACATGACATTTATCACAGGACTGCTTTGGTCTAGAGATTGACCACTTTGGACATGTTTATGTTGCTGGTTTCCAGTTCTACCCCTTTAAAGTTTAAGACTATGTTCACATGATAGAGTGAATTCTGAGCCAAAACCTGCACGCAGTGCACATCCCATGCATGTGAATGGGGTTTCTACAATTCCATTTACGTGCATAAGTAAATTTCTGCCACATTTCCGGCGTTTTTTTTTTCTGCCGTGCAAATTAGTGGCAAGTTTCTTATTGTGCGCAGAAAACGCAAGGATTAGTCTCATTATTACACGGTAACTGGTCTAATCCTCATGCAGATTGGCTGCAGTGCAAACTCCACCCCCAAAATGGAAATCTGCAGGTCAGACTTGGCTTTCTGCTGTGGAAAATAAACAGTGGATTTTAAGGTATATTACAGTACACTGTGTGCAGGGACACCTTCCTACAATGTGTGCAGGGACACCTTCCTACAATGCGTGCAGGGACACCTGCCTACAATGCGTGCAGGGACACCTGCCTACAATGCGTGCAGGGACACCTGCCTACAATGCGTGCAGGGACATTTGCCTACAATGCGTGCAGGGACACTTGCCTACAATGTGTGCAGGGACACTTGCCTACAATGTGTGCAGGGACTCCTGCTTGCAAGATTTTTTTTATTACCCGATTCCCATGGCACAGATTAACAGGTAGTGGATGAGCACATATATGAATACGGTCTGTCTACAGACCAAAATAACATGGATGCAATGCAATCTGACAGTATTGGGATATTATGCAAGCATAAAAGAGGTAACTATTATTTAGGTGTTGTGCACATAGACTTAGCTATAGAGGGGCCTGCAGGTCCAAAATGCCTCCCAAACTAATAATAGTGCCATGTAGCAATAGAGATAATAATATTTTCATGAATATGTAAATCGACCTGCAAGTGCACTGGGGGCGGAGCCTGATTTACCAGATCTGCCTACAGATAGCCACAAGTGCTCTAGCTTTCCCTTGGATTCACAGCGCAACTCAGTCCTTTTATCTGTAAATGACATTTTTAACCTTTGGCTGCGACATTTTATTGTCTTATTGGCCCCGCCTCCGATGCACTTGCAGTCTGATTTGCCTATCTATAAAAGGATGGTTATCTCTGCATTGATTTATCGGTTTGTAGCCACATAGATTTGCTTCTGCTCCTATTAAAGTCCCTTATACGACACTATTATTGGATTGGGAGGCATTTTGGGCCAGAAGACTCTCTAAAATCCTGGATACTTCCAGTCACCACTAGGGGGAGTTTCCTGTATTCTGTGTTATCAATGAGTTGCAATGAACGTTCCCCTCTAGGGGTGTTTGACTGAGTACTTCAGTCTCTTCAACATCGACCAAGCACAGCGCCATACACTGTATAGTGGCTGTGCTTGGTATTACAGTTTAGCCCTATTCACATGAATGGGATGATGATGATGATGGAAATTCTGGAAAACAGAGTGTTGGGCGATGTAAGCGGGTGACAACGGACTGAGGCGAATATCCTGCGATTGTACGGCATAAAAAACAAGTCTACTACCATAGTAACAAAAACTCGGCTACAAACCCCCTGAATCTTATGATCGCTATAGCGGACAATGTACAATGTTCTAGAAATATAATCCACGTGAAGACTTGAGTCATCCTGTAAATAATCCAGAAAAGTGGAGGGTATATATAGTTCTATCTATATGGATTTCTAGAGCCACTAAGTAATCCAGAACCTCTCAGACATCACAATGTACACAGCAATATGTAACATGGGCTAGTATATAGCAGGGGTACACAATTGGTGGGCCGCGGTCTGAACCCTGACCCCGTGCGCCTCCTTACTGCTATACAGTGACAGTGGTTGGGAAAAACAGCGATCGGTAATCGTCCCTGCAGCCTACACAGTGTTTAGGCCATTGTACAGGCAGCAGAGACGATTACCTATCTGTGTTGTACCGATTGGAATACATCAATGCTAATGGGACAGCGGCCAGGAGGTTTCACCTGACCACTGACAGCATCATTGTGTGTAGGGGCAACAATAGGGCATTATACCACGTGAAGTGGGCACCAATTTGTCACTATACCATGTGGCATGGGCACTAATGGGGCATTATACCTTGTAGATTGGAACCAATGGGGCATTATACTGTGTGTGGATCACCAATGGGGCACTATACCATGTGGAGGGGACGCCAATGTGACATTATACTGTATGGAGGGGTCACTATGGGGCATTATACTGTGTGGAGGGGCCACTATGGGGCATTATACTGTGTGGAGGGGCCACTATGGGGCATTATACTGTGTGGAGGGGCAATTATACTGTATAGAGGGGCCAATATGGGACATTATACTGTGTGGAGGCCACTAAAAGGGCATTATCCTGTGTGCATGGGGCCGTAAACTATGTGTGAAGAACTAAGTGGGCACCAATGGGGCAATATATCACATGGAGGCCACTAGTATGGAGGCACCAATGGGGGCACAAAGGAGACCTCATCACTGTATGTTACACAGGGAGGGCTTGCTTAGTGTTGGGGGGCACAAAGAGACAGGGGGGATGTCATAGGGGGCAGTCAGTCACACTATGTAGGAGTATACATGCGGAACTCGGACCAACTTCATAGCGGAATGTACTCAAGTGTCATCCAAATGGTTTCCATCGGATTCCAGTCCAATGTCACCGATCAAGAAAGGATTGGAACGAACTGGAGGAGCATCGGATCCCCCCCCCCCATTTTGGAAAAGCCTCAACCTGCACACTCGGTTAGCTCTATATACAGATGTAGAGTCAGCCTGGAATTCTGAGAGATTTCAGCTCTGAAGCAGGCAGACTTGTAAATTCAGCTCTGGATTATAATACGGGCTGTAATATTGTATCCTATTTAGAGAATGACTCAGCTCTTCACGAAATAAATGAGTCGGCTCTTACTACGACACACAATCGATAGAAAACCAACATCAGCCATTATTGCTGTCTGGTGAAGCAGCTGGGTTTTACTAGATTTTTGTCTTTTTACAAAGCCCTTAAAGGGGTTGTCCAGGAATTAGAAATTGTTGACCTATCCTTGGGATAGACCATTAATATCTGATCGGCACGGATCAGCTGTAGGGGGCCGCCTGCTATGCCTGTACTATACACAGCACGGGGTCAGAAGCAGATAGCGCCAATGCTAGGTAGTGGCCAGACACTGGTACTGCAGCTGAGCTGTAGTACCATCACTCAGACACTATATACAGGGGCCGCCGCTGATCAGACACTTGTGGTCTATCCCCAAGATAGGTCATGAATTTCTAATTCCTGGGAACCCCTTTATAGAACAATATATATTATATTATATTATCGCACATTATACAATCCCTTACAATCTACTAAAAGTGCAAAGATTGCATCTTAAAAAGAAAGTTCATTCCAGCAATCCGGATAGATCACGTATTGCCACGACGCGTGGAATACTGTCCGCGAAAGGAAATGTCAGTCTCTTTGGTAATCTAGATCCGGTTCGGAGTCTTAAAATCGCGACACGTTCCACAAATCCGCCTCTTGTAAGAGCAGTGTGGTGGTCGGGCAGGGGTTAATAGTACATGCAGTAGTCGGGGTCCTCTGGAGATCAGTGATCGGATGACGTACTCTCCGTTCCCTTGGTCGGGGGTGGAGGCGCTGCTCGCATCTGCAAGGTGAAAAATTAGTTGATAAAATATTGCAAATAATAAAGTGGACTTCCCCTTTAAGAGCCGAGGATGACAATTCTCTCTTCAGTCACTTACCGGTCTCAAGCGCGTGGCTGCGAAGTCTGGAGAGCTGTGAGCGCTGCCCGAACCGTTCTGTCTGCAGTCTGAGGAATAAACGGAGAAAACAACATCGATCATGTCGCCATATCCCTGCCAGGAATACACTTTATATACAGGCAATAGCCAAGGATCCGCCTGACAGCACAAGAATCCAGAACGTCCCAGATCAGCTATAAGACATACAATAACCCCCCCCATCGGAGGATTCCTTGTGCTGAACCTATTAGGTGCCGCAGTCAATATTAACTCCTACCGGACTGCGCGTGGGGGTCTGACACCCGGACCACACAGCGACGAGCGGACACCTCTCCTAGGCCATGGAGGATGAAGGGATTGTAGATTGTCGGTAACTAGAGGAAGCCATGATAGAGCATTCATTACCTGCGTCTGTAGCGGAGAGTCTTTGGCTGGCTAGTGGTGATATCATGGGGGGTAAGAAGGGCGGCGGGGCCGGAGAGGGAAGATCCTGCGAAAAGGGAACAACAGAGTATGAACACAATGGAATATGATGGACCAATAGTATCACTATGTCATAACACTCCGTGCTTTATATATATAATGATGTCACGTGAATGACTTCTGTAGGGTATATAGATGTATATATCTCAGTGACTAGGATTGTATGTGGCTCTCTAACCCCTGCATAGCTCCTGTGACCTGTAACATCACAGCACTGACCTGTGTCCTAGAGTAGAAACCTTGTCACACAGGGTAAAGGTCATATCTCTAGCTATATACCTGGTGGGTCATATCACTAGGCTATATAGCTGGGGGTTCATATCACTAGCTATATACCTGGTGGGTCATATCACTAGCTATATACCTGGTGGGTCATATCACTAGGCTATATATCTAGTGGGTCATATAACTAGCTATATACCTGGTGGGTCATATCACTAGGCTATATATCTGGTGGGTCATATCACTAGCTATATATCTGGTGGGTCATATCAATAGCTATATATCTGGTGGGTCATATCACTAGCTATATACCTGGTGGGTCATATCACTAGGCTATATATCTGGTGGGTCCTATCACTAGCTATATATCTGGTGGGTCATATCACTAGCTATATACCTGGTGGGTCATATCACTAGCTATATATGGTGGGTCATATCACTAGCTATATACCTGGTGGGTCATATCACTAGTCATATACAGTACTTGGTGGGTCATATCACTAGCTATATACCAGGTGTGACATATCACTAGCTATATACCTGGTGAGTCATATATATACAGTACCTGGTGGGTCATATCTGTAGCTATATACCTGGGGAAGGGAGGGGGGGTTATATCACTAACTATATATCTGGTGGGTCATATCTGTAGCTATATACCTGGGGGTTATATCACTAGCTATATACAGTACTTGGTGGGTCACATCTGTAGCTATATATCTGGGGGGCTTACATCACTAGCTACATATCTGGTGGGTCATATCTATAGGCTATATATATGGTGGGTCATATCACTAGCTATATATCTGGTTGGTCATATCTGTATCTATATACCTGAGGGTTATATCACTAGCTATATACAGAACCTGGTGGGTCATATCACTAGCTACATATCTGGTGGGTCATATCTCTACGCTATATATCTGATGAGTGATATCACTAGCTATATACCTGGTGGGTCATATCACCAGCTGTATACCTGGGGGCTATATCACTAGCTATATACTTGGGGAGGACAAATGATTGGGATTACTGCTCTAGAGAAATGCACCATGTCCCAGTTAGACAACAGGGTACGGAGAGGGGAGGTTATCAATGTGGTAGGGGGTCAGGTATTACTAATACCCCAACCCCATTAGCGCCCCAGTGTAACTGTGGGTATCCAGGTATAGAAATCTGTGCAAATTCCTCCTGGACACTCCGCTGTTATACGGGAAACATCCGAATACATAAAGCCTATAAGCGAATGCACAAGTCATGTGGATTACATATTATATTAGAACTGTACAGAGCAATACTCTGAGGCCACCTTGTGGTAGAGACAGATATTGCGGGTTCTATATGACAAGTTTACACATCCTGTATGGATAGCTTCAATGTCTACTCTACTCGGTGTATTTGTCAATTTGCAAATGAGGACTTGGCGATTACCTCTTCGGAGCAATGGCGGCGCCCTCGTTGCTCCAAAGTGATCATTTGTATAGTGACAAAGACAGCAAAATCTCAGCAATGGAGGCAGCGAATCACAAGGGTAAGACATTACAGACCTGCTGAGAGTTCGGATCATCTCCTGTTAATTCTTCAACCACAAGAGAGGGAAAGACTCCGACCCGGCCATTAAATTCCCCTTTCCAAAAGCCGTCGTCAATTCCTCCTTCTTCCCTCCGGATAATCTGGATTATCGCGCCTTCGGGAAACGTCAGCTCTTCTTCACTCTGACCTTCGTAGTCGTAAAGAGCTCTGGCCAGAGACACTGCGGAGAGTAATACAGAGGTAAGATACAAGTAGGGGAACCCTGCATCAATACCAGGCCAGAAATATGATGTCCATCACTGAGGACCGGCCCATGTGCCAAGAAGAACTACTGCAGTGGACCTGGGGTGTGTAGGCATTACAGTCATGGCCCGGATGCCTGCCCCGATGCCGATACTCCCAGACCAGGCTCTCCGGGTAGTTGGGGTGCGGCACATTTACTTCCTTTCTTTCCAGCACTCCTCCCTCTATACAGAGGCTCCGCCCCCTGAGAAACCAGTGTTACCACCCACTTGACTAGTAGATCCTAATTTGCATCAACGCCAAAAGGCCTAAACCTTTGGAATGGCTGAACACATGGGGCTGAGCTGCCATACCAAGCACAGTCTCTACGAATGCTGTGGTCTCCTCATACATCTGGGGGGTGCCGGGTGTCGGACCCCCATTGATCTTGTGTTGTGCCACTTCGGTATTGCCGGACACCATGAGACTCATGTGACCGCTCAGATCATACATACCGGGATGTGGTCACGTGGGCCTCAGGACTTCAGCCAACGACAAAGGAAAGGGCACTGGCCGCGGACAACCCAATGTAGACCTACCAGTGGCATCAGAACGTTCCAGCTCCATGATTCCAGAAAAGGACCGCGCTCCAGAAAGTCCTTCGAGGTGACCGGCACCGAAAGACTCTGCCACCCTCTGGTTAATGTAAGTGATGTACTTCTCGGGGACGTAACCCACTTGTCCATGTTTGTTCCGAGCCTGAAATGACAATGGAGAAAGGACCGGACCCTGAGAGCCTATTAGGAGATCAAGGAATTGGACATCCATTTGCATCTTCTACTTCTTCAGGCTCGGATAATATATTTTATGCTTTCGAGACAATTTGTTCTATTTCAAGATGTTCTACAAAGATTTAATGAAGGTCCCATATTTACATAGGACGGTACAAGATTTATCTGATCATCCAGAGCGATCGGGATCGGCGGCCCCGTAGCAGTGAATTGAGGAATAGATGGATTGAGACTGACCTTTACCCACTCCTCCACATCGCCATCCTCGATGACCTCCAGTCTTTCTCCTTGAGCGATGGTCAGCTCATCGGCCTGTGAAGCCTGAGAATACAGACGGCAGAAGGTAAATCGTTGCAAAAAACCCCAAAAAAACTTAGTTAACCCTTTGGAGCCAGCTAATAGCCGAGTGGTTGCCATCTGAGATTCTTCCCGAGCTCCATGGAATCAGCAGGACTAGATCTAAGGTTTTTCTTTTTTTTTCTCCTTTTTATTTTACAACTGTTTTGCTTGTCTGTCACCCTAGTTTCTTTACTTTGTATATATATATATGGAACTTGTGGTATTAAAGCATTTACTTTATGGTTTATCTTTTCTGTTAACCAAATAAATGTTCTGAATAAAAGTTGATTAAACACAACACATTTACTTTAATGGTGGTCCGGGCATGCTCTATGGATCTATGTGATAAACTTACCGAACGTGAACGTTGGGCGGGCATTCAGGATGCGCCGCCTACTTCATCCACGCCTCCTCTTCCTCCGATGTCCTTGGGTCCCGTCCTCCTCCGGCGAACTGACATTGCTTAAAAAAAAATGGCCTGGGCGCATGCGCAGTAGCCATAGTAGAAGCAACATGCTACATGCTACTGTGCATGCGCCCAGGCCATTTTTTTAAGCAATGTCAGTTCGCGAGCGCCGGAGGAGGACGGGACCCGAGGACATCAGAGGAAGAGGAGGCGTGGATGAAGTAGGCGGCGCACCCTGAATGCCCGCCCAACGTTCACGTTCGGTAAGTTTATCACATAGATCCATAGAGCATGCCCGGACCACCATTAAAGTAAATGTGTTGTGTTTAATCAACTTTTATTCAGAACATTTAAGACAGCGCACCCTGAATGCCCGCCCAGCGTGCACGTTCGGTAAGTTTAAAAGGGGCTCTATCAGCAAAATTCTGCTGTATGAGTCCCACATATGTGTGCATAGGCTACTCAGGCACCGCTAATCTTATTGTAACCCCCCCCCCCCCGTTTTAAAGTAAAACCATGAAAACAAATATGCAAATTATACCTATCATGCACGCTGGGCGGTCGTACACTGTCCGACGTCATCTTCTGGCACGCCTTCCTCTTCTTTCGGCAACGCCCTCCGGTCCTGGCTCTTCCCCGGCTTCATTGTCCTCTTCTTCCGGCGGGATTGGTTCAAATCCGGCGCGTGCGCAGTAGCACTGCGCAGGCTCCGGTGCCATTTTTTTCAATGGTAGTTCGTGAGCATACTGCGCATGCGCAGTATGCTCGCGTAGTTCTAAGGAGAACTGAGCATGCTCTGTATCCCATTGAGAACTGCCATTGAGAAAAATGGCGCTGGAGATGTATTTGAGATGTGTTTGGAGATCCATTCTGACCTACCTTGTACCGGAGGGAGCGCTACTGCGCATGCGCCGGATTTGAACCAATCCCGCCGGAAGAAGAGGACGATGAAGCCGGGGAAGAGCCAGGACCCGAGGCCGTCGCCGAAAGAGGAAGGCATGTCAGAAGATGACGTTGGACAGTGCACGACCGCCCAGCGTGCACAATAAGTATAATTTACATATATGTTTTTATGGTTTTATTTTAAAACAGGGGGGTTAAAATAAGATTAGCGGTGCCTGAATAGCCTTTTTAAAGGTTATTCACACATATGTGGGGCTCAGACAGAAAAATTTTGCTGATAGAGCCCCTTTAACGTTTGTTGGCCGTCTGACTGTTGAGAGCAGAGGCCGTGTGTGTTCTGGATTCCTATCGATCCTGAATGCTATAGGTGGTGGCAGTGTGTATCTGGTGTCCGTGGGTATCTCTGTATCTCGTGTGTGTTTGTGTCTTTTTGCCGATCCGTTTTTTTCTATTTTTCCCTTCATCCCGTCCTGCAACGGACCAGAAGGACATAAAAGAAAGCGCTGATGTGAACGTAGCATAATAAAGGATGTATTTGGAGATCCATTCTGACCTACCTTGTAGTTATACAGCACATGACAAGGCGTCGGGTACGAGCGGTTACCACTCAGGCTTAGAGGGGATTCTTCAAATATCTCGCCGCCGTCATCCATGTCCTCAAACTCTGAGAAATCGAAGTCTTCCATCTAGAAAACATGGCGGTAATAAAGATAAACCAGCGCGGGAAGGGATTCAGGAGCTCAGTGGGCGCCGGTCAAGATCTCATAGTTTAGGTCATGTGATCACTCAGGTGCACGGCTCGTCGCATTCCAGTAATCAGAGCTCGGACGAGCCGTGCACTGGAGTGATCACATGACCTGAGACCCTGAAAAATGTGTCGGAAAATGGAACTTTCCGCCACTGAACAGTTCGACGGACTCTCGGGCAAAATGGACAGGAATAGGACCCGTCGTGAGTTTTGACCCCCGACCCCATGATGATAAAGGGTCATGTGATGGGGCCATGAGGATATAACGGGTCAGTGTATCCGCCGTGAGCTCGCGGCCGCGTCCATGGAGCCGAAGGCTTTTTATCAGACTGATTTATGGCTTAGGACGCGGCGGCTGCCACTTGTTGCTGTTCTGTTGTTATGGAGGACCCTGCGGAGGACTCGCTAATAAGAATATTAATAAAGATCGGCTTTATTGCTAAACTGAGAAGGTCATTATGGCCGCCGTGAGCGGATCACCATGGAGATGGAGTTATATAAAGAACATTTTATGGGATCGCTTTATCTAATTAGGAAAAGTAAGGACATCGGAGAGCGAGACGTGCGAGCCGCGGCTATATCTGTAATACTGAGATACATGGGGGGGGATCCCACGTGTAAAGAAATCTCATAGTGTGTGGGGACCTCGTGTGGTCGCTTCTAGTACTGCAGTTAGAGTAGTAGAGATAAATCATTGGACATATTGATTCCTCATAGAGGAGTAAAACATGTAGGAAATGCTGCATAAAATCAGTGTATGCAAAGCTATGAAACACTCACTGAGTTTTGGAAAAAGGGTCTGTTTTTAACTTTGGGACAAGTTCTTGTATCTGGGTTGAAATACAGAGAGAGAGGGGGGCACCGAGCCGACCAATGTGTAGAAATGATGGGTGAAAGGTAGGTAAGCAGAAAATCGGCCGCTCACCTGGAAGAGTTGTGTGTGACACAACAACTCTATGACGTATAATATTGGAAGCAACAGGGACACGGGCAGCCGCTGGAAGGAAAGCCTGCAAGACGTCAAAGCAATGAAGCGAAAGAGGAACCGTCCTCCTTGTGGAAGATGAAAGGAAAACCGCGCTCACCCAGGAGATGAAAGGAAAACCGCGCTCGCCCAGGAGATGAAAGGAAAACCGCGCTCGCCCAGGAGATGAAAGGAAAACCGCGCTCGCCCAGGAGATGAAAGGAAAACCGCGATCGCCCAGGTCTGGGTTGCACCTGGTACTATACCTCAGACCAGCCCTATGGCGGCACCTCGTTTGGTGCTTTGAACTTATGGCTGCACCTGGTACTGCACACTTCAATTCGGCGATTGCACCTGGTACTGCACTTCAATCCGGTAGTTGCACCTGCTACTGCACTTCAATCCGGCAGTTGCACCTGCTACTGCACTTCAATCCGGCAGTTGCACCTGGTACTTCATTTCAATCCGGCAGTTGCACCTGGTACTGCACTTTAATCCGGTGGTTGCACCTGGTACTGCACTTCAGCATTGCAATTGCACCTGGTACTGCATTTCAATCCGGCGGTTGCACCTGGTACTTCATTTCAATCCGGCAGTTGCACCTGGTACTGCACTTTAATCCGGTGGTTGCACCTGGTACTGCACTTCAGCATTGCAATTGCACCTGGTACTGCATTTCAATCCGGCGGTTGCACCTGGTACTGCACCTCAGCCCTACAGCTACACCCTGTGAAATGGCTGGGCTTTAATACTGAACTGCAAGATTGTCACCTGGCCACTATACAGGGAGTGGAGCCATCTGCTTCCAGCCCTGTGTGGTGTACATTATGGGCGCCAGAGGCGGTCCTGAAACCCCTGTTGGCCCCCACTAATCAGATACTCATGGACTATCCTAAGGAAAGGTCATAAATGCCAAATCCCTGGACAACCCCTTCAGAATTGCTGAATGATATTGAGGTATGACCTGATAGGACTTACAGAGGGAGACATCTCTCCATTAGACATGCGGGCTTCGCTCAGACGTCTCTCCTGTTCTAGTTCTTCATCGGCTTGCGTCATGGCACCAGATAGCCAAGTGTCTACATCGACTCCAACCTGGCGCAGCAGCTCCACCCGAGCATCGGCTTTAACCTTGCTGACCTAGAACACAGAAAACACGGAGAACATTGTGGAGACAAAGTGAGAAGAAACTAACAAAGACTCCAACGTATCACATGGGAAGGAACGGGACATATGGAGGCTGGAACAAAGGAAGGCTAGAAGACATGGGTTACAATGTATCGGACGTTCTATATGTGATCTGACATCCTTGTATCCTGCACGTACCTCGGCTTTCCGCACGCTTTCTTTGACCTCCTCCATTTTCTGGAGTATGCTGAGGACCTCCTCTTCTGTGGCGTTCTTCCGTCTGTCATCCAGTCTTTGGAGGACCTATAGAACATAATATATACAAATGGGGAGATCTCTTGACCCTGGTACGCAGGAAATCTGCAGAGAAATGTCCCGTCATTGCTGCTTTTGTTAAGTAGACAAATAACTTTTAGTGATCAGAAGAATGTGGGCTGCACAGCGGGCCCTGCGAGCCCAGCAGACCCTGCGAGCCCCTGCCCGGCCATACACGCAGATCTCTTTCATCTGCAATCGCTTTGTGTTCCCTTCCTGCTGGATACTGAAATCTCCCATTGTGCTCGCACGTTGGGATCAGCTTTTGTGCCTCAACTAAAATATTTATGAGCTCTGTGATACAGACGTATATTTAGAGGACCTAACAGCAAATTTGGCGTCGGTTCAGTCCGCCCGGGGCTGCCTTCCTGTGCCCTTGGATATCTGATCTGGAGTAACTTGCAATGCAAGGTCAGAAAACCTCAGACACGTTAATGGGCGACCAGGAAGAACCGCGTAAGATCAATACGTGTCCTGAAACAGCCGAGTATAACCAAGGTGCGGAGGGAGAAGAGGAATAAGGGACTGGTTACACTCAGCAGTCATACACTATGTATGGGACAGTACCAAGTACCCCCAATGTTATATACAATGTGAACCGGGAGTATGCCACACTACAATACCAAACCCATCCTATAGACATCAGTGGCGCTGCTGATCAATGACTGGAGTATGCCGCACTGCAATACCAGGCACATCCTATAGACCTCAGTGGCGCTGCTGAACAGTGACTGGAGTATGCCACACTGCAATACCAGACACATCCTATAGACCTCAGTGGCACTGCTGACCAGTTACTGGAGTATTCCGCACTGCGATACCAGAAACACACCAGGTCCAGGGCAGGTGACTGAACCGAACACTGTTACTCACCTCTCCTGGTTTCTAGTGTGGGCCCTGCCTTCTATTGGCTAGGTGTCACAGTCACAGGCCTCAGCAGTCCCTGATGTCACTCAGGAGGCCAGAAGAGGCCCAAAGAGGACAGGGAGCCTGTGCCGGAGCCCAGGAGAGGGGAGTCACAATGTTTATGATCACTCACCTCCCCTGGACCTCCGTTAACCATATTCTGAGGGTCTGAAGAGACTCCAGAGTAAAGTAGTAGCTTGCGAGTGGCGAACCCCCAAAACTTCGGATTCAACTGAACCCCAGAAAAATGCAATTTAAGCCAAACCCAAAATTGTTAAAAAAAAAAAAAAAAAATCTATAGACATGTGAGATTTGTTATTAATTTGATGAAAGTAGGGGCCACTATGGGGCATTTACATGCGGGGGCCATTATATTACATCTGGACCATTCTACTTAGTGTGAGGGCACTGAAAGGAACTCTACTGTGTGTGGGGGTATGTAGGTGTCCATTATACTACATGTGGGAGTACGTAGGTGGCCATTATACTACATGTGGGAGTACGTAGGTGGCCATTATACTACATGTGGGAGTACGTAGGTGGCCATTATACTACATGTGGGAGTACGTAGGTGTCCATTATACTACATGTGGGAGTACGTAGGTGGCCATTATACTACATGTGGGAGTACGTAGGTGTCCATTATACTACATGTGGGGGTACTTAGGTGGCCATTATACTACATGTGGGAGTACGTAGGTGTCCATTATACTACATGTGGGGGTACGTAGATGTCCATTATACTACATGTGGGAGTACGTAGGTGGCCATTATACTACATGTGGGAGTACGTAGGTGTCCATTATACTACATGTGGCGGTACTTAGGTGGCCATTATACTACATGTGGGGGTACGTAGGTGGCCATTATACTACATGTGGGGGTACGTAGGTGTCCATTATACTACATGTGGGAGTACGTAGGTGTCCATTATACTACATGTGGGGGTACGTAGATGTCCATTATACTACATGTGGGGGTACGTAGGTGGCCATTATACTACATGTGGGGGTACTTAGGTGGCCATTATACTACATGTGGGGGTACGTAGGTGGCCATTATACTACATGTGGGGGTACGTAGGTGGCCATTATACTACATGTGGGGGTACGTAGGTGTCCATTATACTACATGTGGGAGTACGTAGGTGTCCATTATACTACATGTGGGGGTACGTAGATGTCCATTATACTACATGTGGGGGTACGTAGGTGGCCATTATACTACATGTGGGGGTACGTAGGTGTCCATTATACTACATGTGGGGGTACGTAGGTGTCCATTATACTACATGTGGGGGTACTTAGGTGGCCATTATACTACATGTGGGGGTACGTAGGTGTCCATTATACTACATGTGGGAGTACGTAGGTGGCCATTATACTACATGTGGGGGTACGTAGGTGTCCATTATACTACATGTGGGAGTACGTAGGTGTCCATTATACTACATGTGGGAGTACGTAGGTGTCCATTATACTACATGTGGGGGTACGTAGGTGGCCATTATACTACATGTGGGGGTACATAGGTGGCCATTATACTACATGTGGGGGGTACGTAGGTGGCCATTATACTACATGTGGGAGTACGTAGGTGGCCATTATACTACATGTGGGGGTACATAGGTGGCCATTATACTACATGTGGGGGGTACGTAGGTGGCCATTATACTACATGTGGGAGTACGTAGGTGTCCATTATACTACATGTGGGGGTACGTAGGTGGCCATTATACTACATGTGGGGGTACGTAGGTGGCCATTATACTACATGTGGGGGTACGTAGGTGTCCATTGTACTACATGTGGGGGTATGTAGGTGGCCATTATACTACATGTGGGGGTATGTAGGTGTCCATTATACTACATGTGGGGGTATGTAGGTGTCCATTATACTACATGTGGGGGTATGTAGGTGTCCATTGTACTACATGTGGGGGTACGTAGGTGGCCATTATACTACATGTGGGGGTATGTAGGTGGCCATTATACTACATGTGGGGGTATGTAGGTGGCCATTATACTACATGTGGGGGTATGTAGGTGTCCATTGTACTACATGTGGGGGTACGTAGGTGGCCATTATACTACATGTGGGGGTATGTAGGTGGCCATTATACTACATGTGGGGGTATGTAGGTGGCCATTATACTACATGTGGGGGTATGTAGGTGTCCATTGTACTACATGTGGGGGTACTTGGGACGTTTTCCCACTAGGGGGTGCTCTGCTTGAAAAGGATGAGAAACACTACCATAGACAACAGTGGCACCGTTGACCGATGACTTGGGTATACCGCACTGCAATACCAATGACATCCCATAGGCCACAGTAGCGCCATTTCTTTTAAAAAATCCAGAACATCCCATTTCTGAATGTCCACCCCATGTATGTGCCCCGTGCCCACCATGGACCGGTCCTACAGTCAGATACCCCCGTCACAGTCGCCCGCACATCCCACCACTCACCCTTTCTCCGTGAGTCTTCAGCTTATAATCTCTCGCAGATCTGCTGGTCCATCTCCGCGCCTCCTTATCCAAGACGTTCATTTCATCCGATGCTTTCACGAGGGTCACTAACTTTTTGATCTGCAAGAAACGATCACTTTCCAAAATTATCTAAAAATATAATCTAAAAAAATACAGAAAATATTTAAAAAAAAATATATAATTTTTTTTTTTCCATACTGAAGTCCCGTCAACAGGAGGTCAGTATGTGATCTATGGGGGCCAACATGCTACCCCGCAGCGATCAAATGTTGCAGCAGCCTTTGGTGTACGGGGCGGGACTACACGTAAAATCTGTGGTCGCTGTTTTTATATGATGTTGTTCCGATATATTTTTACTAACTTTTTAGACAATTTATTCTCAGTTCATGTCAGTCTAGACCAAAATGCAATGCACTTTATTTAAAAACACATCCACTTTCTGCCTGAAAAACCTCTCTGATGTTCCTGCCAATAGTCGTCTCCCTTTCTGCAAATTTGCAGTTCACTCCCTGTTGTTAGGAAATGTCCATCCATAGATACATTAGATAAGCAAGATGTCTTCACAACGAGATAAGAGGGAGGCTCTGTTCTGTCTTCATACAGTGAATGAGGTGGGGAAGGGTTGATTCTCCTCAGGGCACATCTGCAAATTCATCTGTGCAAAGGACTGAAAATTCTGCAAATCTCACAGCATACAAAGTAACAAGAAAGTCTTCTATGTTTGTGGTTGCTTTTGTGGTTACAGATGGGATAATATTCACATAGAGAAAGCGGCTTTACTGACTGCGCTCATAGATTGTTTTTTTGAGTGTGTTTTATCTGCTTGGCTGCATGTACTTGCCATGTATTTGCAGTCTAATGTTCCTTAATCTCCTATGTTATGGTCACTTGGGCTTTTCTAAGCTATTGGTTTGCTATTGTACAGTTACTCCTGGCAGAACAGTATCAGTAATAGAGGCGGAGGCAGACTCAGACAAATGGAAAATGTGCTTCAGCCATAATGTGACTATTAGCAGCAATAAAACTGATATACTTGCATCTACCCAAACAATCTCATACCTTGTCTGCCCCTGCAGGCTGGAACTGCTGGATGGGCGTGGGGTTAAAAACGCTGGTATCTTTTAGGAAGAGCTGTAGGTTCTGCTGTCGGGAAACCTAGGGGGCGAGAGAAGACCGAAACATACACAGGCTTGTCTGGATAAGATTTGTATGGTCTATATAGTCTATAACGTTCTATTAGACCTGACCTTTCACCCTATTCACAGGATCGTATATAACCACTAGGGGTCCCACTACTAGATCCCACAATGATCACTTAATCCCAAATCTTGATGACCACAAAGAGAAGGGGACTGAATACAGAGGTGGTCACACGTGTCCCCTGACACTTCATTCACTGTCTATGGGGCTGACTAAGATGGTCACAAACCGTGTGCAGCCATATCCGGCCACCCTATAGACACTGTACGGGGTTCTGCTGCGGTGACAGTCTGCTATATATATATATATATATATATATATATATATATATATATATATATATATATATATTGCACCGTTTCATTCTATTTCCATCAGAACAACAACCTGTCATAGAGAAGAAACACGAAACACATCAGATTATAAGGGCAAGAAAAGCAGGTTACCTGTAGGGAGCCCTCCAGGGCGTCGCGGAATCGCTCCTGAGTGGACCGGCAGGTATTGAGTTCAGTCTTATTGATCAGTGAAAGGTAATCTCGTAACCGCTCGTAGAGATCCCCGTCCAGTACCTGCAGATATGTCAGATATTATCAGGACTGGCTACTTCTATAAGTCTATACAAGATCCAGGATGGATGGGTGTACGAAAAAAAATAAAATATTTGTGTTGCAATACCACAAAGTGAACACGGTGTGGCGCCACTACCCTACGTCTCGCTCCTGCAGACTACAGTAAGATGTCACCGATAACTCAGCCAACCACATGAACAAACAAAGCGGCTGCCAAGAGAAACCCTCAGACTTGTATCATCAGACATCACTTGTATGTGAGCGAAGGAAGAGAAGACGGAGATGGAAGTCAGATTGTAAGACTCTAGAAACTTCTCACTGCACGGTGTATAAAGTCAATGTGTACGGTCCTATATGGCACTGTGCGGTCCTATATGGCACTGTGTGGTTCTATATTGCAATGCAAGGTCCTATATGGCACTGTGCGGTCCTATATTGCAATGCACGGTCCTATATGGCACTGTGCGGTCCTATATGGCAATGCACGGTCCTATATGGCACTGTGGAGTCCTATATTGCACTGTGGAGTCCTATATTGCAATGCACGGCCCTATATGGCACTGTGCGGTCCTATATTGCAATGCATGGTCCTATATGGCACTGTGCGGTCCTGTATTGCAATGCATGGTCCTATATGGAACTGTGCGGTGCTATATTGCAATGCATGGTCCTATATGGCACTGTGCGGTCCTATATGGCAATGCACGGTCCTATATGGCACTGTGGAGTCCTATATTGCAATGCACGGCCCTATATGGCACTGTGCGGTCCTATATTGCAATGCATGGTCCTATATGGCACTGTGCGGTCCTGTATTGCAATGCATGGTCCTATATGGAACTGTGCGGTGCTATATTGCAATGCATGGTCCTATATGGCACTGTGCGGTCCTGTATTGCAATGCATGGTCCTATATGGCACTGTGCTGTCCTATATTGCAATGCACGTTCCTATATGGCACTGTGTGGTCCTATATTGCAATGCATGGTCCTATATGGCACTGTGCGGTCCTATATTGCAATGCATGGTCCTATATGGCACTGTGCGGTCCTATATTGCAATGCACAGTCCTATATGGCATTGTGCGGTCCTATATTGCAATGCACGGTTCTATATGGCATTGTGCGGTCCTATATTGCAATGCACAGTCCTACATCACAAAGTATAGTCCTATATCACAATGTGCGATCCCATATCTTAATGTCTGGTCCTATAATGCATTATATGATCCTAAACCACATTCCTACAATCTACGATCGAGCCCCATTCACATTGTGTCTCTGCCGCTTCGTCTCCTGCACAAAACTGTAGTAGAAAATCCAGAAATAAAAGCAATTTACAAGACACAGAGAAACATGTCCAGGAAGAGATGAAGGTTCGATGGCTTTACTGGAAGAAGTCGGGAGTAAGAAATGTCAATGTCACATTTCCTCTGATCAATATGAGGCCGTGCAGTGCGCTGGATACGGGGCGTCAGAACATAGAAGACACTTTCCATTCATGGCCTATGGATTGGATTATTGATACAGCGGACTCGTATCAATACTCAGAAATCTACGAGCGCCCGTCCATTACGTCATACGTATAGAGAGGAGAGCGGGGGCGCACTGTATGGGGTATGAGGCCGACCCAACACCAATGTATAAAATAAAAAATATATAAAAAATAATAAAATAAAATAATAAAATAAAAATATATATAGAAAATAAAAACTAAATAAATATATATATACAGTATATACACATAAATGCAGACGCCGCTCCCATGAGCTCACGAGACGTCCTCCATGTGCTGACAGACTGATTTTCATGACTCAGAGGTGTTTTCCTGTTCGCCGCCATCATCTTATTGTTTCACAACATCTCATGCACATAAATGGAAGTGTAAGGAGGGAGGTCATAAAACATACACAAAAAATGTGCAGGCGCTGCCCGGACACCGGCGAGGTCACCTGACAAATCCTGCGCACAGAAGTCAGGTCTAATAATAGCAGAGGTGGTTTTATTTCTGCCACAATAGTGTTCAGATCTGTGTGTGCACAAGGACAATAGAGGGGATGCGTCTGCTTGTCTCCCATCCCAGGGTTTATGCCCCTGTTCACACAGCAGTGTCAGGTAGTGTCGTGACCACCTGAAGCTCAAGTAAGAGGAGAAGCTCCATTGTTTCCCCAGTCACTGACGTCCCCATTACCTACCCCATCTCCAGAATGTAGGAACATACATTGTACAGGTGACTGGATGTATATTTATAGACAGGGGACACAGCAAGGAAACAAAGGAGGATGAGCCTAATAATAAATGGGACTGAGCTGTAATACCAAGCACTGCTCTAGGACTCCCTGACACTTTTGTGGGCAGCGTTGCTCTGAGGTCAAGTGTCAGGACCCCAAAGAAGAAGTGGGGAGGTCAAGGAGCAGAAAATACTGAGAATCATTGTTACTGCTAAAGTGTATGGGACCGGGGGGGAACAGTAGCGTATGGGACCGGGGGAAAACTGTAGAGTATGGGACTGGGGGAAAACAGTAACATATGGGACTGGGGGGAAAACAGAAGCGTATGGGACCGGGGGAAAACTGTAGAGTATGGGACTGGGGGAAAACAGTAACATATGGAACTGGGGGAAAACTGTAGAGTATGGGACTGGGAGAAAACAGTAACGTATGGGACTGGGGGGGGAAACAGAAGCGTATGGGACTGGGGGAAAACAGTAACATATGGGTCTGGGGGAAAACTGTAGAGTATGGGACTGGGGGAAAACAGTAACATATGGGACTGGGGGGAAAACAGTAACATATGGGACTGGGGGGAAAACAGAAGCGTATGGGACCGGGGGAAAACTGTAGAGTATGGGACTGGGGGAAAACAGTAACATATGGGACTGAGGGAAACAGTAACGTATGGGACTGGGGGGAAAACAGAAGCGTATGGGACCGGGGGAAAACTGTAGAGTATGGGATCGGGGGAAAACAGAAGCGTATGGGACCGGGGGAAAACTGTAGAGTATGGGATCGGGGGAAAACAGTAGCGTATGGGACCAGTGGAAAACAGGAGCGTATGGGACGGGGGAAAACAGTAGCGTATGGGACCGGGGGAAAACAGAGGCGTATGGGACCGGGGGAAAACAGAGGCGTATGGGACCGAGGGAAAACAGTAGCGTATGGGACTGGGGGGAAAACAGGAGCGTATGGGAACGGGGGAAAACAGGAGCGTATGGGAACGGGGGAAAACAGGGGCGTATGGGACCGGGGGAAAACAGTAGCGTATGGGACCTGGGGAAAACTGTAGAGTATGGGACTGGGAGAAAACAGTAACGTATGGGACTGGGGGGAAAACAGAAGCGTTTGGGACCGGGGGAAAACTGTAGAGTATGGGATCGGGGGAAAACAGAAGCGTATGGGACCGGGGGAAAACTGTAGAGTATGGGATCGGGGGAAAACAGTAGCGTATGGGACCAGTGGAAAACAGGAGCGTATGGGACGGGGGAAAACAGGAGCGTATGGGACCGGGGGAAAACAGGAGCGTATGGGACCGGGGGAAAACAGGAGCGTATGGGACCGGGGGAAAACAGGAGCGTATGGGACCGGGGGAAAACAGAGGCGTATGGGACCGGGGGAAAACAGAGGCGTATGGGACCAAGGGAAAACAGGAGCGTATGGGAACGGGGGAAAACAGAGGCGTATGGGACCGGGGGAAAACAGAGGCGTATAGGACCGGGGGAAAACAGAGGCGTATGGGACCGGGGGAAAACAGAGGCGTATGGGACCGGGGGAAAACAGAGGCGTATGGGACCAAGGGAAAACAGAGGCGTATGGGACCAAGGGAAAACAGGAGCGTATGGGAACGGGGGAAAACAGGAGCGTATGGGACTGGGGGAAAACAGGAGCATATGGGATCGGGGGAAAACAGGAGCGTATGGGACCGGGGGAAAGCAGTAGCGTATGGGACTGGGGGAAAACAGGAGCGTATGGGACCGGGGGAAAACAGGAGCGTATGGGACCGGGGGAAAACAGGAGCGTATGGGACCGGGGGAAAACAGGAGCGTATGGGACCGGGGGAAAACAGGAGCGTATGGGACCGGGGGAAAACAGGAGCGTATGGGACCGGGGGAAAACAGGAGCGTATGGGACCTGTGGGGCATTATAGTGTGTGAGACCTGAGGGGCACTGTAGTGTATGGGACGGGGAACACTGTAGTGTAATACATCACATAATATCATTCATGTAAGTCACAGCTTTATTATGGGAATAGATTACCGACCTTCATGATGTCAGGCAGGTGAGACTGATAGTACAGGTCAAGGTGGGCATTTGCAGCAGTCAAGGCAAAAAGGTATTCGTTCCGAGCCTCCGCCACCTGCTGGGTGCAGTCTGACAACTGTGCTGAAAACTAAGCCAGAAAAGTCATCTTAAATCCCGGAGCGGACTGTATCTTTAGGACACACGACACACACTTTACAATTCATGATAAGATATTGTAGTAGCCGGGCTGTGGAGTCGGAGTCAGGACTCAAGTTAGGTGGAGTCGGAACAAAGATCAGACTCCGGCTTCAAATGGTATTGTAGAATTAGATACAGAATATATAGCTGGTTAATGAATCTTTATTACTTCTCACTGAATTTACGAAGAGTTGGAGTTGGGATGTAGAAAAATTAGAGGAGTCAGAGTGAGAGAATTGGCCTAGCGACTCCACAGCCCTGCCCAGTAGTGAGAAAAATGTGAACAAAAAGATTATCACAGGTTGTCCTGCTGCTGGGACCCCAATGATAAGCTGTGATCCGTGGTGATAGAGCTGGACAAAAGGGTGTACCTATAGCTCCGCTGTAGGAGAAGTGAGGCATTACACTGTTCTCTCTGACTGTCCAAGTAATGTATGAGCCTATCAGACCCTACAGAGAGCCCACCAGACCCTACACAGGTTGTCCTGCGGCTGGGACCCCAATGATCAGCTGTGAATAGAGCCAGACAAAAAGGTGTACCTATAGCTCCGCTATAGGAGAAGTGAGGCATTACACTGTTCTCTCTGGCTAAGTAATGTATGAGCCCACCAGCCCCTACAGAGAGCCCACCAGACCCTACACAGGTTTTCCTGCTGTTGGGACCCCAATAATCAGCTGTGATAGAGCTGGACAAAAAGGTGTACCTATAGCTCCGCTATAGGAGAAATTAAGCATTACACTATTCTCTCTGGCTGTCCAAGTAATATATGAGCCCACCAGACCCTACAGAGAGACTGCAATAGATGAACGCAATATGTACTTTACTAACTCAGTAATCCCCAATAGAGAATTTAAAGGGAGTGTCACCAGAACCCAGTCTGTTTTCTATTAAAAGGAAGTTAGATAGGTTACTAAAGTATATTACAAAAAAAAAAATGGGAGTTAGATTTTGATATAAACTAAGGCACAGATTACATGGGACACCTACATAGTAATATGCATTATAGTCCCTACAGTTCTCAGTCTATTCCACCTGTATTCGGTAATATCTGGCTGTTCTCGGAGTGTTTCGAGCCTGCTGGCATCAATCCTGACAGTAATTTGTTTGGTTGTACACTCGGGTCTTTAGAATAATTGTCGGCTGAATGTTTTAACAAGTAAAGCAGATATATTAAATCCCCGTCTCTTGCCAGGAAACTATTCCAGGATCTTAATATTCTTCATACCTTGGCACTGAGCTTCTGCAGACTTGCTTTAGAGTGGAAGATACCATGGTCGCTCTTCTTTAACCTGGGGAGTGAGAACAGCAGATATGAGCCCGGATTACCCGTGTCCTGTAATGACATTGACTGTGCACAGTAAAAGGCACAAATCTGTCAATCAGCGGGTGGATGGGGGGAGTTTCGAATATCACGCTCCCAAAGGAATGAATGGGAGTGGCCGGTACGTAGGGGGCTAAGAGGCTGGAGGCCGGATGAGTGCCGGCTGCATCTATTCATTCCTATGGAGCGAGGTATTCGAAACGGCCGTTTCGAATACTATTCGCTCATCTGTACTTAACACCCCTTAATATTAGCCCATAGGTCATAGGCTGCCGATTTTAGCATGTCTGCTAAAGTGACAGGTTCCCTTTAATATTCTGCATTATATAAGGGCAGCATTGTATAGCTAAGGATCCAAACCCCAAACAGCCAGATGATATTATGCGCCATTTTGCTGGTCTGGGGTATCCATTATTATCCAAATTTGGTGAAGTCCTTGGTTTCTCGTGAGCCAATTCAATACAACATTGCAGCACCCTAGCAAAAACCCTTGGCGGATTGCAATACACATCACAACCACTGGGTGGCCACACATAACTGTATCACTCTGTGACACAATATCACTTAACAATATTGTTTTGAAAAGCTAGTCATTTGGGAGCCACATCTGTAGCTTGGTGCCCCCTGAAAAAGACTGGGGTCGGACTATTGGGATCCCAAGTCCCACTGAAGCTTCCTGTCTACTTGCTTGACCAGCGCTCCTTTCACTTCTATGAAGTTGTCACAAGTCGCAGTCCCATAAACATGATGCAGTCCCGGTCATGCAAGTGCGCTGGCACTTGAATCCCATTGAGGGGACTCTCGGGCCCCTGTTCTTTGGGAGTCCCAGCAGTCGTGCCCCCAAAGATCTGACACTTATTCCCTGTCCTGTGGATAGAGGATACGTTCCTGTATGGACAAAACCCCTTTAACCCTTTGACTCAGTTCTTGATCCTGCCAAGTAGACTCTACAGTTTTTTGTTTTTCGACACCTTCCACTAAGTGAGAGTTTAACAAGAGGAAACATCTGCTTCACACCATCACAAATATCTGCTCGTGGTCATATTGCAAGAAGCAGCTGGACACGGGCCAAGCTGGAAGTAAAATATGAAATACATGAAGTGTAAATTTATAAAAAGGCCTGTGGGGGGCGCAAACCCGACCGCTAGTGTGAACCTCCTATAAGGAGTCTCCATCACAGTGTGTGTCGAAAACTCGGGACAATTTTTTTCCCTATCAGTATGTCTTTGTAGTACGGGAGGAAATCCACGCAAACACGGGGAGAACGTGCAAACTGGTTGTCCTTGGCAGGATTCGAACCCAGGACTCCAGCACAGCAAGGCTACAGTGCTAACCACTGAGCTACCGTGTTGCCCCTAATTCGGGACAACTTTTTCATCCAGCAGTTACAGTTTACAAGAACGGATACCCGACAGATGCCAATATAACAGTTTGTGTCCACTATTTTAGTAGTCCATGAGTCCGTTGTTCTGGTCCTCAGATGGATAAGGACAACAGACACAGCAGCGCAAATGTGAACAGCGTTGGCTGTATGTTGTTGTGGTCCAATGGGGGACCAGAATAAGACACGTGGACTAAAATAGTGGTTACATCTTGAGCCCAACAGACCCCTTTGACTAAAATGGGGTCCAATGGGTGTCCGTTGTTTTAAAACTGAACCAAAGGCCGAAAAAGCCTTTGAGCCCTGAGCGAAAGACTTTGTGCGACGATATCCAGTGACATTGGGACAAAATGTGACAGTAGCTTTAAAGGAGGAGATGAATGTGAGATGGTCTCCGGCCTCAGATTCCGGCCCTGAGGAGCATTGGCTTTTTTTGTCTCAGCCAAATGGTCATCTGCTGCGGGTCCTGCGGCTAAATCAGCCACGGAGTCCTGTGGCAAGGTCAACCCCGACAGACTTTTTTGAGGCAGATTCCGGAATTTGAAGCTTCCTTCTCATCTGCCTCAAGATCAGCTCCACTTTCCTCCATGTTACTGGCCCCGCTGACAGACTCCCCATGTCCTGCGGCTTCAGTGGAAAGTTTCTCACCTTGCTTCGGCATCGGCGGCCTTCTCTTTCGCCACCTCACTGACGCGCTCCATTTGAACGTATCGCTTTTTGGTTTTGCTGACTTCTTTCACGGTGTCTAACAACTCGTTCTGGACTTTCAGGAGCTGCTCAATGCTCTGTAGATGCGAGGAGGTAGAAAGAAGTTAGGGAGCGTCCAAGAAAAAGTGGAAAAGTCAACTGAGGACAACTAAGATGACCGCCAATATGACCAGTGAAGGTTAAAATTTCAACAAAATTTTACAGAAACCAGAAATTTTTGCAGAATTCATAACGTACCCCGTAGGGGCCACTATGTACATTGTATTGTGTGGAGGGACCACTATGGGATTGTATACTATGTGGAGGGGCTACTGTGGGACATTATACTATGTGCAGGGGTCACTATGGGGACATAATACTGTGTGCAGGGGCCACTATGGGGATAATACTGTGTGCAGGGGCCACTATGGGACATAATACTGTGTGCAGGGGCCACTATGGGACATAATACTGTGTGCAGGGGCCACTATGGGGATAATACTGTGTGCAGGGGCCACTATGAGGGATAATACTGTGTGCAGGGGCCACTATGGGACATAATACTGTGTGCAGGGGCCACTATGGGACATAATACTGTGTGCAGGGGCCACTATGGGACATAATACTGTGTGCAGGGGCCACTATGGGGATAATACTGTGTGCAGGGGCCACTATGGGACATAATACTGTGTGCAGGGGCCACTATGGGACATAATACTGTGTGCAGGGGCCACTATGGGACATAATACTGTGTGCAGGGGGCACTATGGGACATAATACTGTGTGCAGGGGGCCACTATGGGACATAATCCTGTGTGCAGGGGCCACTATTTGGTATAATACTATGTGCAGGGGCCACTATGGGACATAATACTGTGTGCAGGGGCCACTATGGGACATAATACTGTGTGCAGGGGCCACTATGGGGTATAATACTGTGTGCAGGGGCCACTATGGGGCATAATACTGTGTGCAGGGGCCACTATGGGACATAATACTGTGTGCAGGGGCCACTATGGGACATAAAACTGTGTACAGGGGCCACTATGGGACATAATCCTGTGTGCAGGGGCCACTATTTGGTATAATACTATGTGCAGGGGCCACTATGGGGACATAATACTGTGTGCAGGGGCCACTATGGGACATAATACTGTGTGCAGGGGCCACTATGGGACATAATACTGTGTGCAGGGGCCACTATGGGACATAATACTGTGTGCAGGGGCCACTATGGGACATAATACTGTGTGCAGGGGCCACTATGGGACATAATACTGTGTGCAGGGGCCACTATGGGACATAATACTGTGTGCAGGGGCCACTATGGGGATAATACTGTGTGCAGGGGCCACTATGGGACATAATACTGTGTGCAGGGGCCACTATGGGACATAATACTGTGTGCAGGGGCCACTATGGGACATAATACTGTGTGCAGGGGGCACTATGGGACATAATACTGTGTGCAGGGGGCCACTATGGGACATAATCCTGTGTGCAGGGGCCACTATTTGGTATAATACTATGTGCAGGGGCCACTATGGGACATAATACTGTGTGCAGGGGCCACTATGGGACATAATACTGTGTGCAGGGGCCACTATGGGGTATAATACTGTGTGCAGGGGCCACTATGGGGCATAATACTGTGTGCAGGGGCCACTATGGGACATAATACTGTGTGCAGGGGCCACTATGGGACATAAAACTGTGTACAGGGGCCACTATGGGACATAATCCTGTGTGCAGGGGCCACTATTTGGTATAATACTATGTGCAGGGGCCACTATGGGGACATAATACTGTGTGCAGGGGCCACTATGGGACATAATACTGTGTGCAGGGGCCACTATGGGACATAATACTGTGTGCAGGGGCCACTATGGGACATAATACTGTGTGCAGGGGCCACTATTTGGTATAATACTATGTGCAGGGGCCACTATGGGGACATAATACTGTGTGCAGGGGCCACTATGGGACATAATACTGTGTGCAGGGGCCACTATGGGACATAATACTGTGTGCAGGGGCCACTATGGGACATAATACTGTGTGCAGAGGACACTATGGGACATTATACTGTGTGTAAATGGGGTGCTATACCATGTGGGGGTGCAGGGTGGCCCAAGTCTTTGCTAGTAACGTCCCTTCCAGGATGAATCTGAATGTATTATATGGTTGTTTTCGGTGTGGCCCCTGAGCTCTATGTGACCGTCTCTCCCACACTTACACCGGATCTGTTTTTTACCTTTTTCAGCAATTGCTCCTTTGCGATTCTGGCCGTTTTCGCAGTTTCTGTTGTTAAGTTTCTATAATTCTCTGCAGCTGTGACTCGGGTTTGTCCAATAAATGCCGTTCCCTCCATCATAGACCTCCACACAGAAAACACGCTCCTGTGGGGATTAAAGAGGCCCCTCAGCAAACATCCAAAACAAGTACAAAATAATGAGTGCAAGGGAAACAAGGGGGTGTATGGAGAGCTTTCATGTGTGGCCAATGGAAGGATTATACAGCAACACAAGAGTAGCTACAGTATCAGGAAAACCAGTAGGTGTTATATCAAGGGACAACATGCTGAAATATGTCATAAAATAGTCACACGTGGCGTTTCTTACGAATAGTGAGTGGGGGTGGACACGTACACTATGTCTGAACGATGAAGTCAAGAAATGTCACCATCTCCATCAGCTCAAACTCTTTACATCCATCCATAGGCGCCGCTCCACTGAGTCCGGCACAGTTGGAATTTTTTCTCTAGCCCCCACCATGCCCGAGCTATCATTTCTTTAAATTTCAGCCTGATTATGCTCTTAACTGTTAGGTGGGCGGTCCTTAACTAGAGCAGATAGTCAGGCGCCACCCACCTGACAATACAAAGCATAAACGGGCTAAAACTAGCTGAAATGATAGCTCAGGAATGGTGGGGGCTAGAGAAAAAATTCCAACTGCACCAGAATCAGTGGTGAGGCGTCTACACAAGCAAACATGGGAAGTGGCAGAGCCGACTGCGCATGCGCAAGATTTCATCCTCATATACCACAGTGTGTGATGCCTACACGAGGCAGAAGATCTTTAGATGAAGAGGAGCGTGAACAGAATTAACTAAAGGGCGACAAGAAGTTATGACGCAGGGGTGTTTGGAGCACGGGGGAACACCCTACTTGAGCGTAATTTACAAATCGCAATAAACAGATTTTTACAGAAACGGCGCGATTTCCTAGAATATTTAATGGTGTCATTAGGAAGTAGAATTTGTCTTGCAAAAAACGAGCTCTCACATATCTATGTGAACGGACAACTAAAATGGTATAGCTTTTGAAAGACGCCTGGTAGACCCCACTATAGTCTATGGCTGTGATAGCGAACCTATGGCACGGGTGCCAGAGGTAGCACTCAGAGCCCTCTCTTTGGGCACCCATCCATGGAAAAGATTATACTGTGTGGGGGCCACTGTGCAGCAGATTATACTGTGTGGTGGACACTGTGCAGCAGATTATACTGTGTGGGGGTCACTGTGAAGCAGATTATACTGTGTGGGGGACACTGTGGAGCTGATTGGACTGTGTGGGGCCACTATGGAGGTGATTGTACTGTGTGGGGGGCCACTGTGGAGCAGATTATACTGTGTGGGGGTCACTGTGAAGCAGATTATACTGTGTGGGGGCCACTGTGGAGCTGATTGGACTGTGTGGGGCCACTATGGAGCTGATTATACTGTGTGGGGACCACTGTGGAGCAGACTGTACTGCGTGAGGCCACTGTGGAGCTGATTGGACAGGGTGGGGGTCACAGTGGAGCAGAAAGCTCTATAAAGCCCCATTCCTATGACCATATTTTGCAGGTCTGTAATTGTGGATCCGCACATTATTAAGGTTAAATTCCCATATTGGCACTTTGTGATAAATTAGTGGGTTTTTGGGTTGCAGTTTGGGCACTCGGTCTCTAAAAGGTTCGCCATCACTGACCTATGGGGTTTGCGGGTTTCCATGTGTAGCCACTTTTTTTAGCAGATGGGTCTTTGTCTTTTGGGTCTCCATGTGGAACCAAACGATGGAAACCTGAACACTAGTGTGGACAGAGGTTCGCACATGGAGCCCAGCGGGGCCCATTAACAGTAACGGGGTCCGTATGGTGTCCAAGCAGAGGATGCTATAGTCTTCTGCCAATTTTTGGTGGACTCTGTGATAGGACGCAGGTGTGAACTTGGCCTTAGCTTTCGGGGTCCTAACCTAGATGTCCGTAATACAACCGCCCCTTTAATAAATATGCAGCTGTTCTTTTTAATGTGGTTACATCGGAAAACTGTGCTAATGGCGGTAATAAATCTCCCCCGCCGTGTACCATGATAAGCGCAGGAGCCTAATTCGTGCCTCTCGACTAGTGACTTAGTAACTTGTCTCCTTTCGCTTTCTCATTACACAACAGACGATATTTCCTCCGTTGCGTTCGCTGTTGTCACCACGGCTTGTCATTAAAGGATCTGCCAGATGTTTGCCAGAATAATCTCTCGGCCAAAGTACGAAGCCTCTATTTACCGCAAGACTTTATATCTGCTCTCTGGCGAGTTTGCTTAGAATGAAAAAAGACAATTTAAAATAGGAAGTCAACGCGAAAAAGACCAAATAGTGCAAAAGTGAAAACTGCAATGTCACATTTAAAGGGGATGTCCAGGGTTTGGAAAACAGGGCCACACACAACCCATGGACAGGCGCGGTCGGCTTTCTTGGACTGCCACTTTAAGGACTTTTGTCCTTGCAACGTCCCGCCAGCCGTGTTGCGCTTGTTGTCGTATATGCGTTACTGTGTGAAAATAAAGATCGATGCTTGTAATAGGTTTTACAACGTCATATACAGGGCTGGTATTATACTAGAAGGTGCCCTGCGTTGTATCTGCTCATATTGGGTATGGTCAGACAGTATACAAATGACCATACGGTGCAATAGGCTGGCCACATAACATGTTCACACTGGTATACAGTACAAAGATAATATACTGCATTGTACAGTGTCTAAAGAGCAGTTCAATACAAATCATAATACCGCCATACTGTGCTCAAATAATAGCACCATATAGTGCTCAAGTAATACCATCATACGGTGCTCAAATAAAACCTCTATACAGTATTCCTATATCAAAACATAGTGCTCAAATAATACCACCATACAGTGTTCAAGTAATACCGTACAGTACTCATAATACCAACATACAGTGACCAGCTCCATAGAAAAATAATGTAATATATATAAATGATCCAATGATATAACTAATATTAGGATTTGTGGTGGTCACATATATAAGGGACACAATTCGCTAAGGTCTGGCTGTTAGGGCTCGTTCACACGGGCAAGAGGGGGCGGATTATGACGCCGAATGCACCTCAAAATCCGCCCCCTCACAATAGAGGTCTAGGTAGACCGCTACCTTCCTTTTTACCGTGAGCGGTATGTTCCGGCTCCCGATAAAAATAAGCGAGCCACCCTTTCTTCAGGCGGATTCCGTGGCTGAGTCAGCCCCGGCGTCCGCCTCACAACAGCACCTCCCGGACTAGGCCCATTCATTTGGGCCTACTCTTGAGCGGGAAGCCGCGATGGTCGCATTTTGGTCCAATTCTGATGCGGCTTCCCGCATCAGAATCAGGACCGAAATACGCAGTCCCGTGCCCCGTGTGATTTAGTGCCCCTTGTAAATTAGTGATTTCACGTCTACAGAAACACAGCGCACGTATTACATGGGATATAATGGAGGATTATAAATTCCAGCTCACATGGGGAGTTGTAGGTCTTGGTGTAATGGAAGGAGTTACGACGCATTTAGGACCAAATGGACTAAAGATCAATGTACAGAGAAGTCAATATTAAGATATCAATCCCACAAATCGGAAGCTCGAATCCAATGGAGACATCTTATTGGGAATCCATAACCAAAGGACAAAACGAAAGCGGTAAAATGTAAGACTGGCCGGATAAGCCTCGGTCCTTCACGTACTCAACTAGGGTGGAGCGGCTTAGCTACAATAAGCATCATATTGTGTCTCCTATTGCGGCCTACGTATTACAGTCAGACCAGCCTCAAGTAACAGAAATCCCACCTTTCTTCGTTGGGAAAACGGGGCCACCAAATGTTCCATTGAATTGATGCAACTATTGTTGGGGGAAGAGAAGAGGACTTATTTTCTAGAGAAGCTAAAGTGGAAGGAACAGATAGACGTAACCAAAAATTTTGAATCGGACTCCGAAATTGCCAATTACAGAGTGTCGGAGAGGTTCCAGAGTTTAACTGAGGCCTTCAAGACTTTAAAGATAACCAAGTCCATACGTTTCTCTCCGATAGACCAACTGGTGGCTCTGGGGCCTCTTCCGCCGACAGACCTTTCGGACTTGGATTCAAGCCAAAAAACCAATAAGACTCGCCCTAGAGGCAGAGGTCGAGAAAGGGAAGGAAGAAGAGCAAGTGGTGGGTCTTCAAATCTGATGTCTCTTGTATTGACGTATTTCTGGACTTGGTGACTCGCGATCTTATCAGTTGAACGTTCACATTTCAACTGTACTAAGGAAGATATGGACTTACCTTCTTCTATATAGGTGTTTCCCTATAGATCTCCTGAGGAATCCCCTCTTTCTTTGGACTGGGATGAAACACGTTAAGAAAGCGAGGAGGTTTTCCTGTCAGGGCGAGCTCTGGGACCACCATTGTAATGGTGGGAGTCCATTACTTGGGGCATTGCCCCATTATTAGCCTCTCTCCATCTCTAACCCGACCCACCTGGCTGCGGTTTCCGCGAGCCCCTGTTACATTACCCTGTATAAGACGGTTCCATTTTTAAAGATTTTTCCATACTGGGTAAGGATATCACCTGGAGTTATTTTAATGTTTCAGCAAACCAAGAAGTTTTGGACATTTATAGGCTCCCACCTTCTTGGCAACAATTTGGGGAAGGTCCTTTTCTGTTCACAAAGTGCACAAAACAAGGTCCATCGAGACGTGGTTGGGCGAGTTTGGTTTGGGGAAATTAAAGTGGCTGCACAAAGCCCTGGGCTCAACTCCAGCAGACACATTTGGGATGAATCACAACATCAACTGAGAACGCCTAAACTTCTTATGTTGTATACACTAGGGAACCTCATCCCATTTATATTATTGTACTTTACACTATTACTTGGCTTTATACCGATGTCTTCTGCCTTACATTTTCTTTTAACTAGATTTATCCAGATAAACAGATTTTGGAAACAACGTGATTTCTCAATATTGTGTCACAAGGTGATAGGCTACTGTATATGCGTCTGTATGTGGCCACCTAGTGGTTGTGCTGTTGCCTGTCAAGCGTCTTCTGATAAGGATTCATCCAGAAGACACTCGTGTTGGACGAGAGGGCCTGGCTTATAATCTCCACTCTAGTTCAACCTGAAGATGTTCAGTGTAGGTGAGGTCAGTCGGGTTGTTAAACACCGAAATTCACGCAGTCATGCCAGAACAGAAGAGGGACATCCCACAAACTTGGAAACCTAGGAGGTCTTGGTCTTCTGAAGCATTAAAAACCTGAAAAACAACCCCATAACATTACCCCTCCTCCACCGAACGTTACAGTTGTCCCAACGTAGTCAGACGGGTAACATTCTCTTGGCATTCGCCTAACCCAAATTGGTCCATCAAACAGCCACATAGGGAAGTGTGATTGGTCGCTCCACAGAACGCGTTTCTTACTTTATAACACTCCACTCGATGACTCGTAAGACTTGCATGTAGTTGTTGGCCATGGAAACCTGTGCCATGAAGAACCCAATGGGCTGAATGCAAGAATAGGTTTGGGTCTCTGCAGTTACAAAGTCAGTAGAGCGCTGGCGACTTTTTAGCACATGGCGCCCCCGTTGGTCAGTTTAATAACTAAATCCATCTTTCAATAATAGCGCTACAACTCATGATGGAATATCAAAAGAAGATTCACAAACGGACTTATCACCGTCCCACGCTGGAATTCAGAAAGCTCTAGAATGACCCGTTTTTACCACCTGACTAGGTCAATGGGTCTGAATGAACCACCTGAAGTCAATGGGTAAGAGCTGGGGCCCCAAACTTATCTCCATGACAAAGTTCCTCATCACGACTTGTACTATTGATTTATTGGAAAAATATGAAGCAACGGTTACGCGTCAAAGATTGTGAAAGAATTCCCTCCAATACCACACAATGGTGACCTCTGATGGTGGGTTGTCCCACAGATAGGTCACCTACTGATCCAATCAGTGGATTATCAGTCCATGGTTGTGTGACGGATGGCCCCATGGTCATGTGATGGACAGCCCATGGTCATAAGATGGACAGCCCCATGGACAGCCCATGGTCATAAGATGGACGGTCCCTTGGACAGCCCATGGTCAAGCGATGGAAACAATCGTCATGTAATGGATGACCCATGGTCATGCGATGGACTGCTCATGGTCGGGCCTATGGTCATGTGATGGACGGTCCCTTGGACAGCCCATGGTCAAGCGACGGAAACAATTGTCATGTAATGGATGACCCATGGTCATGCGATGGACTGCTCATGGTCGGGCCTATGGTCATGTGATGGACGGTCCCTTGGACAGCCCATGGTCAAGCGACGGAAACAATTGTCATGTAATGGATGACCCATGGTCATGCGATGGAGGGCTCATGGTCATGTGATGGACGGCCCCATGGTCAGGTGATGAGCTCGTTACCAGGTAGATGTCTGATTACAGTGCAATGACTGTAACGAGTTACGACTAACGAGTGCACCTGTGTGTTCCTCATCAACTGAAGATCCATGTGGGTTTGACATGCTGGGATCAGCTGGTTCAAGTGGCAGCAACGTTCCCAGAGTGCCACCTCCGCCTCACAGGCCCACATTCATTGGTCACATGTCCGTATCGTAACTCTTTCCCCTGCAAGCTCATGTGAACGCTGCGGCCTCTTCGCACAGGATACTGCCGTTCTGTAATTATAACCTATCTTAAGGAGACGTCATGAATTATTAAGCATGGAAAACCCCTTTAAATAACAATCCGTGGTTTCGCACAGTAGTCACGTGGACCCACCTACCTGCATTCACTGGTTTCATTCTTTCCTCGATGCCAGTCTCTCTTCAGGTATTGACTCGCCAGCCTCTGTAAAGCCTGAAGGTCACAAAAACAGCAAGTTGATGAATGTCGCGTGTCTGGCCGCGGTGTTTACCGGGACATAGCGCTTTCTTAGCACGGCTCTGCTACATTTAGCACTTGCACATAGTGCGCACACATTCCCCTAGCAGGCAGATCTGTGCCAACAGACACAAGGGTTAGAAATGCGATCACAAATATTGGCTCAAGCCGAAAGGGATTGTGAGTATTCGCTGCCAGTAACATAGTTCACACAGGAACAAGACTGACCCATGACCACAAAAAGTGTATTCAGGCATTTGTCGGATGAAAACCAGATCTACCGGCCAAGGAGACGATAAAGGAGACCTAATCTACATCTAGAGGACGCTCGGCAGGGCAGAAGCTTCACACGGATCTCCATTAACTGGTCTAGCGATTAAGATGGTATATTAGGCTCAGTTCACACTGAATATACTTTTTGACTAGGGGGGGAGCCTGCACGCACTATGAGAAGATAACCTGACCACAATAAGGACATCATGGCTGGTTATCAGGAGGACACTACATGTATGAGAAGATAACCCGACCACAATAAGGACATCATGGCTGGTTATCAGGAGGGGACACTACATGTATGAGAAGATAACCTGACCACAATAAGGACATCATGGCTGGTTATCAGGAGGGGACACTACATGTATGAGAAGATAACCCGACCACAATAAGGACATCATGGCTGGTTATCAGGAGGGGACACTACATGTATGAGAAGATAACCTGACCACAATAAGGACATCATGGCTGGTTATCAGGAGGACACTACATGTATGAGAAGATAACCTGACCACAATAAGGACATCATGGCTGGTTATCAGGAGGGGACACTACATGTATGAGAAGATAACCTGACCACAATAAGGACATCATGGCTGGTTATCAAGAGGACACTATATGTATGAGAAGATAACCTGACCACAATAAGGACATCATGGCTGGTTATCAGGAGGACACTACATGTATGAGAAGATAACCCGACCACAATAAGGACATCATGGCTGGTTATCAGGAGGACACTACATGTATGAGAAGATAACCCGACCACAAAAAGGACATCATGGCTGGTTATCAGGAGGGGACACTACATGTATGAGAAGATAACCCCACCACAATAAGGACATCATGGCTGGTTATCAGGAGGACACTACATGTATGAGAAGATAACCTGACCACAATAAGGACATCATGGCTGGTTATCAAGAGGACACTATATGTATGAGAAGATAACCTGACCACAATAAGGACATCATGGCTGGTTATCAGGAGGACACTACATGTATGAGAAGATAACCCGACCACAATAAGGACATCATGGCTGGTTATCAGGAGGACACTACATGTATGAGAAGATAACCCGACCACAATAAGGACATCATGGCTGGTTATCAGGAGGACACTACATGTATGAGAAGATAACCCGACCACAATAAGGACATCATGGCTGGTTATCAGGAGGACACTACATGTATGAGAAGATAACCCGACCACAATAAGGACATCATGGCTGGTTATCAGGAGGGGACACTACATGTATGAGAAGATAACCTGACCACAATAAGGACATCATGGCTGGTTATCAGGAGGGGACACTACATGTATGAGAAGATAACCCGACCACAATAAGGACATCATGGCTGGTTATCAGGAGGGGACACTACATGTATGAGAAGATAACCTGACCACAATAAGGACATCATGGCTGGTTATCAGGAGTACACTACATGTATGAGAAGATAACCTGACCACAATAAGGACATCATGGCTGGTTATCAGGAGGGGACACTACATGTATGAGAAGATAACCTGACCACAATAAGGACATCATGGCTGGTTATCAAGAGGACACTATATGTATGAGAAGATAACCTGACCACAATAAGGACATCATGGCTGGTTATCAGGAGGACACTACATGTATGAGAAGATAACCCGACCACAATAAGGACATCATGGCTGGTTATCAGGAGGACACTACATGTATGAGAAGATAACCCGACCACAAAAAGGACATCATGGCTGGTTATCAGGAGGGGACACTACATGTATGAGAAGATAACCCCACCACAATAAGGACATCATGGCTGGTTATCAGGAGGACACTACATGTATGAGAAGATAACCTGACCACAATAAGGACATCATGGCTGGTTATCAAGAGGACACTATATGTATGAGAAGATAACCTGACCACAATAAGGACATCATGGCTGGTTATCAGGAGGACACTACATGTATGAGAAGATAACCCGACCACAATAAGGACATCATGGCTGGTTATCAGGAGGACACTACATGTATGAGAAGATAACCTGACCACAATAAGGACATCATGGCTGGTTATCAGGAGGACACTACATGTATGAGAAGATAACCCGACCACAATAAGGACATCATGGCTGGTTATCAGGAGGACACTACATGTATGAGAAGATAACCCGACCACAATAAGGACATCATGGCTGGTTATCAGGAGGGGACTACATGTATGTCAGGCACCACTCACTTAACAGTAGAGCTATCAGGCGCCAAAACTTATGGCACCAACTGCTCAGGAACAGTGGGGGATAGAGAGAAAGTATTCTAACTGCAGCGGAATCGGTGCCCAAGAACTGGAGTTGGAAGCAGTAGTGAAACGTCCTCTATAAAGCCCGGAGGAGTTGTGCGGCAGAAGACTTAGAACATTTTATGTGTTGTGCTGTGCTCTAAAAATGCCCAGTGAGCCCTACTGTCAGGATGTGATAAACCGCAGCGATGTAACGACAGATCCTTTCCAGGACGGCAGGATTTATGGGCGAGTAATGAAGAGCCTCCTTTATATTTCCTTTGGAGGCGATCCATCCACCAGCGTGCCATTATTAGCCTCTTTTATTGTGTCTTCTAGACGGATCTGTCCCATGTTAAAGGGAATGTTAATGTGCCTGGGTAAGCAGTTTGCAATGTCACCAGAGCTTTGTGCTCATCCCGTGGTCTGCGGCCACTCGTCTGGTCGCTGACTGATAAGTAAACATGGCTCGGGTGTCACGTTCGCTGCGTGGGTCGCTTGTTCTGCCTCCTTCCCTGTTTATTCGCAGTTTGCCCCCTGGCCGGGACGCCTTTGTTTTTGTTTTTCTCTATTTACTTTAGAATTTCAGCTCTAAAAAAAAAATCTATTTAACCCCTTAAAGACACCTCCTTAAAGGGAACGTCCATTTTTTAGTATTCTGTTGTTTAACCCTTTCAGAACACATCGATTCAGTTTTGTTTCTTTTGAGTTTTTGTGTTTGAAAATCCAAAACTTTTTTTTTTCAATACTCAACATAGCCACATGAGAGTATGTTTGGTAAAGGGGTTTTCCAGGCTTTGTAATCAATAACCTATCCTTAGGATCGATCCTTAGTTAAAGATCAGCAGGAGTCCGACTGACTCCACAGGCCTACCAACAGATTCAGACTGAGGTTCCTTGGGCCAGGGGTGAACCTACCCCTTTCGCCGCCCAAGGCGAACTACGGAAAGCGCCCCCCCCCCCTCCCGGGAGGAGGGGGCGGAGCGGAGGGAGCGTGGCGGGGCGCAGGGGGCGGGGCTTAGCGCCGTTCGCAGGCAGACAGCAGGCACGGAGAGGACCTGCTCTCTGCCTGAGCGTGAGGGGAGGCTGCCGGAGCAGCTTAGGTAATCAAAAATGCCGCCCTCTCTGGGGCCCTGACATAGCGCCGCCTGAAGCGGTTGCTTCAGGTCGCCTCATGGGAGGTGCGGCACTGCCTTGGGCCCATTAGGTAATAAGTTTAGGGGCCTACCTGCTAACACCCCCTAGGAAATACGAAAAATTTCAATGTATTCTGCTGGACTATTATTGGACCCACTGGAGGATCCTCTGGTGTTCTGATGGGCCAGTCCAACATTGAAATAGACCATAGCACCCTTCAAAATTTGGGAGTCTTCTGCTGGACCATTATTGTGTTAGGGTCCCTTCACATGGTATAAGCGCACCGCTCATTTAGACACGTATACACGTGTCCGAGCGCGGCGCTTCAATACAGAGCCAATTATTTCAATGGGAAGCGCGCGTATATGCCGATATACGCGCGCTTCCCATTGAAATCAGTGAGATCTGTTTTGAAGCGCCGCGCTCGGACACGTGTATACGTGTCCACATGAGCGGTGCACTTACGCCGTGTGAAGGGGCCCTTAGGGTCCACCAAAGACGCCTCCAGGTACTCTATCGAACCCCCACAGACATTCAATTGACAACCTATCCTAAAAATAGGTGATCAAATCCTGGAAAAACCCAACTTTGGGCAAGCTGTATTTCAGGAATCTGAACTGAAACCATAGTCAAGACTGGGGATCCAAATCTTATGCATCAGTATCTATAAAATTCCCAAAATAGTCAGAGAACTCGCTCCACCTTACCTGACCATATTCCTTTTCAATGGCGGCCCGTTGCTTGCAGAAGGACCTAGAAAACAAAAATTTGCGTTAACGATGTTAGGTTGGAAGGGCGGTGGTCCAAAATTCAGGGAATTATCAATACCATTTGTTGCTAAAGAGAAACCGTAAAGGGGTTGGCCAGGAATTGGACCAACCCCTGTGACAGTTGAGGAGAGGAGGGGCCAACCCAGGTGCTGGTTTCGATCACGTGACCTGGGGTCGATACCAGCCGGGAACCCCTCTGGTCCAGCATGAAAAAGAAACCCCGGAGTAAGGGCGGAAAGTAATACTCGTTGGACAACCCTTTCAACCCCTGTGTGGTCTACAGGATTTCCACAAGGTTTGTAATTGAAAGATTTTTAGGATTTTTTTAAATATAGAAAATAATTTGAAAAATTTTAAATATCACCAAAAATTTGTAAAAATTAAGATTTAAACAATAGGTTATTTGCTTGCAACACTTTCCTTTTAAGGCTTCTCGGATGTTAAAACACCACCCGAGCCAATGGCTTATCTGGTGATCTCGGCTGGTCTGGCGGCGGCAATGAGCCGTAATAATGGAGAAGCTGCAGACAACCGCACGTTGCCGCTACCGAGAGGTAAATATACTATTACACGCCGCCTACTCCAGGGACTATGTAGGGGCACCAGACCCCACACTAAATAACACAAGGTATCTCTGGATGCTCCCCCCCCCCTCTCCCCCCACTGTTATACACATCCATATAGACAGAGGTTGTTCTGATAGGGCACTATCTATCAGGCAGCACCCAGCTTTCCACAAATCAAGAATGGCAGATCTACATTGCTACAAAAAATTGAAAAAACCCTTATTTCTTCTTCTTGTAGATTCATGAATCAGGAGGATCTGGATGAACATTTCGTGCCTGGCACCAGAATTCAAAAGTAAAGTACACGACATGTGAATGGGGTTTACAAAATTGGTCGGGTGCAGATTTTAGCGCACAGTGCGGACTTCAGAATGATGCAAGGCGCTGTTAACACATGGTCTGAGACCGACGTTGGGCGCCAACCAGAACCTCCATAGGATACAGCCGTCACGTTATCTATATAGTCCTACAAACGCCAGAAACTTAAAGGGATCCTATCATTAAAACTCAAGTCTATTCTTCTCCTACCTTTAGATGTCTTCTCCGTGCCACAATTCGGTAGAAATCCCGGTTTTCGTCGGTATACAAATGAGTTCTCTCGCAGCACTGGGGCGGGTCCCCGGGCTCAAACAGCACTGGGGGTGTCCCCAATGCTGCGAGAGAACTCTCCAGCGCCGCCTCCATCTTCTTCAGGAACATCTTCTCTTCACGTCTTCTTCCGGCGCTGAGTTCAAACTTCTATGCCTCGGGCAGAGCCGACTGCGCATGCCCAGGCCACAAGAAAATGGCCGCTTACAATATTACGGATACGGCCTAGACACATGGCCGTAAAACCTGCGAATGTGAATGGGGCCATGTAAATCCGCAATTGAGGACGAAATATACTATAGGTATACTATACTTACTATGGGACACTATAGGTGATGTATTGTAACGGGAGACCATTATCGTGATGTGAACAGGGCCTAAAGGAGGGGAAAGAAGTATCACAGGATACAGGTATCCTGCAATGGATTAACTAGAAGTTTCCAAAAAGGAGCGATGAACAAGGCCAGGTCCACAATGGCGCCATTAACATCAGCAGTCAAGTCGCTAAACCAATAGAGATCCTGTCTCTGGGCTCACGGCCCTATACATGGAGCCATAATAATACAACCATCATGTGTAAGGGCCATAAGAAACAAATGGGGCAGCAGTAACAAAGCCCACTGTCGTGTCCATGGGGGCTAAATGTGCCTCAAAGGGTCTCCTGGCCCACAATGGCCACCCCGGCCACTTTACAAAACACATCGCCATAGATCCTGACTGCCTTGTAGGGCCTACATTTTGCTGCGACACTTCTTACCCATAAGGCCCAAAGCTTCCTAAGCTCCGGTGCGGTGACAATGCTGTAATCCGGTGTATATAATGTGTCAGGACTTGTCCGCACACAGCATTAAAGGCAGTACAAATTAACTATTTATGTGCCCTGCAATAAAAAAAAAAAAACTTGTGTCGCAACAGACATTGCTTCCATGAAGCCCGCAAGACGTACTGATCGAGAGACGTATTTATAGGAGACATATACAGTGCCAGGGACAGCTGTGCTATACGGGAGGGATCAATGTCTACCTCACATAATGTATCTGTAGTATAGAAAAATGATGTCTATAAAGAGTCCATTTGGGGACATGAAAAACAAACCCAGGAGGTCGGGGGTTGTGCTGCCTGTACTGGGATGTGATAATGACACTACAAGACATTATAGACCAGTGATGGCAAAACTTTTAGAGGCCGAGTGCCCAAACTGCAACCCAAAACCCACTAATTTATCACAAAGTGGCAACACAGGAATTTAACCTTAATAATGTGCGGATCCACAATTACACACAATTACAGACCTGCGGAATATGGTGATAGGAATGGGGCTTTATACAGCTTTGTGCTCCACTGTGACCCCCGCACAGTCCAATCTGCTGCACAGTGGCCCCCACACAGTATAATCTGCTGCACAGTGGCCCCCACACAGTATAATCTGCTGCACAGTGGCCCCCACACAGTATAATCTGCTGCACAGTGGCCCCCACACAGTATAATCTGCTGCACAGTGGCCCCCACACAGTATAATCTGCTGCACAGTGGCCCCCACACAGTATAATCTGCTGCACAGTGGCCCCCACACAGTATAATCTGCTGCACAGTGTCCGCCACACAGTATAATCTGCTGCACAGTGGCCCCCACACAGTATAATCTGCTGCACAGTGGCCCTCACACAGTACAATCAGCACCACTGTGGCCATCACACAGTCCAATCTGCTGCACAGTGGCCCACACACAGTACAATCAGCTCCACTGTGGCCAGTACAATCTGCTCCATGGATGGGTGCTCAAAGAGAGGGCTCTGATTGCCACCTCTGGCACCGGTGCCACAGGTTCGCCATCACGGTTATAGGTTATGATGACTTTAGTAGGGTCAATACTTTCATCGAAAAGACAAAGATCTTCTGTAAACATCTACATTGTCCGAGTCTCACAGACTAGTCAGATGATAAGGAATACAAAGCGACTGTACAAACTGGGTCAGCCTCCCATTGTACTTGCAACATAGCGTCTGAGATGAAGCCATCGGCCCTCCAGAATATTGACCTGCTGACTCCGCGACTCTGCTGTCCTACAACTGCTGCACATCCGTAAAAATAGAACTGGCATCAGAAAAATCCTCCTTACCTGGCACTCGGCTATTTATAAGCTGCTTTTAGCTGCAGTCATTGTGTCCATTATGTACTAACTACAAAGGATGTAAACGCCACAAACCTCCGCCTGCTCCTATAAAGCAAGCGCTGGATGTTTGTGCTCTCCTCCCCCCCGCTGAATAGGGCACTCAGAAAATGTAAGATAATCATTGCATCATATGAGGCAGCAGAATGTCAAACCATAGGACAAATGGATATCGTAGCAATGGAGCACGACTAGACCAGATGTTTGGTCTCCAGGAAGATCCTGGACTAGAAGGGACAATCAGGACTGAAATGGGCAAGGACTAAGGACTACATGTACACCCATAAATGTTAGGTTATATGTATACACCGATAACAGACAACATGGGACTGGGGGAGTGGCGTAACTAGGAATGGTGCGGCCCTGTGGCGAACTTTTGACAGGTAGGTTAGTGTCACCAGAGCCAGCATATCACCCCAGCCCTGCAGATAGATAGGTTACTGTCACCAGAACCAGCATATCACCCCAGCCCTGCAGATAGATAGGTTACTGTCACCAGAACCAGCATATCACCCCAGCCCTGCAGATAGATAGGTTAGTGTCACCAGAGCCAGCATATCACCCCAGCCCTGCAGATAGATAGGTTACTGTCACCAGAACCAGCATATCACCCCAGTCCTGCAGATAGATAGGTTACTGTCACCAGACCCAGTATATCACCCCAGCCCTGCAGATAGATAGGTTACTGTCACCAGAGCCAGCATATCACCCCAGCCCTGCAGATAGATAGGTTACTGTCACCAGACCCAGTATATCACCCCAGCCCTGCAGATAGATAGGTTACTGTCACCAGAACCAGCATATCACCCCAGCCCTGCAGATAGATAGGTTACTGTCACCAGAACCAGCATATCACCAAAAAGACACCCCCTGCCCCCCCACCCCCGAGTATAATAGTGCATGTGGGGCCCGTGGCGTCACTTACCGATCCCGGCCCCACTGATCGGCTGTTCTCAGCTTCTGATACACAGAAAATGGAGCAGGAAGCAGACAGCGCCGTTCTCGGTGTAGTGGCCAGATCGAGTACTGCAGCTCAGATCTCATTTACTTGAACAGGAGCCAAATTGCAGTAACTCAATTCAACCACTACACAGTGCTGTTTGCTTCCTGCTCCATTCTCTGTGTATCAACTGCTTAGAACATCTGATTGATTGGTGTGCCGGGTGTCGGACCCCCACTAATTTGATATCCTTTGGATAGATCACCAATATTCACAGGGCTATAGGTAATAGGTCTGTGGCCAGCACACTTACTTGGTGGGAAGGAGATACTGGGGCTTTTATTTTTCTCTGTCCCCTTCCACAGCACTCACAGCTGGATCTGGACTAGTAGCTCACACCTTGGCGGGGGGTTATTCTTGCTGGAGCCAGACCTGGTTTCTCACCTTATGAGTGTCGCTAAGCTTTATTTAGGCTGTTCCTATTTAATATCATTACAGAAGGCAAAGTTCACATTGTGTTTGATGTTCTGCAGAATTCTTTGCCGAGGGATTAGGTAACCTGCCAGAAGTCTGAGAGCAGAAAAGCAGGAGGAGGACGCTACCTGAGGCGAAAGTCTGTCCAGACAGCTACGTCCTAAGATGTGCAAATTTGGGGAAGGAAATAGTGCAAACAGGAACAAACATAACCTCAACACAAGCATACAGAAAGTATATATTCCCTGCCATTATATCCCCCAGCCCTGCAGATAGATAGGTTACTGTCACCAGAACCAGCATATCACCCCAGCCCTGCAGATAGATAGGTTACTGTCACCAGAACCAGCATATCACCCCAGCCCTGCAGATAGATAGGTTACTGTCACCAGACCCAGTATATCACCCCAGCTCTGCAGATAGATAGGTTAGTGTCACCAGACCCAGTATATCACCCCAGCCCTGCAGATAGATAGGTTACTGTCACCAGAGCCAGCATATCACCCCAGCCCTGCAGATAGATAGGTTACTGTCACCAGACCCAGTATATCACCCCAGCCCTGCAGATAGATAGGTTACTGTCACCAGAACCAGCATATCACCCCAGCCCTGCAGATAGATAGGTTACTGTCACCAGAACCAGCATATCACCAAAAAGACACCCCCTGCCCCCCCACCCCCGAGTATAATAGTGCATGTGGGGCCCGTGGCGTCACTTACCGATCCCGGCCCCACTGATCGGCTGTTCTCAGCTTCTGATACACAGAAAATGGAGCAGGAAGCAGACAGCGCCGTTCTCGGTGTAGTGGCCAGATCGAGTACTGCAGCTCAGATCTCATTTACTTGAACAGGAGCCAAATTGCAGTAACTCAATTCAACCACTACACAGTGCTGTTTGCTTCCTGCTCCATTCTCTGTGTATCAACTGCTTAGAACATCTGATCGATTGGTGTGCCGGGTGTCGGACCCCCACTAATTTGATATCCTTTGGATAGATCACCAATATTCACAGGGCTATAGGTAATAGGTCTGTGGCCAGCACACTTACTTGGTGGGAAGGAGATACTGGGGCTTTTATTTTTCTCTGTCCCCTTCCACAGCACTCACAGCTGGATCTGGACTAGTAGCTCACACCTTGGCGGGGGGTTATTCTTGCTGGAGCCAGACCTGGTTTCTCACCTTATGAGTGTCGCTAAGCTTTATTTAGGCTGTTCCTATTTAATATCATTACAGAAGGCAAAGTTCACATTGTGTTTGATGTTCTGCAGAATTCTTTGCCGAGGGATTAGGTAACCTGCCAGAAGTCTGAGAGCAGAAAAGCAGGAGGAGGACGCTACCTGAGGCGAAAGTCTGTCCAGACAGCTACGTCCTAAGATGTGCAAATTTGGGGAAGGAAATAGTGCAAACAGGAACAAACATAACCTCAACACAAGCATACAGAAAGTATATATTCCCTGCCATTATATCCCCCAGCCCTGCAGATAGATAGGTTACTGTCACCAGAACCAGCATATCACCCCAGCCCTGCAGATAGATAGGTTACTGTCACCAGAACCAGCATATCACCCCAGTGCTGCAGATAGATAGGTTACTGTCACCAGAACCAGCATATCACCCCAGCCCTGCAGATAGATAGGTTACTGTCACCAGAACCAGCATATCACCCCAGCCCTGCAGATAGATAGGTTACTGTCACCAGAACCAGCATATCACCCCAGCCCTGCAGATAGATAGGTTACTGTCACCATACCAGTATATCACCCAGCCCTGCAGATAGATAGGTTACTGGCACCAGTATATCACATCCCTGTTTGATCAACAAAGCCACCCTGGCATCATCTGCATTATATAGGATAACACAGGATGTATATACCTGTATGTGGCACAGTGTATATGTATACATGTTTTCTACAAACACTGAGTCCTGACTCCCTGATCCTATACGTACAGATCTTAGTCTGCGACACAACAGATCACAACAGGCTTTCACTGCGGCAGCGTCTATGAATAAATGATCACGCGGATGATTCATTCAGACAGGACATTTCCTCTTTACCTTGACGTTGCGCTAACTCCATAGACTCCCGGCTGGTCTGTAACCCAATCCACCTTTACAACGGGGCTGTCTAATACAACCGCCAGACCAGCGCAGTCAGGAGCTTATGGGACTATCCTGTCTTCTTTATAGAGGCAGCGTCATCTCTCCTGACAGGTCTGTCTTCGTACATACTTGTATTCCTTATGCGAAAACCACTCTGGAGCATCGTTTGCTAAGACTATGCATGGCGCTGTCCCTCCATTATTCCTCCTGGCAATGCACAAACAGACAATGGTGCACCTGCAGAGTCTGTCCTTTATCTTTATATGGTTCTATTCACTTTCTTGCAGGAGTTCGGCCGCCCCTTTAAGACATCTCATGGTGTACTATTCTAAGTGTGCATGTGGTTGTGGTTTTTCTCGTAGACTATAATGAAGTGCTTAGAAAGCAGAAGTAATCACGGATGGGTCCTGACGGTGGGAGCCTGAGCGCCGATACACGGAGAGAAGAACCGCAACCTATGAAGCCGGTCCTATACTTGGTCACATTTGTAATCTGTGTTTTACAAAAAGTTCTAGATCTCGCAATATTAACTCTGGCCGCTAAGCCTAATAATAGACTGATACTTGCCAATTCAGTAGGGATTTTCTTTGTAGCATTTACATCACAGACAAGACAGCTAAAGGATAAAACCTCTGCAAGGATTACAATAGATGTTCACACCTTTACAGATAACACCCATAGTGACCCATCATTGCATGTCGTCAGTTTATTTATTCCCAATCCCAGCATAGAGCACGTCTAGAAAATTTTCCCATATAGGTCAATGAGTCGGCCCCAGACTATTCCAAGTACTAGTTCAAAGCGTTATCCACCATTGTAATATCAGTGGCCTATATTTAAAGGGGTTGTCTGGGGAGTATTTATTCACTTACGTGGTCCAGTGGATGCTTTTTATGCATTGGTTACGTCCTACCCTCTGTGTAAAGTGATTGGAGGCAACGTCACCCTGATCCGGAGTCGCTCCGTCCACTCCTCCCCCGATTTCACACCCCTGCAAAACCCAGGGACCCGAATGCTGTCAATGAACACAAGACCTGGGGAACCATGGCATCACTGCAATCCCTGGGTCAGGTAAGTTATTAAATACTCCCTGGACAACCCCTTTAAGATATGACTTTAATATTAGATCATAGTCACAGACAGTGCTGCAATACCTAAAGCAGCCACTACTCCGTGTAGCGCAAGTGAGCAGCGTGGCCCTTGGCGTGTGAACATGACCCGGAGCCCGGCTGTCCTGAAACAGTTGATCTGTGGGAATTGCGCAGGTGTAATATTGATGACCTGTTTTAAGGATAGGCCACTAATACTACAAAGGCGGAGAACTCCTTTAAGGGGGCTTCTCCTTTAATGTGCTGCAATCCACCCACTCGGTAAGAAAAAAGCCTGACTTCTCCAAAGTTTACTTAGCTTCCCACTGAAAGGAAGTGAATGCACGACTAAAGTATGCTCCATAGAGAGTCCCGGCGCTGGATCCCGACTGCAACTCTGCGCAGACACTTCCTTCAATTCAAGAGATAGCATCTTATGTCAAAACTACCAGGGATTGTAGGGTTAACTGGGAAAGGGAAGCAATGGTCATAACAAGGCGACGGAGCAGATAGCGCTGTAAGATCCCGTACTCCGGCATCCAATAATCCAGAGACTCTAAAACCAAAACAGAGGTCGAGCAAAGAGGACAGAAAGCTCAGGAGACAGAACCTCCTAAATCTGATGTATACGGCAGACTATATACCTTCTATACTCCTCACCTGATGTCTTCCAGGAGTTCAGTGTCCTGCTGCTGCTTGGTCTGCAGACTTGAGAGCTGCTCCACAAAGCGAACCTTCACCTCCTGCGTCACCTTCACCTGAGGAGGCGAAATAATAACGTCATTTACCAATCAATTATGACAACCTGGATATAGGATTATAGGATGGAGGAGAGAAGCTGAGCTGTGTGATATATATGGTTATAGGATGGAGGAGAGAAGCTGAGCTGTGTGATATATAGGGTTATATGATAGAGGGAGAGAAGCTGAGCTGTGTGATATATAGGTTATATGATAGAGGAGAGAAGCTGAGCACTGTGATATATAGGTTATATGATAGAGAGAGAGAAGCTGAGCTGTGTGATATATAGGATAGAGGAGAGAAGCTGAGCTGTGTGATATATAGGATAGAGGAGAGAAGCTGAGCTGTGTGATATATATGGTTATAGGATGGAGGAGAGAAGCTGAGCTGTGTGATATATAGGGTTATATGATAGAGGGAGAGAAGCTGAGCTCTGTGATATATAGGTTATATGATAGAGAGAGAGAAGCTGAGCTGTGTGATATATAGGATAGAGGAGAGAAGCTGAGCTGTGTGATATATAGGGTTATATGATAGAGGAGAGAAGCTGAGCTGTGTGATATATAGGGTTATAGGATAGAGGAGAGAAGCTGAGCTGTGTGATATATAGGGTTATATGATAGAGGAGAGAAGCTGAGCTGTGTGATATATAGGGTGATAGGATAGGGGAGAGAAGCTGAGCTCTGTGATATATAGTGGTATATGATAGAGGAGAGAAGCTGAGCTGTGTGATATATAGGGTTATAGGATAGAGGAGAGAAGCTGAGCTGTGTGATATATAGGGTTATATGATAGAGGAGAGAAGCTGAGCTCTGTGATATATAGGGTTATAGGATAGAGGAGAGAAGCTGAGCTGTGTGATATATAGGGTTATAGGATAGAGGAGAGAAGCTGAGCTGTGTGATATATAGGGTTATATGATAGAAGGAGAGAAGCTGAGCTGTGTGATATATAGGATAGAGGAGAGAAGCTGAGCTGTGTGATATATAGGGTTATAGGATAGAGGAGAGAAGCTGAGCTGTGTGATATATAGGGTTATATGATAGAGGAGAGAAGCTGAGCTGTGTGATATATAGGGTTATATGATAGAGGAGAGAAGCTGAGCTCTGTGATATATAGGGGTATAGGATAGAGGAGAGAAGCTGAGCTGTGTGGTATATAGGGTAGAGGAGAGAAGCTGAGCTGTGTGATATATAGGGTTATATGATAGAGGAGAGAAGCTGAGCTGTGTGATATATAGGGTTATATGATAGAGGAGAGAAGCTGAGCTGTGTGATATATAGGGTTATATGATAGAGGGAGAGAAGCTGAGCTGTGTGATATATAGGTTATATGATAGAGGAGAGAAGCTGAGCACTGTGATATATAGGTTATATGATAGAGAGAGAGAAGCTGAGCTGTGTGATATATAGGATAGAGGAGAGAAGCTGAGCTGTGTGATATATAGGGTTATATGATAGAGGAGAGAAGCTGAGCTGTGTGATATATAGGGTTATAGGATAGAGGAGAGAAGCTGAGCTGTGTGATATATAGGGTTATATGATAGAGGAGAGAAGCTGAGCTGTGTGATATATAGGGTGATAGGATAGGGGAGAGAAGCTGAGCTCTGTGATATATAGTGGTATATGATAGAGGAGAGAAGCTGAGCTGTGTGATATATAGGGTTATAGGATAGAGGAGAGAAGCTGAGCTGTGTGATATATAGGGTTATATGATAGAGGAGAGAAGCTGAGCTCTGTGATATATAGGGTTATAGGATAGAGGAGAGAAGCTGAGCTGTGTGATATATAGGGTTATAGGATAGAGGAGAGAAGCTGAGCTGTGTGATATATAGGGTTATATGATAGAAGGAGAGAAGCTGAGCTGTGTGATATATAGGATAGAGGAGAGAAGCTGAGCTGTGTGATATATAGGGTTATAGGATAGAGGAGAGAAGCTGAGCTGTGTGATATATAGGGTTATATGATAGAGGAGAGAAGCTGAGCTGTGTGATATATAGGGTTATATGATAGAGGAGAGAAGCTGAGCTGTGTGATATATAGGGTTATAGGATAGAGGAGAGAAGCTGAGCTGTGTGATATATAGGGTTATATGATAGAGGAGAGAAGCTGAGCTCTGTGATATATAGGGTTATAGGATAGAGGAGAGAAGCTGAGCTGTGTGATATATAGGGTTATATGATAGAAGGAGAGAAGCTGAGCTGTGTGATATATAGGATAGAGGAGAGAAGCTGAGCTGTGTGATATATAGGGTTATAGGATAGAGGAGAGAAGCTGAGCTGTGTGATATATAGGGTTATATGATAGAGGAGAGAAGCTGAGCTGTGTGATATATAGGGTTATATGATAGAGGAGAGAAGCTGAGCTGTGTGATATATAGGGTTATATGATAGAGGAGAGAAGCTGAGCTGTGTGATATATAGGGGTATAGGATAGAGGAGAGAAGCTGAGCTGTGTGGTATATAGGGTAGAGGAGAGAAGCTGAGCTGTGTGATATATAGGGTTATATGATAGAGGAGAGAAGCTGAGCTGTGTGATATATAGGGTTATATGATAGAGGAGAGAAGCTGAGCTGTGTGATATATAGGGTTATATGATAGAGGGAGAGAAGCTGAGCTGTGTGATATATAGGTTATATGATAGAGGAGAGAAGCTGAGCACTGTGATATATAGGTTATATGATAGAGAGAGAGAAGCTGAGCTGTGTGATATATAGGATAGAGGAGAGAAGCTGAGCTGTGTGATATATAGGGTTATATGATAGAGGAGAGAAGCTGAGCTGTGTGATATATAGGGTTATAGGATAGAGGAGAGAAGCTGAGCTGTGTGATATATAGGGTTATATGATAGAGGAGAGAAGCTGAGCTGTGTGATATATAGGGTGATAGGATAGGGGAGAGAAGCTGAGCTCTGTGATATATAGTGGTATATGATAGAGGAGAGAAGCTGAGCTGTGTGATATATAGGGTTATATGATAGAGGAGAGAAGCTGAGCTCTGTGATATATAGGGTTATAGGATAGAGGAGAGAAGCTGAGCTGTGTGATATATAGGGTTATAGGATAGAGGAGAGAAGCTGAGCTGTGTGATATATAGGGTTATATGATAGAAGGAGAGAAGCTGAGCTGTGTGATATATAGGATAGAGGAGAGAAGCTGAGCTGTGTGATATATAGGATTATATGATAGAAGGAGAGAAGCTGAGCTGTGTGATATATAGGATAGAGGAGAGAAGCTGAGCTGTGTGATATATAGGATTATATGATAGAAGGAGAGAAGCTGAGCTGTGTGATATATAGGGGTATAGGATAGAGGAAAGAAGCTGAGCTCTGTGATATATAGGGTGATAGGATAGGGGAGAGAAGCTGAGCTGTGTGATATATAGGGTTATATGATAGAGGAGAGAAGCTGAGCTGTGTGATATATAGGGTTATAGGATAGAGGAGAGAAGCTGAGCTGTGTGATATATAGGGTTATAGGATAGAGGAGAGAAGCTGAGCTGTGTGATATATAGGGTTATATGATAGAGGAGAGAAGCTGAGCTGTGTGATATATAGAGTTACTAGCAGGAGCGCCCCCTTGAAGGATCTGCATAACCAGCCCTCCAATCCTTCCTAGTGATAAGAGCCTATTATCGGTGTGCGCTGATCTTGGCGATTACTTCGAGGAATTGTATTACAGGTTCTTTTCTGAGACTATAATGCAATTCTCAGGACCACAACTATGCCCACAATCCAATTTATCACCCCGTTCCTGCAGATGAGATCAGAAGCCTCCGGCCATCACTCAGCTCCAGTCTGTGCATGACTAAGCCTGCGCGGCCATTGCAGTGCCTGTTACCTCTGAGCAGCGCTGCGCCCTATGAGAGACAAAGGGGAGTCCGAAAATACTATTGCATTAGGGCATTGATTATATCGTAACTTCCGTCCATAATAAAGAATCTCTTCCCCTTTGTCGGCCCTTCATGTCTATACGGCCTCTGTATACCGTCACCGTATACCCTGCTATGTATTACACAACTAATAGCAGACTGATGAATCGTGCCAGACAAGAAGGCTGGAAAAAGAGGCGATAGTTTAGGGCTACAGTGTGACTGGTGTCTGGGGGCTGGTAAGGTGCAGTGACGTGGCACGTGGGGGCGCTTACGCTCTGTTCCCACCTGCGTTCAGGTTTCCGTTTGTGGGGTCCGTCCATGAATGGAAACCTAATCCGCTTACCCATGGAAACCCACGCAACTAAGGCCCGATTCACATCTGCGTTCGGGGACTCCACTTGGGGACACCCGAATGGAAACCTATCCGCATAAAAAAGCGGTTACCTAAGGAAACGTGCAAATCCCATAGACTATAATGGGGTCCATGTGGTTTGCTTGCGCAACTTTTTTTCTCTGAACATTTCATACGGCCCGAAGGTAGATGTGAACTGGATCTAAGCCTGCAGCCCGAGGCTCATCCGACGGGGGTTCGATACTCGTCCTCGAATAGTCATCGGAGAGCCTTCCTCTAAAAAAATCGGAACCCACTTGGCCTAATACCGTCTAAGCAGGGGTGAACCTACCCCTTTTGCCGCCCGAGGCGAACTACAGAAAGCCCCCCCCCCGGGAGGAGGGGACGGGGCGAAGGGGCGTGGCCGAGGGAAGGGGGCGTGGCCGAGGGAAGGGGACGGGGCTTAGCGCCGTTCGCAGGCAGAGAGCAGGCACGGAGATGACCTGCTCTCTGCCTGAGCGTGAGGGGAGGCTGCTGGAGCAGCGCTGCTCCAGTGGCCTCCCCAATCCACCGCTCGGTGCTAAGCCAGTCCAGGACAGCTTGTCCTGGACTGGCTTAGGTAATCAAAAATGCCGCCCTCCCTGGGGTCCTGACATAGCGCCGCCTGAAGCGCTCATGGGAGGTGCGGCGCTGCGTCTAAGGCTATGTTCACATTTGCACCGCCGTAACGTCTGGCTGAAAATCAGCGGAGGAAAAAAATTCTAAACTTTTCCCGTTTCCAAAATGTCAGACCCCCAATGACCCCATTACAGTCAGTGGGGTCCGTCGGTCTCCGTAGGTCATGTCAGAAACGCGTCTATGACACAAGATAAACGTGGTGCACAGTGCACGAGACAGTTTTTCGGAGTAAATTGCGCCAGAATTCTGACGCATTTTGCTTATTATATCTACCCCGGTAGGGTTTCAGAAGTGTATATGTTTAGGGGGTGTTCACACGTAGGAATTTGTCGCTGATTTTGGGGAAGATTCTGCCCAAATTGGTTTCAGTCCGAGGTAGAGATCACAGCAAGATGCAGAAAAAATAAGCGTCCTGATATTGGTGGGGACCGGACACCGGGGACCGCAGCTGATCAGCTATTGGAGGAGGCTGCAGCATTCTACAGCACACTACTGACCATGCACAGCGCCACACACTGTATAGTGGCTGTGTTTGGTATTGCAGCTCAGCCCATTCAATTTTCTATGACTAGGTGCAGTCTGTACATGACTTCAGACCCCGAAATCAGGACCAAACTCCATGTATAATCAAAGCAGGACGCGAGACACTCTGATCAGCCTCATTAATGCAGAAAATGCAGCCCACCTCAACTCCTCTTAATTTTCGGCCATGTGAAGGGCCCCTTAGTCACAAGTCCATTAAGAGCACAATTGCAAAAACGGACACCTGACGCACCCCATTATAGTGACTGGCGTCCCTTGGGACCCATCTATGTCATCGTTGGGATCCGTTTTTGCCCAGTTTTCCGTTCTTCTGGTCAACAAGAACGGAAACGAAGTCGAGATCCGTAAACAGCTTATAACATACGATGCAACCGGAGCAGCAACAACCCAAACCGTGTCCCACCGTGATGACCGCACGCGCCGTGTGAACAGGGTCCGAATCCCCACCCGTCTACACCATCGTTCATGCAGACCACAGAGGAAACAGCGTCTTAAGGAGAGCGCCCGCAGCACCTTACCACGAACTGAATACAATCTAACACCTAAGGCTGAAGACGTAAGACATGAAACGCGATGGACGCCATGACAGGAGGTGGCATTCACATCTCCGTCGCTGTCACTGCAGAAAACCGCCTTAAGTCTCATAGTTTAGGACAACTGACACGCGATGGACCCCGATATAGTGAACGGTTAATGTCCAGTCCGTTGTTCTGGTCCTCTGATATAGCACTGCTGTCCATCAAGGCACAGAAAACTGATAATGAGTGTCCAGGTGTGAACAGAGCCTTACACAGAGTGCACTCACATCCCTTCCTATGCGATTATTACAAAGGACGGGATCAGGATGTAAACAAGGGAAGCCAGCATATGTGCCTGCAGTAACAGGTGAGCCCCCTCCTCGTGCACTTGCCCCGGAGCCCCCCTCCTCGTGCACTTGCCCCGGAGCCCCCCTCCTCGTGCACTTGCCCCGGATCCCTCTCCCCCTGCCCCCGGGCTGTCACACTCACTTTCCTCGGAGGAGGCTGCATGCTGCTGCTGCTGCTCCTGCTCCGGCTGTGTTGACAGGACAAGGTAGCAGAGCCCGGAACTCCGCTCACCTCTGCCAGCGCCCCGCCCACTGCGCGCTCACCCCGCCCCGCACTGACATAGGCCCCGCCTCTTCATTATACTCAGGTCCCCGAGTCCCCGCCCCCTCTCCGGGTCCTCCCGTGTGTTTCCGAGGACACAGCGCCACCTGGTGTTGTATCAGCAGAACTGCAGGCGCCCAAGTATTTAGTGTTATAAAACCGCAGCTGCGTTATGAGGTGTGAATCAGTCTCTTCATAGAGCCAGCGTTTTCTGAAAGGCGAGGAAGATAACAATAAAGTCTGTGACCTTCAGGTTTCATAGGACAGAACGCGCGGCGCACAACGAAAATTTACGTATACTAAGAACCGCCTCCGGTCCCGTCCACTATTGGCTCCGTCCTTTACCGTCCAGGCTGCTCCCCGCCCCCACACAGTATATAGTGCCATCTTAGTATGTCCCCGTATTATAATGTTCCCCCTCGCGCCTACTGACACCAGATGAGGTCGGGACATATCACAGGGACTGAACCCAGAATGCAGGACTGTCCCGCTGAACCCGTCACGGTTTGGGGTACATAAATGGCATAATACTAGTCCCAATGTCCCCAGTAAGGCTGGCACTACACAGAGACATCGGTCCCGGGACACAAGGATCACATGGAAGCAGTGGCGTAACTACCGCCATAGCAGCGGAGGCAGCTGCCACAGGGCCCAGGACACAAGGATCACATGGAAGGATCACATCGGTCCCGGGCACAGAGCGAGGAACGCATCATGGACAGGCCAGCTTGACAGCTGTCGAAACGCCGAAGCAGGTGGATCATCAACACCAACAACACGCTCATTATATGGTGTTTCTGCGTTTCAGCAGCTCTTAAAGGGATTCCACCATTAAAACCTTTTTTTTTGTGGATAAGACGTCGGGATAGCCTTTAGAAAGTCTATTCGTCTCTTACCTTTAGACGTGGTCTCCGCTGCGCCGTTCCTTAGAAATACCAGTTTTTACCGGTATGCAGATGAGTTCTCTCGCAGCAATGGGGGCGGGCCCCAGCGCTCAAACAGCAATGAGGGCGTCCCCACCACTGCCAGAGAAGTGTCTCCAGCACCGACTCCTTCTTCGTCCGCAGCGTCATCTTCAATGTCTTCTTCCGGCGCAGGCTCGTAACTTCTAGGCCTCGGCAGAGCAGACTGCGCGGGCGCACAGGTCACGGGAAAATGGCTGCTTGCACAGTATTGTTAGCGGCCATTTTCCCATGGCCTGTGTGCCTGCGCAGTCTGCTCTGCTAGAAGTTACGAGCCTGCGCTGGAAGAAGACATTAAAGATGACGCTGCGGACAAAGAAGGAGGCGGTGCTTGGAGACACTTCCCTGGCAGTGGTGGGGACGACTCCATCGCTGCAAGAGAACTCATTTGCATACCAGTAAAAAACGGTATTACTAAGGAACGGCGCAGAGGAGACCACATCTAAAGGTAAGAGACGAATAGACTTTCTAAAGGCTATTCCAACGTCTTATCCACAAAAAAAAAAAGGTTTTAATGGTAGAAGCCCTTTAAGCTGTCCTGGTGCTGACCTTGTTCCTCACACCGTGCCTGTAATTGTTTCGGCATCTCAGCAGCTCACTAGGATGCCATATAATGAGCGTGTTGTTGGCATTGATGATCTCTGTCAGCTCCGCTTGAGGAGAACTCTGTGACTTCTGGCTCCTTCATAGCTCTCGTTGTTTGTGACAAATTAGATTTTCTTTTTCCTGGCCTGTTTAAAATTGACAAACTGCCAATTTGGATTGGATTTGTTTTCCCCTCCAGTGTGTCAGCACTGCCTGGAGCAGATCAGATAATATGCACATGCATGTACACAATGGACTGAGGGTTAGCTGATTGTTTACATAGAGAGATAACAGACCTGGGACCTGAGATAAGCGGCTGCAGGAGCAGTGTAATATAGTATGTGACCATAAATTCATAACAGTCGTGAAGCCATGTCATTTACCAGGATAAAAAGTAGACACTATATATATATATATATATATATATATATATATATATATATATATATATATATATATATATATATATATATATGTATGTTAGTAGGATAGGAGTGTCCCGCCTTTAGTCCTTAGTGAGCATTCACACAGTACAGCTGAGTATACAGTTTAAAAATTGCATTGAAAACAATTGCATGCAGTTTGTGTTGCAAGGTATGCCAGTGTTCATATTCGTTGCACTTCTGCGTTTTTTTCCCCCTCTGATGTCAGTAAAATAACGGAAGGAACGCATAGTGTGTACAGTACAGCAGGTTAACATAGGACAGCGCCACCTCTCCCCTCCAGAGGGCGCTGCTGAGTACAGGCCGGGAGGAGGCGGGGCTGCGCTCTCCTCGCTGCACTTCCCGCTACACTGCGCATGCGCGGCTCTCAGCACCGGCTTCTAGTGTGTGGTCAGCATGGCGGACAGGGCAGAGCTGGAGCGGGCGGTCACCGAGCAGGGGGAGAAGGTGCGGAGGCTGAAACAGGAGAAGGCCGGGGCCGAGCAGGTGAGGCCTGGACGTGACGGTGATGTGTGCTGTATATGGGCTGTGGCCTGGTCACCATGCTGTATACTCACCCTGCTGTATACTCACCCTGCTGTATACCCTGATGTGTGATCTGCTGTATACCCTGCTGTATACTCACCCTGCTGTATACCCTGCTGTATACCCCAGTACAGGAGGAGGTGGCTGTCAGCAGTCCTGTCCATTCATTGGCCTGTCACATGTCCGCAGACTTACCCCTGTCAGGCCTATGACAGCTCCATCCTTCTGGTGACAGGGGGCGCCACCTGTACCACTATCCTGCCCCCCGGATGTGCGCCATGGTGTATGGGGTGCGTAGTCGCAGCGCTCGTCCTAGTCGCAGGGTTGTCTTCTTCTGATTCAGTAATTCCTCGCCCGAAGCCTCTGATCTTATTGCCATGTGCTGCCGTGTCCCTCAGTTCCTCCTCCTGGAAATGTATGACTAATGTAACCTCAGTGCGTCCCTATATACTCACCCCTGATGACGCTTTACTGACTGACCGCCGGCCCCTGAGGTCTGCAAAATGGGCCAAAATGCTGCAGGTGTCAGTCCGCGCAGCCCCTTAGACTCAATGGGTCATCCTAAGTCTGCAAAGTGTCCTGACACTATGAGGAACGGCAACGCCCACTTGTCATTTTATGGTGAGACTGATGGACGTTAATGTCCCCGGCCACATCAATCCGTGGAGGGGGGGGGAGGGGTCATCCTGATCCATTCAGTGTCTATTGGTACCGACCACCAAACCCCATTGATTTCTATTCATTGGATGGTAAGGGGTTAAAGGAGTTCACTGGATAGTCTGTGGTTTCGGGCATTTGGACCCCGCACAGATCAGCTGTTTCCCAGGTGCTGAATCGTGTGGGGTCAAGTCACCTGTGCGCACATATGGCAGATTAGGAAGGATAGAGGGTCATTTGTTACCCCTTCTCCCCCGCTGGTCCTATCAGTAAACCCCTTCTCCCCCGCTGGTCCTATCAGTAACCCCTTCTCCCCCGCTGGTCCTATCAGTAACCCCTTCTCCCCCGCTGGTCCCATCAGTAACCCCTTCTCCCCCGCTGGTCCCATCAGTAACCCCTTCTTCTCCCCCGCTGGTCCCATCAGTAACCCCTTCTTCTCCCCCGCTGGTCCTATCAGTAACCCCTTCTTCTCCCCCGCTGGTCCTATCAGTAACCCCTTCTTCTCCCCCGCTGGTCCTATCAGTAACCCCTTCTTCTCCCCCGCTGGTCCTATCAGTAACCCCTTCTTCTCCCCCGCTGGTCCTATCAGTAACCCCTTCTTCTCCCCCGCTGGTCCTATCAGTAACCCCTTCTTCTCCCCCGCTGGTCCTATCAGTAACCCCTTCTTCTCCCCCGCTGGTCCTATCAGTAACCCCTTCTTCTCCCCCGCTGGTCCTATCAGTAACCCCTTCTCCCCCCCCGCTGGTCCCATCAGTAACCCCTTCTCCCCCGCTGGTCCCATCAGTAACCCCTTCTTCTCCCCCGCTGGTCCCATCAGTAACCCCTTCTTCTCCCCCGCTGGTCCCATCAGTAACCCCTTCTTCTCCCCCGCTGGTCCTATCAGTAACCCCTTCTTCTCCCCCGCTGGTCCTATCAGTAACCCCTTCTCCCCCGCTGGTCCCATCAGTAACCCCTTCTTCTCCCCCGCTGGTCCCATCAGTAACCCCTTCTTCTCCCCCGCTGGTCCCATCAGTAACCCCTTCTTCTCCCCCGCTGGTCCTATCAGTAACCCCTTCTTCTCCCCCGCTGGTCCTATCAGTAACCCCTTCTTCTCCCCCGCTGGTCCTATCAGTAACCCCTTCTTCTCCCCCGCTGGTCCTATCAGTAACCCCTTCTCCCCCCCCCGCTGGTCCTATCAGTAACCCCTTCTCCCCCGCTGGTCCCATCAGTAACCCCTTCTCCGGTTCTCCTCATTGTGGGTGTCGTGTTGGCTCGGCACAGTGTGGTAATCCTGAGCTCCGGTTTCATCATCCTCCGGGGAGTCGTCGTTCCCTCTCTATGAAGGGTTAATCTCCCTTTTCATGTGTTTGGGCGGGTGCGGAGTGTAAATCCCGGGACTTTACAGGAGTCGCTTTACATTTAGGATTATTCTCAGGTTACAGCCTGGGTAAGGGAGAGTGACGCCGTTCCTGGCGGAGGATGGGACGTATTTCTTGTATGTGACGTTTACAGGATATTCTCATATCGGGTATGAGTGCCGCTTTAACGGGGTTATGCGCTGAAACGTGCTTATCCGTAGGGTAATAGCTGATCGGTTGGGGGTCTGACGGCTGAGAATGGGGGGGTGTTATGGATTCATCTAGATGGTGCTGAATTTGCAACGAGGGGAAAACGTCCCCCCGCTGATCAGCTATTCATCCTCTATCCTATGTGGCATAACCCCTTTAAAGGGATAGTCCTATCTTATAAGGTGACGACGTATCTCTGGCCTCAGGATTGGGGGGGGGGGTCCAGAGGTCAGACCTCTAATAATTTTTTTCCTTTTTTTTTTCCGTAGATTGCCGAAGAAGTCGCCAAACTTCTAGAGCTGAAGGCAAAGTTGGCGCCGGATGATGGAAAGCACAAGTTTGTTCTCAAGACCCCGAAGGTACGGACGGGGTTCTCCGTAAGGCTCTGGAAACCGTGATGCCAGTGTGAACGTAGCCTAATTTAGGGACACCGTTCTGCGTTCCGTTGGGAAATCCTTTTAACTCTTTCTCGTACGCCGTCCTCTACACGATACGTTCCGCCGCCCGCTTGTAAGCGGCGTACGTTTCCCACACCATATAAGCCAGATGATAATAAATCTGGTTCCGCCCCCCTGCGAAGCCTCACCGCGCTCCTTTTTCGGAAAGCGGCAAGGGCAGCGCGGTTTTCAAATCCGCCTCCGTGTACTTAGGAGAAGCGACGCGGTTTAACCCTTTCTTGCCGTAGTGCTACATTTTGTCATCTTTGATATTTCTTTCCTCCGTACGTTCCCACTGACCTCGGCTGATCGGAGTGGTCTCCGCACGTTCCGCCCGTGGATATTTTATGTTAAAATTTCAAGGTTGTGGCGCCGTTCTGTTGAGACACCGCCATGTTTAAAGACCCGACGTCCATCGCTCGTAGACGGTGGATGTTAGGAAGAGGTTATACGGGGTCATGGACAGTAATAATGTTACGGTCATGGGTGCGGTGCGCTGCGGTGCGGTGGATAAGTCTGGAAGTTCATGGCGGGGATGGTGCGGGGTCTTGGACAATCTGTATGAAGCTGAGCTTTGCTGATTCACTGCCTTATCTGTCAGCGCACACGCCACATGACGGTCAGCACGTCACATCCCCCAAACCCTGGGAGACGACAAAGCACCAAGTAGATAATGGGGACAGAGGAGAGAGACTGGTACAAGGATTAGACCCCGCATGCCTGGGAAAGAGTGAGAAAGAGAAGTCTGCTCCTAGCGCCACCTTTTGGAAGGGATTCATATTTTTTTCTTGCTAACACGTAGGAATCGCCTTAAGAAAGTCTATTCTTCTCCTACCTTTAGATGTCTGCTCCGCGCCGCCATTCGGTATATAATCCGTTTTTTGCCGTTATGCAAATGAGTTCTCTCGCAGCACTGGGGGCGGTCCTCAGCGATCAAACAGCATCGGGGGCGTCCCCAATGCTGCGAGAGAACTCTCCATCTTCTTCAGGAACGGCCTATCTTCACGGAGCTGGGTTCAAACTTCTAGGCCTCGGGCAAGCATGTCCACCGGCCACAAGAAAATGGCCGCTTACAATACTGTGCAAGCGGACATTTTCTTGTGGCCTGCCGGGCATGTGCAGTCAGCGTTGCCCGAGGCCTAGAAGTTTGAAGCCACCGCCGGAAGAAGATCTGTTCCTGAAGAAGATGGAGGCGGCGCTGGAGTGTTCTCTCGCAGCATTGGGGACGCCCCCGGTGCTGTTTGAGCTTGGGTTCTTATTCCCAGTCACCCTCCTGGTCCCCAGCATGGACCTTTCACATTCCTGGTCACGGGAAGAATATGCAAATCTGTCTTCCATGATGTAATTAGGAAAACAGCTGCTGCCTCAGTATTGCAAACCAATAGAGGGCGCTCACTGGAATGTGCAAGTCTGTCTTCCCTGATGTAGTTAGGAAGACAGAACTCCAGTGAAATAACCCAATAAAAGTTTGCTCCCTTTCGCATCATGCTCGACCTTCCAAGAGGCCTTTGTTTTGCAATGATGCTGGGATTATTACCAAGTATAGTCTCTCAATCGAGGATGGCCGTTTCAATGTTATTGCATCTCGTCAGCCCGATGTGGAGAGGACTATAACCTGGTAGAGGTGAGAGGCTTAGACAGGGTTAAGGGGATATCGTCACTCCTTAGGGAGAGACCACCATATAGGTGTGTGGAGACTTATTAAGCCTTTAGCACTCCACTTCGCAAAGGATCATGGGAAGAATATGCAAATCTGTCTTCCATGATGTAATTAGGAAAACAGCTGCTGCCTCAGTATTGCAAACCAATAGAGGGCGCTCACTGAAATGTGCAAGTCTGTCTTCCCTGATGTAGTTAGCGTCATTGCAAAACAAAGGCCTCTTGGAAGTTCGAGCATGATGCGAAAGGGAGCAAACCTTTATTGGGTTATTTCACTGGAGTTCTGTCTTCCTAATTACATCAGGGAAGACAGGTTTGCACATTCCAGTGAGCGCCCTCTATTGGTTTGCAATACTGAGGCAGCAGCTGTTTTCCTAATTACATCATGGAAGACAGATTTGCATATTCTTCCCATGATCCTTTGCGAAGTGGAGTGCTAAAGCCTTAATAAGTCTCCACACACCGATATGGTGGTCTATCCCTAAGGAGTGACAATATCCCCTTATTCCTGGTCACGTCAGTGTAAACCAATGGCCGCCCCTTTTATACATCCCTTTTATGAACATGCTAAACAGATGTGACAGACCCAATGTGAATGGATCCCAAGTCTAATCTCTGTCCACAGAAGAATTTACAAGGGGAGAAGAATCAGAATAAAGATATTTCAGTGTCCATGTATAAATCCTACACAGGTTTTTGTTTTTTTTCTCTTTTTTTCAGGGCACCAGGGATTATAATCCGAAACAGATGGCGATCCGAGAAAAGGTTTTCAACACCATTATCCGATGTTTTAAACGCCACGGAGCGGAGACCATCGACACGCCTGTATTTGAGCTGAAGGTGAGGATGACATCCGTATCAGATCAGTGGTGGTGTGGGCTCCTGGCACCCTTACTGATCAGCCGATTGAACGCTTTTCATCTTGTCCATCAGTCACTTGGTCTTTCTGCAGCTTGGTGCCTTCTACGGGTATAGACGTGGTCAGCTGACCCTGTTTGGTTTGATGACAAGGATGTCGGCCTATATAATATGACGTTTTTTGTTAAAATTGGATGGTTTTTTTCTTAGGAAACGCTAACGGGAAAATACGGAGAAGACTCCAAGCTCATCTATGACCTGAAGGATCAGGGCGGTGAATTGCTGTCTCTACGCTATGATCTCACTGTATCCTTTTACAAAGAAGTGATCGACCCCCCCCGGTCCCCCGTCCCAGGACCATGACGGCGAGGAGTGAGTGGAGGAATTGAGCCAGAGTCCGGTGTCTGAGCTCTGCGCTCCTCTTTGTACTGACCCCATGGTTTCCTTTTTGTAGATTACTGCAGAACGATTCATCCTTGTTTGTTCCTCAATCATGCCACAGTGGGCGAACGGATTTCACTCAAATTTTGCACAAACAGATTTCACTCAAATTTTGCACATACCTAGCATGAAACCCGGAAAAAAACATGGGCGCCTCACCATCCCCGTATATTGCCGGGTTTGCCGACCGCGGGCCCCGGATTCACGGTTGGTGTAGACTGCAGGACCTAGGATGACGTCATGATGTCAGGCGCGGGGCTACGATTGGACCAGGGGACTGTGGGGGTGGAGCTATAGATCCAGAAGCCGGCTGCGCACTGACATGAAGAATATGGCGTCGTGCATGCTGGTATTGTAGAGGGAACTGTGCCGAAGTCTCGGGAACCGCCGTGTACCTGTGCGCATGGGGAGCCAGGGGTGGGGTGGAGTGAGGCTGGGGTCACAGGTTTGGGTAGGGAGGAGAAAAGGGGGCACAGGTTGGGGGGGGGAGGGGTAAAGGGGGTTGGGGAGGGAGGAAGGAGCAAGGGAATGGGGGACCGGGTATGGGAAAAGGTAGGGGCTCTGCAGGGTGCAAGGTGGGGGCCTGGGAGTCCATGGGCGCACCAGTGTTGGACGGGCCCGCTGCGGCCACAAGGCAAAGACGGGGGGGGGGGGGGAGAGTTGCAGGTGTGTTTCTCAGGGGATGAGGGGGCCGCGGACAAAGTCGCGGGTAATGCTAATTGTACTCAGCATGTTTGTGCTTTCTTGCTTTCCAATCCTTTACTACGCTGTCAGGTTCCCTTTGCTCGCTATTTGGCAATGAACAAGATCACCAATATTAAGCGTTACCATATCGCTAAAGTCTACAGAAGGGATAACCCGGCGATGACCAGGGGCCGCTACAGAGAGTTCTACCAATGCGTAAGTCCCAATCCGCTGTTGTTGTTGTAAACAGTTGACACACCGAGACTGGAGCAGGAAGCGGACAGCGCTGTTCTCTTTGTAGTGGCCAGACTGAGTACTGCTGACATTCACCTGAAAGGGAGCTGCAGTGACTTGGTTCAGCCACTGCACCGAGAACAGCGCTGTCTGCTTCCTGCTCCATTATCTGTTTGCCAGCTGATCAGTGGAGGTCCTGGGTGTCGCACCCTTACCTATCATTAGGACAAAATTTTACCCTGGCAAACCCTTCTAATAAACTTGTTGCATTTTTACTTCTATGATTTTTAGAATTTCTACTACTCAGTTGATGCTTGATGTGTGCATTCACCCTATAGCGGCTCATATAGCCCCGCCTCCTCCCTCTTCGCCCTCGCTATGGGGCTCACTACTGGTGAAAACAGGGGAAGAGGGAGAGACCTGGACGCTGGTTTTGATCACGTGACCCAGGGCCATCGAAAGTCTCCCCCTTCAGCATCCCTGGTCAACCCCTTAGAGAATGCAAGTTTGCCACAAAATTCCAAAAAAAATGGACATGAGCGAAAGCTTTGAAAGCAGGTTTTCTGATGCAGGATTGTAAATTCAGTTTTGTATGTTGCGCCATTTCCCTCCAGGACTTTGACATTGCCGGACAGTACGACCCAATGATTCCGGATGCCGAGTGCCTGAAGATTGTTCACGAAATCCTGAGCGAGCTGGAGTTGGGAGAGTTTCAGATTAAAGTAAGGAGACCTTACGGGGTTCACGGGGTTTCTACTTGTTGTGCCATTACAGCGACTTATTCCCAATCCATAAGTTAGGGGATAATCGCCACGTTGATGGGACCCCCAGTGATCAGGAGAGCGTGATGATGTCATTATTGAAGTAATGATGTCATTTTTTACATACAGGTGAATGACAGGAGAATTCTGGATGGGATGTTCGCAGTGTGCGGTGTGCCTGATGAAAAATTTCGCACAATCTGCTCTTCAGTGGACAAATTAGATAAGGTAAATGTTAAGGTTGTATCACTCAGCAGGTTAGTGCAGGCACCCCCGCCAATCAGCTGATTTACTTGTGGTTGTGATTTTATGGTGCAGTTTAGTTCTGTTCACTTGAATGACGGAGAGCTGCGGTACCTGGAACAACCACTGCAATGTATACAGAACTGTGCCCACTACATACTGAAGAGGTGTGATTTGGGTGACGTCACCTTTAAAAAAATAAATAAAAATTGTTCATCAATAAAATCCTGAAAATCCCTTTAAAGGGATCCTATCGATCACACATAGGAATCGCCTTAAGAAAGACTATTCTTCTCCTACCTTTAGATGTCTTCTCCGCGCCGCCGTTCGGTAGAAATCCAGGTTTTCTTCGGTATGCAAATGAGTTCTCTCGCAGCATTGGGGGTGGTCCTCAGTGCGCAAACAGCACTGGGGGCGTCCCCAATGCTGCGAGAGAACTGTCCAGCACCCCCTCCATCTTCAGGAACGGCCTCTTCATGTGTCGTCTTCTGTCCCGGGTTTCAATCTTCTAGGCCTCGGGTAGAGCAGACTGCGCATACCCGCGGCCACAAGAAAATGGCCGCTTACACCATAAGATGGTGTAAGCGGCCATTTTCTTGTGGCCTTTGGGCTTGCGCAGTCTGCTCTACCTGAGGCCTAGAAGATTGAAACCCAGGATGGAAGAAGAGATGTGAAGAGGCTGTTCCTGAAGAAGATGGAGGGGGCGCTGGAGATTTCTCTCGCAGCATTGGGTACGCCCCCAGTGCTGTTTGAGCGCTGAGGACTGCCCCCAGTGCTGCAAGAGAACTCATTTGCATACAAACGAAAAACGATATTTCTACCGAACGGCAGCGAGGAGAAGACATCTAAAAGTAGGAGAAGAATAGACTTTCTTAAGGCGATTCCTACGTGTGATCAAGAAAAAATATGATTTTAATGATAGGATCTCTTTAACGTGCTGACGGCAGCTCCTCCTAGTTTAGCAGTAAAATATAAATTTCGTCTTTTCAGACCCCCTGGGATGAGGTGAAGAACGAGATGGTGGGTGAGAAGGGGCTTGCCTCTGAGGCCGCTGACCAGATTGGAGAATATGTCCAAAATAACGGTAAGCTTATGTTGGTTTTATTTCTCCACCAAAACGAGAAAATTTTTAACAAACGTTCTGTTTAGACGAGAGGTGAACCTGGTCGATAAACTAAAATATTGTAAAACCTGGCAGGTGGCTTGGATCTCATCGAGAAGCTCTTGAATGATCCCAAACTCTCGAAGAACAAGCAGGCGCTGGAAGGACTGAATGACATGAAAACCCTCTTTCAGTATTTGGAATTGTTTGGAGTTACCGACAAGGTGGGTATAACGTGGCTGTAACATCGGGGACCGCAGGAAGAGGGTGAAATAATTGGTCTTATAGGGGTCTATGGGCTTGCCATTACTTATCTTAAAGGGATTGTCTAGGGTCTCACACCAGAGACACTCGCTGATGCACTGTAGCGTTCCGGTGAGAGCCCTGGCCTCTGTAATCAAACGCTAGGCTCGCACAAGTGTCTTTCTATCCTCTGATACATCACACGACGTAATGACTCTCGTTATTCCACCTTGCAGATATCGTTCGACCTCAGCTTAGCCCGAGGACTGGATTATTACACAGGAGTCATTTACGAAGCCGTCCTGATTCAGAATCAAGGGGAACAACAACAACAGAATGACCACACGGAGGAATCGGTCAATGTGGGCAGCGTCGCCGGAGGCGGCCGTTACGATGGTTTGGTGGGGATGTTTGATCCAAAGGGCAGGAAGGTCCCGTGCGTGGGCGTCAGTATTGGAATCGAGAGGATATTTTCTATAATGGAGCAAAAAGCAGAGGTGAGTAACATTACTGTACTGTGATGAGCAGAGCATTTGACATTTCAAAAAAAAAAATTTAATTTTTAACTTCCAAATTTCCAGAAGATTCCAAGAACCTTACAAATTTCCGGAATTTTTATTTTTTAATACATATACCGTATATACTCGAGTATAAGCCGACCCAAATATAAGCCGAGGCCCCTAATTTTACCACAAAAACCTGGGAAAACTTATTGACTCGAGTATAAGCCGGGGGGGAATCTACCATTGCAGATAAGTCTGGTCATGTGCATTACAGCTTAGTAACTCCATGTGCCTCATAGTAATAGCAGTTAACCCCATCATGTCCCTCACATTAACCCCCTGTGTGCCTCAGATAAGAGTTACTGATATGTGGGACCTATGGAGGTAATAATTAGGTATCTTCATAATTAAGGTCCTTTATTAGCACCCCCCCATGTGTCTCAAATATTAATAACCCTTATGATGAGGGACATGATGGGGTTAACTGATATTAATGTGAGGCACATGGAGTTACTGAAACTAAATGAATAACCCCAAATGCCTGACATTATTAGGAATAGTAACCCCAGTAGGTACCTGTTACTTTCACTTTCATGTAGCTTCCTCTCCTCCATACGACAGACATCTTCCATAAGACACAATGAATCCTGGCCACTGACTTATCTGCAGGTGTTACATACCAGTGGCTACGGGACCTCTGATGACATCACAGTCACGTGACCTACATGACAAGCCAATCACAGAGCAGTAGCACTAAAGAACCACTTACGCAGGTCCTTCCAGTTTTCTGTGCTCCGTGGACCCTGACTCGAGTATAAGCCGAGGGGGGGCTCTTTCAGCAATAAAAACTCTGCTGTAAAAGCCGGCTTATACTCGAGTATGTACGGTGTATATAACCTGAAGTGCAATGTGTCACGAAAAAACAATCTCAAAGTCACTTGTGTAAGTTAACTTATCTCCAAGTTATTGGCATATAAAGTGGCACATACTGCTAGAAATCGCTGGGCTGTGAGGAACGCCCCCTCCTCCTCATGACGGTACAAGGCTATGGATGAGTACTGTCAGCAGGGAGGAGTGGACTGACATTGTGGTGATGACGCTCTGACAGTGGAGAGATATCAGTACCGATATCTCTGTAACTGGGACATACAGGGTGCTGAATTCAGCTACTGCCATATTTCTAGCAGTATATAATACCGCCACAGATAATACAGATACTGATTCTTTAGGCTTCCACAATCTTTGTATTACGATATTTTCCTTCTTCAGGCCTCCTCGCAGAAGATTCGGACGACCGAGACGCAGGTTCTAGTTGCCGCTGCTCAGAAAAAGCTTTTAGAAGAAAGAATGAAACTTATAGCTGAACTTTGGAATGGGGGGATCAAGGTATGGGATCCTATATGGCCTGGATTATGGATAAACTCATGTTCTGACAGCTGAAATAGTGTTTGGAATGCTATTGCCATAGGGAACAACACCCGGCACCTGCACAGATCAGCTGTTTGTCTTGGTAAAGTTTTGGCTTTCTCCAGCAGTTCCTATTGAAATGAATGGGGAAGAGATATGCATATACCTGTTGTTGCTCCATTCAAAAACCATTCTTGTGATCAGTGGAGGTCCCTGTAGTTTGCCCCCTCACCGATCAGCAAGTTCCATATCCTGTAGATTGAGGGTATAACTTGTTGTTACCAGAATACCCCTTTATATTAAATGAGATTTTTACAGATTGTCATAAAGATCTCCTTATTCATCGAATTTGTTCCTACAGGCAGAAATGTTGTACAAGAAAAATCCCAAATTACTTAACCAGTTGCAGTACTGTGAAGAGACTGGGATTCCACTAGTGGCCATTATTGGGGAACAGGAACTCAAAGATGGCGTCGTGAAGCTTCGAGACGTTTCTACAAGGGAAGAGGTATGTAAGGCTGGGTCTTCCAGGATTAGACACCTACAGCTGCTGGCTTTGCAGAAACAGCGCCACACATATCCACAGGTCATTGATGGTATAGCAGCTCAGAATTGTTGAAGTAAAGGAGCTGCAATAACTGCATCTGATCAGAAGGAATTCCTCTACGTAGGAAGAACTAGCATTTGTGTGCGCTGAGAATGGAACAGGAAGCAGACAGCGCCGTTCTCTGTGTAGTGGCCAGAACAGGTTACTACAGATCAGCTCCTATTTACTTGAATGGGAACTAAGCTGCAGTGCCTCGGTTCAGCCACTACACAGAGAACAGCGCTGTCTGCTTCTTCTATCGTCACATCAGCTGCTGAGAACTGATGTCAGGTCATCGATACTAAATCACTGGGATCGGTCTTTCCCCTTTGTAATAATTTACTTATTTTCTGTTTTAGGTTGATGTTTCCAGGCAAAACTTGGTGGAAGAGATCCAAAGGAGAACCAGTCGATTTTAAGATGTTGTCTCTTAAAGCTCAGGCTGATACATAATATGGGTCCACTTGTCTCTGACCTTCTGTCTTCAGCTATTATTTATAAACCATTCGTGCGAGGATTTTACATTTCTTCAGTTTCTCTGTTCATAACGCCATATAATAAACAATGTTACATAAAATGACCGCCAATACAGTGTGCAGCATTTATTTTATTTCTCTAGGATATTACGGGTAGTAAGGGGGCTTCATAGACTAATAACAAATAGCCAATGTGTGATTTTTTTATTTATTTTTTTTTCACACTGGATTTTTTTTTGTTTTTGTTTTTATGTTAAATGGGCAATAACTTTATTGAGCGTAAGTACAAGCGGACATACGTAAGTGTCACATTGAGTATCAGTATAATAGGAGAAGAAGGGAGGCCGCACAGGGCCAGAGCGTCACAACCTCTCCGTACGTCTGCAATCGTAGGTCAGTATAAGAGCAAATACATAAACTAGTAACGTAACCTGTAACTTTCCCTCTACTAATGCACTCAAATCCTGTCCACTTCCCAGGGACATTGGGCAAGGGGAAACCTAAACCAGCTATCCCTTTTTCTAATCCAGTAGCGGCTCCGCATAAATTGAAGGGAGGAGGATAAATGGGGAATCCGGCCATCGGCGCCAAAATTTGTCTTATATGCGTTAACTGACCATATCTACAATGTTGCTTTAAGGTCCCAACAGTTACACCCCTGAACAAGAGATTACGTGGCCATCAATAATTTTAATTTTTTGAGAATTCTCAAAAATATGTATCCCACTGAAAGCATAATATGCCAATGGAGTTGATAAATACATGTCCGCCAATAAATGTACGATTATGAGTTACCAAAGCAAGTTCAGGACTTGAAAAGTGTACGATAATTTTGGTCTCTTTTTACACGTGGATAAATGGTCAATCCGTATTCATTTTACAGTACAGATAATGTACAAAGTGATGTCACCGTATAGGGTTAAGGTAAAAGGAAGCAGAGAAGGAAACACGTGCAAGTACTACCAATAAGAATATGGGTGGCAACAGCAACCCTACTTTTGGTTTTGGTGGTACCACCAGTAGTTGCAGAATTGTTGTACATTCTGAGAATGAAAATTAAATTTTTGATTATTTAGCTGGCTCATCTCAGCCACAGGAGGATATTGCATCCAAGAGTGATGTGAGCTTGATTGAGGCTTCTGTGTGGTCCTCCTACATAGCTGTGTCTCCTTCACTGACACAGATCCCTGGTAGTGATGTGGCACCTGCTGAGTAATCTATTTCTCCTAGTCAGGATAGTCTTCCTCTTTTTGATGGTTGAGAGCAGTCAGCATTGCTTCCAAGGAGAAGACCTGATGACTGTTGGTGGTAGAGGGAGTTTTGGCAGGGGGTGTGGTAATATTACTGGTAGTCGTTCTGGTAGGGGAGCTAGGAGGATACCATTGTACAAGTGTAATGCCACTCTAAAATAACACATATCTCTATATTACAGCATTGTACAATGAAGAGAGCAGAGAAATAACCACTTGTTTCTCTATAACCAAAGACAAGACCTCAGATCCCATCCAGCAGATTATAGGGTTAATAGTTCTCACTGCAGGTTGCGTAATGTCATAAGTGCTGGAACACGCCCTGTAAGATACACATTTAGTTTCGTTTCAGCCATGGCATCTGCTGATGTGAGAGACGAGCTGCTCTGCTCCATCTGTCTGACCATTTATACCGATCCTGTAATCCTGAGATGTGGACACAACTTCTGCCGGGTCTGTATTGATCAGGTCCTGAATACACAGGACGAGTCTGGAGTTTATTCCTGTCCTGAATGTAGAGAAGAGTTTCAGGAGCGGCCTGTACTGCAGAGGAACATAACTCTACGTAATGTAGTAGAACGTGTCCGGTCTACTGAGCGCCATCAGGAGGAGATCACCGGGATCTGCTGCACTTACTGTATTCACTCTCCTGTACCTGCTGTAAAGTCCTGTCTGATGTGTGAAGTTTGTCTGTGTGATGGTCACCTAAAAGTTCATATCAAGGCAGGAGAACACGTCCTAACTGAGCCCACCATGTCCCTGGAGAAGAGGAAATGTTCTGTCCATAAGGAACTTCTAAAGTACTATTGTAGTAAGGATGCTGTATGTATCTGTGTGTCGTGTAGTTTGGCTGGAGAACATCAGGGACACCGGGTGGAGATGCTGGATGAGGCCTCTGAGAAGAAGAAGAAGAAACTGAGGAATGTTCTCCAGAAACTGACCACAAAGAGAAAGAAGACTGAGGAAAGAGTCCAGAGTCTGCAGGAGAGCCGGAGAAAAGCTCAAGAAAAAGCATCTGGAGAAGCCAAGAGAGTCACTGCCCTGTTTATAGACATCAGGAGACGACTGGACAACCTGGAGAAGAAGGTCCTGAGTGAGATCTCCAGGCAGGAGGAGCAGCGGTCACTCTCACTGTCTGATGTGATCCAGAAGCTGGAAATAAAGAAGGCCGAGCTGTCCATGAAGATGCGGCACATTGAGGAGCTGTGTAACATGACTGATCCACTGACTGTCTTACAGGATCCAGACACAGGTGACTTGTGTGATCCTGAGGAGGGGGGAGGTGATGAGGACACAGGGGGACATGATAAGACACATGATGTAGATGTGGATGGAATTACAGGGATGTTACATGCAGGTCTCTCTGATATAATGACATATCTACAGACCATCTCACCCCCAAAACCAGAAGAAATGAGGCCACAACCCCCCAGCGCCCGATCTCTGCCCAGTCACACCCAAGATTTACCTGTGTCAGGTACAGAATATGGGGGTGATGGTGTAATAGTCAGGACTGGGGGTGTTGGGGGGAAGGTAACGGCTGCAGGAGAGGGAGGGATCTATGGGCAGGGTCCTGCAGACATATTACTGGATGTAAACACGGCTCATAATAATATCCAAATATCAGACGACCTGAAAACTGCAACCAAGACAGAAATAAGACAGAATCGTCCAAAAACAGCCAAAAGATTCCAGGATTATCCTCAGGTGATAAGTATCAGGAGATTTACCTCAGGGCGACATTACTGGGATGTGGAGATCAGGGAATTATGGCTGTGGAGAGTGGGGATGTGTTATCCCAGTATAGCCAGGAGGGGGCAGCAGTCAGTCATTGGAAGTAATAACAAGTCCTGGGGTTTATGTGGAGGGCAGTGGTGTAATAATCAGTATTCAGTGAGACATGACAGTAAAGAGGTCCGGTTACCTCATCAGATCTCCAGTAATAGATTGAGGATCTGTCTGGATTATGAGGCCGGGCAGTTGTCCTTCTATGAGCTGTGTGACCCCATCAGACACTTACACACCTTCACTGACACCTTCACCGAGCCCCTTCATGCTGCATTATATGTATATAAAGGTTCTATAAAGATATTGGGGCGGGGGCTGTGAGGGTCCATCATAGACACAGAGTGTAATTCACCTCCTCGTACTTACAGATATGACCACATTCACACTTAATGGATTCATGAAATGATGAAGATAATAATGAAAATGGTGATTGGTGACTAATAAATGGTCATTTCTGTAACAATTGTCCTCTAGTAATGAAGGTTTTATTGTAGGAAATTTCTTGTATTATTAGATAAAATATTCCGGGAGGTTTTTGTGGTTTCTCTCCCAGGATTCAGGACGTCTTAGATGGAGAGGTCACAGATCTTATTATTGGTCTCCACCTAGGTTAATTTGCTGTATCGGGGGATGGTAGAAGGTGACATTTGCTGTGTCCTGGGTGGGCTGTACAGGTGGCTGCAGATATAAGGTCACTTTCACACAATGCAGTTGTGGTGCAGTTAAAACTGTATGAAAACCGATCTTGTAGCCCGAGTTAAGGATGTCCGTAGTATGGAGAACCTGACGGCTTCACTTAACCATACTGTCGAAGCGTTTCAAGCTATATGGTCATCTTGGGACGCATACTGTATTTTGAATGGTCTCTGATTTTTTCCCCTTCCCTCCCCCCCCCCCATCCCCTCACTTCCATTCTCGTGTTTCTGTAATATGTATACATTTTCGGTTTAATTGACGGTCTACGCATCGCTATATGTTCATGTTTTTTATGTTTTCAATTCTTGTGTTGTATTTACAAAAAGACCTTTCAATAAAAATTACTAGTAGTGTGAACCACCATCAGGATCGCAGGAGCTGCGGTTTTAACCGCAAGTATCTATGTAGGGCACGAGGATTATCGTCTCCTGATGAGTTTAGCAGTGAATGAAACGCGTTGAGACTATTCACAAGAAAGCGAGGTCTATGTTAGGACGGTAATATCGTCTCCCTCTGTCTCTCTGCATTAGCTCACTATCCTCAGTAGGTTTTGTATGTACTCCTGTAGAATATATGGGCGATATAGGCAGGGTGTTTGTCTATCGGGGCCAGGTTACTATGTCAGCAGGGCCGCCATCAGGAATTTTGGGGCCCCAAACAGCTTAAGTGTCTGGGCCCCCTCCCCCATTTTAAAACTACCTTATTTTGTGACATACCAATTCTGTATTACATTTCCCTTTATTTAGCAGCATTACAAGGCTTAATCAGATTCTATTTGCAGGTACAATCTGCTACGTGTGACTGCGCCTATAGAGAGCCAACACCATCTATAAGAGCCCTCCTAATAAATCCTCAGGGCTTATTCACATTGCGTTTTTGGCCTCCCTTGCCGGGATACGTTGGTAACCAGTCAGAATCAGCTGTCAACTTATCCCTGCACGAAGAACTGGCCATTAAAAAAAAGGGGGCCTGCAGTTCTCCGTGCAGGGATAAGTGGGGAGCTGATTGTGACTAGTTACCAACGTATCCCGGCAAGGGAGGCCAAAAACGCAATGTGAACACTCCTTTAAAGTGAAAGTCCCACCCCCAAACAGGCTGCTATGCTAGTAGTATAGCGGCCTACATCATTATTAATACAAAGCACACATACCTTTGGAGGTATTGTGTGCTTTGTAGTTCTCCAGCTAAAAACTTATATATTATATATTATTGCCCCAGTTCCCTCTCTGCAGTGCCGCACACCCGATGCCCCAACAATCTCCGCCCCCCTGTCCACCTTCTAACATCTTTCCATCGCCCCCTGTACCCATACCTCCCAACTTTTGAAGAACTGAAAGAGAGACAAAATGTGCATTGCGCGCCGCGGCAAATTTAGCCCCACCCACTTTTGTGTTGACTCCGCCCATTCTCATTAAATTTTCATGTGCCCGCACACAGTATAATCCTCCGACAGTCACCTGTAAATTATGTCTCCCCTCTATCTCTCCCCCAGCTTCATATACACCCTTCATCTGCCCCCAGTTTCATGTCCCCCCCTCCATCCCTGCCCCCAGTTTCATGTCCCCCATCTCTGCCCCCAGATTCATGTCCCCCCATCTCTGCCCCCAGATTCATGTCCCCCATCTCTGCCCCCAGATTCATGTCCCCACATCTCTGCCCCCAGATTCATGTCCCCTCCATCTCTGCCCCAGATTCATGTCCCCTCAATCTCTGTCCCCAGATTCATGTCCCCTCCATCTCTGCCCCCAGATTCATGTCTCCACATCTATTCCCCAGATTCATGTCCCCTCCATCTCTGCCCCCAGAATCATGTCTCCACATCTATTCCCCAGATTCATGTCCTCTCCATCTCTGCCCCCAGATTCATGTCTACACATCTCTGCCCCCAGATTCATGTCCCCTCCATCTCTGCCCCCAGATTCATGTCCTCTCCATCTTTGCCCCCAGATTCATGTCCTCTGGATGCAGATCTGAGTTGAATTAGGACATACAATGACTGCTGCGAGCGCCAGGGGGCCAGCACACAGTGGCGGGCCAAAACCGGGCCCCCCCCATTTTTCAATTTGGCCGGGCCCCTGACGCAAGTAGCAGTAATACTGGCCTATTGGCGGCCCTGTGTCAGGAGTGATTTAGATACTAAATAGACATAAGATGAGCTCATGACGGCTATACTTATCACACAGGGAAGTCTCATGCAGTAAATTAACTCCAAGTCTGCACCAGTGAGGGGGGTGAGCCTTGCAGAGCTGTAATTGTATGTAGCAGAAGCCCTATTGTGTAGCTGCTGATTTGGATACAGTGTCCTAAGGGCAGTTGAAGTATTGTACTGCCCTGAATATCTCAAAGGGGTATTCCCATGACACTTGTTCACCAACCTACAGGCTGTTGTGCTCTCTTCACTTCCTGCATTTCTCAGCACATTGGTGGGCGGGGTTTCACTTGCACGGGATTGGTTGTAAATGAATTATCACAGTGTGAAGCTGATGTAGCAGAGCTGGATTTGAGTCAGTTTGCATTACATACAGAGGTAATGGACTCCCTATCTCAGCCCTTATCAGCCAAATTCAATTAAACCGATTGATAAGAGCTCAGAAACCTCTCACCTCCCCTATCTTATGACCCTGCTTCAAACACTGGAGAAGGGGTTAAATCTGTCACATGAATTTATGGCATCTTACAGAAATCACTGACCTAAGAACGGGTTGAGGGGATATCTTCACTCCATAAGGAGAGAACCACCATTAAGGTGTGTGGAGTCTTATTAAGCCATGAGCGCTCCACTGTGCAAAGAAACATGGGAAGAATATGCAAATCTGACTTCCATGATGTAGTTAGGATGTCAGTGCCTCAAGTATGCACACCAATAGAGGGCGCTGACTGAGAATGTGCAAGTCTATCTTCTATGATGTAATTAGGAAGACGGAGTCTCAGTCAAACAAACCTATAGAGGGCGCTCCCTTTAACATCATGCCGACCTTCTCAGAGGCCTTTGTTTGCAATGATGTTGGGATTATTCCAGATACAGTCTTCTCAGCCAAAGACAGCTGTTCCGATGTATTTGCATCTCATCAGCTTGACGTAGAGAGGACTGCATATAACCGATCTTGTTTTTTTCCAAAGTGGTAAAAATCTCATTTGCTTCTATAACTGTAAGACCAAGTGAATTCATATAAGAATAAGGAAAGAAGATGATTATTTTACATATCTTATTGCTTCCAGAATCTATGTATATACGATGTGTATCATCTCCCAATGTATAAACCATATTATGTCACATTGTAAACTCCTGAACTTTATTAATAAACTTCATCATGAAAATCTATTGTTTGTATCCTGTATAATAATCGTCTCCATCCTGCTGTGAGACTACAACTCCCAGCATGCACAATTCTAGTTCTACAACAACCAACGAGGATCAAATTTATAGTCATATCAGAAAGGAAGAAAAGAAACACCAAAGCCAATGCCTGCATTCTCCTAAAGTGCCACAGGAGGGAGACAGAGTACAGTCTACATAAGGGCTGTAGATAGTGATGGCCGCTGATCAGAATATTGGGGGCAGCGAGATGAGATTATGTGAGGACTGGAGTAAATCTACAGCTCAACTCCATTTACCAATACACAGCTCCAGATCCCCGGCATAGACACGTGTACTTGGTAAATTTTGGCCGATATATGTTTTGTCTTTGATTATGAAAAAATAGGACATTTGAAAAAAATGAAGATTTCAATCTTTGACATTACATTCCTTTCATAGAGATAGTCAGACGACCCAAATGACCTCATAAATCTAATTCCCCAGATCTCGGCTTTTGCCGCCATCAGACTTTTATCCCCCTTTCATGTTTTTTGGATATTATAAGACTTTACAACTCAAGCAGTCATTTTCCAGCTTTTCAAGAAATATTTGCTAAAAACAGTTTTCCAGGGACCAGTTCAGTTCTGGTGAGATGTGAAAATGCGTTAAACTACAGCAAGCTCTATCATGAGTCTAATTGGTTGGTCGGGGTATCCGCCTCCTGTGAGGTCAGCACCAGCTACTTCCGGGGTCACAGTTGTGACTTCCTGTGACATCAGCACCAGCTACTTCCGGGGTTGTGGCAGTGGGACTCATTAATCTATAGAGCCCCTCAGGATTTGGGTAAACTCCTACTCTCTATATGCTGGGCCTTCATGTGTCACTGGTCTGCATAGGGATATTAGTCAGTGCTGTCACCTTATATAATAGTGTGTAATGGCTTCCTATTGGCATTACATTATACCACATTAGGTTTATTGTGTTGCTGCCACCTAATGACCAAAATGACACATTGATCTGTCAGCATAAATATTGGTTTATTCCTTGCTCATAATGGTACGTGCCATACGTCTGTCACATGATCCTGCCAGCCAATGGCGCCTGCTGATGCCTCAGAAGGTTCTAGAACCTGCTAGATTTGCCCCCTCCCTCCTGAGGAGAGTGTGCGGTTCCTCAGTAATGAGTTGGGGCCTGTCCTGACAGGACAACATCACCTCATCATGTCTCCTCTCAGACTACTACTCCGAACCTCCAGCTGCCAAGTCTTCTCCAGTAGTCCCGGCTGAGGTGTTTTATAAAGAGGTCATGTCTAAAGGTCAGGCCTAGCCAAATCTACTAACCCCTGACCCTGAGGATGACCTGTGCTGGATTGCTGCTGTGTACAAAAGTCCTTAGTAATTCCTTGTAAGACTTGGGCATTGACTCTCCTGTCACCCAGGCCAGAAGAGCATCTTCTTCTCACAGGTATTTCAGAGTCAGAGGGGTTAGTCCTATGTCCAGGGCCCCTTTGCCTGTTTCAGGCCTTTAATGGTTCCTCCAGCCTGGGCACTATAAAGTCTCCATCCACGTGTGTAGCTACATCTCCACGCTGAGCCAAGGCGTGAAGGCTCTTTCTAGGCAGAACCTTTGTTACTTGGGCTGTGTCTTCCTCAATGGTCATCACCCTTAGCAATCAAGTATATTGTCTGCTCCAAGCAGAAGTTACCATAGGAGAGTGTGACTAGACTATTGCACGTATCTACCACTTTTGTATCACTGATTGGCAACATCTGAAGTGACTTTTCCTCTGCACATCGATTGAGAATTTTGGTCCATGTTTCTTTCTTCATTAACTACAATCGTCTCCAACCTGTGATTCTCCAGCTGCTATAAAACTACAACTCCCAGCATGCAATACGGTAGTTTTGTAATGAACTTAGAATGAGACGTTGGAGATCACTGACAAGTAAAAAAAAAAAGATAAAAGTAATTGAGTGATTGCATTCTACTAAGACGCCTCAAGGCAGAGACAGAGAACAGTCCAACTCTAATCCCGTAGCTACTGTAAAATCCATGATGGAATACAAAGAACACCATCGACTGCCATCTTGTGGTACGTGAACAAACTGCAGATGTATCCAAGCAAGGAGACCTTGCATTCCATATTGGGGCCACTGGGCGATGACAATGTAGGAAACATCTTTTTCTAGAGACACGGCCAAGAAAGAAATAAAAGAAACACCTACTGCCACCTAGTGGCTGCAGAGTAGAAAGGAAAAAAGGTCACTGAAAATTTACTTCACAATTCAAGGTTTTCAATCCCGCCTGGGGCTTAGAGGAAACACACACCACTGTATCTGCCATGGAAACAGATTTTAGGATAGTTTCAATAGAGCCTATGAAATTTCTAGAACAATTTCTCTTTTTTTTTAGTTAGTTACAAACTGGTTGGCTCCCCCTCTAGTCATAACCTAGATGTGATCTCACTTTGGTCTAAACTGGAGAGCGATACCTACGGTGGCCATCTTTGTTCCTGCGTCCTAGAGTAGTCAGTCAAGTTTGGCAAGTCTCACAATTTGAGCACCTTGTAGAAGACAAGCCCTTACGGAATATCACTATTTTTGGCATGTATGCGTACTGCATTCAGACAGTACAACCCGGCTGCACCTACTCTAAGTTTGCAGAAACATCAAATCAATCAGATTATTCCCTATGACACCTTAGTATAGAAAAACCAAAACTGTCCCCGCAGATCTGGGTAGTGTGATGTGAACCCGTGTCACTGACTATCCCCGCTCCACAATCTTGCATGGCTCTGTATAAGCAACTTAGAGAACTTTCCAGTTATCTTATATATGGAACTGTAATTTGGACCTTAGAGTTGTTTCGATTAGTACCTGGATAGACACTTAAGACCCTCCTTTACATGAAAGGTCAGGAATGCCCCAGCCTGTTATACTGCATACTCATACCTCCCAACGTCAACGGACAGAAAGAGGGACATGTACAAAGCGTTCAGCTCCACCACTTTGACTCTGCCCATTCCCATCCATTCTTTGTGCCCCCGCACAGTATAATGCCCCTACAATCACCTTAATGGGATATACCCACACATTATAATGTCCTCCTCCTGGTGACCCCACAATTTAATGTTCCACTCCAGCTACCACCAGAGTTTACTGTCCCCTTCCAGCTGCCCCCAGTATAATGTTCCCCTTTAATCTGCCCCCAGTATCATGTCCTCTTTCATCTGACCCCACAGTATAATATCCCCTCTCCACCTGCTCCCACAGTTGAAACTCCCATTTCTGGTAACAGGTATACAAAAAAAAACAACTAATACTCACCTAACCATGTTCCCTGCTGATGTTCTCTTCAGTCTCTACTCACGGAGTCTTCAAGGAGCTGCCAGTGCGATGTGAGTGATGTCATCACATCGCACCTGCAGTCCCAGAGTAGAGTTGGGGCTGACTGGTAAAGCAGGGGGTGGGCATCTCCTGCTTTACTATTCTAGTATTCAAATCATCTGCATCTGGAAGAAGATGCAGATGAGTTGAATCTGGGACATATATCCCAGTGGCTGGGACAGGATCCGGAATCTGGGACTGTCCTGCTGAATGCGGGAGGATTGGGAGGTATGAATACTGTTCACGTCTCATTTCTGGAGCAGTCTTTGTCACATTGGGAAAGACAGGAGAGACTCGTTCTAGGTGTGCCAAAGCTATAACTGTTTTATTAAAGAGTTTGTATATGACCCAGGAGTAATGGTTACTCTGATGTATCCACAGGATAGATTATTGGTATCAGATTGGTGGGGGACTGATACGACCACTGATCAGGTGATTAGGCTACCAAAAGTCGTATGCAAGGTACTGAATGGAATCAGAGCTGTAGTTTCCCCAGGCCTTCACTATGGAGCCATATATTGTATACAGATTCAGGCTCTGTACACTGTAGCTGTGGTGCAAGTTCTGCTCCCATTCACTTGAATTGAAGCAGAGATGCTTATAGCTGTATCTCAAGTATACAACTTCTGGCAGCCAAGTCAGCATATCAGCATGGGGTTCTGGTGCCGGACCCCACCAATCTAATACTGATGAGCACGTGTTCATTCACCACCATCCTTAAGTAGGAAAACTAGTCATTGGATGACCAAGCACCAGCACTCCAGAGGGAGCCAAAGAGTGGCATTGGTGTAAAGTTGTATAGAATGGCTGTTGGTTTTGTATGATTGCAGATTCTGTTGTCCGTTGCACTTTAGCCCCACATTTTTTATCTTCGCAAGTGGTTAAATAATGGGGACTGAGTATAAACATGGAGAAACCAACTTGCTTCCTTATAACCAAAGACAAGACCTCAGTTCCCATCTAGCAGATTATAGAGTTAATAGTCAGCTCTCAGCCAAAGGTTATATGGTCTGGAAGGGGGGTAAAGGATCTGGTATGGAAGTGGTTAAGTGACAAAGACAAGACCTTTGTTCCCATCTAGCAGATTGTAGAGTTAATAGTCAATTCTCAAAGCAGGTTGTGTAATGTCATATGTGCTGGAACACGCACTGTAAGATACACCTTAGTTTCGTTTCTTGTAAATCCTGAAGCCATAGCGTTTGCTGATGTGAGAGACGAGCTGCTCTGTTCCATCTGTCTGACCATTTATACCGATCCTGTAACCCTGAGATGTGGACACAACTTCTGCCAGGACTGTATTGATCAGGTCCTGAATACACAGGACAAGTCTGGAGTTTATTCCTGTCCTGAATGTAGAGAAGAGTTTACGGAGCGGCCTGTACTGCAGAGGAACATAACTCTACGTAATGTAGTAGAACGTGTCCGGACTACTGAGCGCCATCAGGAGGAGATCACCGGGATCTGCTGCACTTACTGTATTCACTCTCCTGTACCTGCTGTGAAGTCCTGTGTACTCTGTGAAGCTTCTCTGTGTGATAACCATGTGAGAGTCCACAGCAAGTCACCAGAACACGTCCTAACTGATCCCAGCACCAACCTGGAGAAGAGGAAATGTTCTGTCCATAAGAAGGTCCTGGAATATTACTGTACTGAGGACGCTGCTTGTATCTGTGTGTCTTGTAGTTTGGCTGGAGAACATTGAGGACACCGGGTGGAGATACTGGATGAGGCCTCTGAGAAGAAGAAGACACTGAGAAATGTTCTCCAGAAACTGATCACAAAGAGAAGAGACTGAGGAAAGAGTCCGGAGTCTGGAGGAGAGCAGGAGAAAAGCTCAAGAGAAAGAATCTGGAGAAGCCGAGAGAGTCACTGCCCTGTTTATAGCCATCAGGAGACGACTGGACAACCTGGAGAAGAAGGTCCTGAGTGAGATCTCCAGGCAGGAGGAGCAGCGGTCATTGTCACTGTCTGATGTGATCCAGAAGCTGGAAATAAAGAAGGCCGAGCTGTCCATGAAGATGCGGCACATTGAGGAGCTGTGTAACATGACTGATCCACTGACTGTCTTACAGGAACCAGACACAGGTGACTTGTGTGATCCTGAGGAGGGGGGAGGTGATGAGGACACAGGGGGACATGATAAGACACATGATGTAGATGTGGGTGGAATTACAGGGATGTTACATGCAGGTCTCTCTGATTTAATGGAAAATCTACAGACCATCTCACCTGCAAAACCAGAAGAAATGGGGCCACAACCCCCCAGCGCCCGATCTCTGCCCAGTCACACCAAGATTTACCTGTGTCAGGTACAGAATATGGGGGTGATGGTGTAATTGTCAGGACTGGGGGTGCTGGGGGGAAGGTAACGGCTGCACGAGAGGGAGTGATCTATGGGCAGGGTCCTGCAGACATATTACTGGATGTAAACACGGCTTGTAATAATATCCAAATATCAGACGACCTTAAAACTGCATCCTGGACAGAAATAAGACAGAATCGTCCAAAAACAGCCAAAAGATTCCAGGATTATCCTCAGGTGATAAGTATCAGGGGATTTACCTCAGGGCGACATTACTGGGATGTGGAGATCAGGGAATCAGGAGTGTGGAAGGTGGGGATGTGTTATCCCAGTATAGACAGGAGGGGGCAGCAGTCAGTCATTGGAGATAAAAACAAGTCCTGGAGTTTATGTGGGGGGTGGTGTAATAATCTGTATACAGTGAGACATGACAGGAAAGAGATCCTGTTACGTCACCAGATCTCCAGTGATAGATTCAGGATCTGTCTGGATTATGAGGCCGGGCAGTTGTCCTTCTATGAGCTGTGTGACCCCATCAGACACTTACACACCGTCACTGACACCTTCACCAAGCCCCTTCATGCTGTATTATATGTATGGAAAGATTCTATAAAGATATTGGGGGCGGGGGCTGTGAGGGTCCATCATAGACACAGAGTGTAATTCTCCTCCTCGTACTTACAGATATGACTGTAATGTCCCGGTGCTGCTCATCCAATTCCCTTTAATAGTCCTTGCAGACCGAGATGGTATGGACATTTGCATATAAGGTAAAGCGTTTCCCCCCCCTTCATTCCTTCTATTTTTCCAGAGCCAGCACACAGGGGGTCTATTAATGCGCCATCTTGTGGATGTGTTTGTGAACTACACCTGCCTATACTTTGCCATTGTAATTTGAGTTGTCAGTGTGAAGGTGTGTCCAGTACAATCAGGTGACCTTCAGGACTGGGCTGGAGTAGGAGGGGTTACAGCCCCCTCTAGGGGGGTTGGGAACCTTGTGCTTTGGTCTTTTGTGTACAGACAGCTGCAGACACAGCACATGTAGAACTGAAAATGGCAGCCAACTCTCAGGGCACTGCAAACAGAGATGGCTTTTCCTCTGTTCTCAAGATTCTCCTCAGAGAGTGTTTTCCTCTGGAGCTCCAGGCCTAGAAAGCACTAAAGTTGACGGATCTGCTTATCCATACATCTGGGACGTCTACACGTATTTCTCTATTCAAGTAAGTCTTTGGGACAAATCTATATTTAAGAAGCCCATAGCTAGTCTGGCAGAAATCGAGGGTCTCCCGCTGCTGGCACTACTAGTCGCTACCCTACATACGTGTACCCAGTTGTTGAGGACTAACCCCGTGGATACAGGCCATCTTTACCAGTATAAACAAGTTTAACTACTAATTAAACTATCCAACGCATTCCTGCTCCAAGCTCCATCACCTGCTTAATTCACCTGCTTAATTGGACACTACCTACAAAGATCGCTGTATTGTATGTGAAGAATTACTCTATATGTACATTTGTATTACTTTGTCCTGCTAGTAAAACAGCAATGACTACCCCCGAAGCCTGGTTGTCTGTTGTCATTGTCGGATATCGGAGTGGGGGTGGGTAGTCGGGGACATCAAAAAGGAGATTTTGTGCACATTTGGGACCCAGGGACCCCCTGAAAGCCAGCCACATCTGATATATTACCCGTCATACCAGCCCTGGCCCTCCTGAGTGTTGCATCATCCTCCTTTTTGTGGCGTCACGAACAGGATTGTGCCTCTGTGTCTGCCTAAAGACTGTATGTTATTTCTGTAGGACTACTGCTCCCAGCATAACCTAAATCACCAGTGCTCTCTACAAAGTGGGGGTAGAAGCCTTATTGAGACTGTGTTGTTGTATCCCATGCTGTGTGACTGTATATTCCACCACTTTGGATTACCTAACTACTGGAGCAATTCAGCAGGAGTAAACTCCGCCCACAAAACTTCCCCTAAGTGCCAAAACTGGGTGTCGCCATCTTTGCTAAAACACTGAATCCAAATCCATCCCAGCTGTTACAGGACTCCAGCTTCCCTGCCCCCAATACTCTTGCAGAGACTCCTTATCTCTTCAGGGATCAAAGTGATCTTCATCCTGCCTGCCTCTCCTGCTCATCACTGCTGCAAGTTGAACCTCAACTGCCATTGTCCACTGTCATCTGCCATTCCTGGGATACAGATAAGTGCATTTTATAAAGTGACTTTGTATTTGCTGACATTTGCATTTCTTAAAAAAGACAGAAGCCTTATTATTCTACTTAAAGAGACAGTATCCTAATTTTTGCAAAAATGTCTACATCGCCTGAGGATACAGCTACCATCTCTGCTCCAACTCCTGGTAGACCGACCGGCTTGCCTTTCTTTATAGGACCCTCCAGTCTTCCAAGTTACAGAGGGGATCCTCATACCCTTGCTGGGTTTCAAGAAAAGATATTGCGTACTCTTGAACTTGTATCACTTTCTCCCACACAGCAGGTACAGCTTCTCTTAGGACAACTTGAAGGTCCAGCTGCTGAGGAAGTTCGTTCCTGGCCACCGACAGAAAAGATTACCGTTGACCAGATCCTCACTTGTCTGAGAAAAGAATTTGAAGTCCAATCATCAACTGAGTTTCGTCTTAAATTCTATGACAGACGTCAGAGACCAGGTGAGACCCTCAGAGACTATGCACTTGCACTCCAGTCAGCATATAGGGCTCTGCGCCAAGTTGACAAGATTGATCCTACTGCTGCAGAACGCATTATTACAGACAGGTTCATAGAAGGTGTGGACTCACAACTAATACAGAGTCAACTCCGCATGCTAGCAGCCCAAAATCCAAACATGTCTTTTCTAGCCTTTAAGACTTTGGCCCTACAAATAGTGGGAACTGATTCACCTTGTGCTAATTATTACTCTGCCACATATTCCCCAGACCTGGCTGGTGGAATCTCCGCTGCATCTCCATTACCTCCTATTGCGCCCATGCAGGCCACTCAGACTGTACAGGCTCCTACTCCTGTCACTATACCCTCTACTACCGATGTCCTTGCTCAGGTAGTGGACTCTCTTTGCCAAGCCCTAAAGGAATTAAAAGGCCAGTCTGCCTCATGTGAGTCCTCTTTATCTAGAACATTGCCTGCAGAGCCTCACTCTAGCCGCCCAAGTCCTGATAGGCTTCCTCCTGACAGGTCTTCACGACGTGAACGTCCTTATTGTACTTACTGTGAGCGTGTTGGGCATTACAAATTCCAGTGCTTTAAGTTAAACGGGACACCACCGAGGCCAAGGGCCGCCCCTCGGGAGGTGAATCCAAAGGCCCGGAGGGACAATCGCCATGGACATCCAGATTTGTCTCAAAATGCCCGTGCATAACTATTTGGATTGATGGTGTACCAGTAGAAGCTTTAGTGGACACTGGGTCACAAGTAACAACTATTGAGCAACGAGCCTTTGAGAAATATTGGGACTCTGACATACTAAATTCTGTGGGCAAAGCCAAGTTACGCTTGATTGCAAGTAATGGTCAGCCTATATCCCAACTAGGTTACTGGGAACCTACCATTCGTATTGGTGATCGTAAATTACCACGACAAGGTGTAATTGTTATAGAGTCTCAGGGAATGACTACACCAGTGGTATTAGGCATGAATGTTATGCGTCATGTATTCACTGAATTGCTAGATGCTTTGCATGCTTCTCTCCCTACTGCTACTCTTTCTTACAGGCAAGCTGTACAATGTACCATCAAAGTGCTCTGTGCCCAGCAGAAGTTTGCTAACCGTAATGGTGAAATCTGTCGTGTCCGTATCCAGGATGCCAGACCCGTCACTCTGACTCCTAACAGTGAGACTCTCATCTGGTGCTGAGTTCGTCCAGGCATTAACAACGAAGATTGCGAAGCTCTTCTTGACCCTATTCAGATTGAAGGACAGCCACTGGTGAAAGCCACCAGAAGCATCGTCACCGTCTCCAGCGGTAAGGTACCAGTACGGCTAGTCAACCTAAGTGATGCACCTATTGAATTGCACAAGTTTAAGTCCGTTGCTCAACTGTATCAACTCGATTCAGAAGACATCCTAGATGATGAAGCACTTGCTTATCAAAAGTCAATTCATGTCCCTGCCGGAGGTACTCACAAACCTACTACCTTCTGGTGGAATGAACTCAACATTGGGGATGCGAATACCCCTATTGAACACATCAAGGGTGTCATGAAAGTTGAGAAACGGCACAGCCAAGCTTTCAGCAAGCATCCACTTGATTTTGGGAAAACCTCTTTGATCCAGCATAAAATCAACACAGGTGATCATCCTCCTATCAAGGAAAGATACCGTCCAATACCTCCTGCTAACTACCAGCAAGTAAAGAAGCTGATAAAGGAGATAAAAGACACCAAAGTCATCCAAGAAAGTCAAAGTCCTTGGGCAGCACCTATTGTTTTGGTAAGGAAGAAGGATGGTAACATCAGATTCTGTGTTGACTACAGAAAATTGAACAACATCACACATAAAGATGCCTATCCTCTTCCACGGATTGAAGAATCCCTCACTGCTCTTGGTTCAGCTGCATACTTCTCAACTCTCGACCTAACCAGTGGCTACTGGCAGGTACCCATGGCTCCTGAGGATAGAGAAAAAACAGCTTTTACCACCCCGATGGGACTTTATGAGTTTAATAGCATGCCTTTTGGGTTGTGCAATGCTCCAGCAACATTCCAGCGACTCATGGAGAGATGTCTTGGCCACCTCAACTTCCAGAGTGTTTTGCTGTATCTTGATGATGTTGTTGTGTATTCTCGCACTTATGAAGACCATCTGAACAACCTAGCAGAAGTGTTCCAGGTTCTTATTGAACACGGCCTGAAGATAAAACCTTCAAAATGCCACCTGCTAAAACCAAAGGTCAATTACTTAGGCCATGTAGTCAGTGCTGAAGGTATCCAGCCTGATCCTGACAAGATCTCTGCTGTCAAAGACTGGGAAACTCCAAGAACAGTAACAGAAGTCAGAAGTTTTCTAGGATTCGCGGGCTACTACCACCGCTTTATACCTCACTTTGCACAGGTAGCGGAACCACTGACAGAATTGCTACGTGGTTGTCCTAAAGAAAACTCAAACAGAAGACTCCTAATTGATTGGTCTGAAAGACAAGAAACTGCATTCCAGACTTTGAAAGCCTTATTGACTTCTCCTCCAATTCTGGCTTAGGGCTCGTTCACATCTGCGTTGTGAACTCCGTACTTGAGGTTTCCGTTTCCTGCCTAAAACAGAGGCAGGAGATGAAAACCTGCAGGAGTCTGTCTCACCCATTCATTTGAATGGGTGAGAAAGCTGTCCGGTCGTGAGCGGCGGTGAGCGTTTTGCGCTCTCCGCCGCGAAACCGGGAGTCGGACATGCAGTACTCTGTGTCCGGATTTAAAAATCCGGTTTCGCGTCGGAGAGCCTAAAACGCTCACCACCGCTCACGGCTGGACCCGGTCTATGGTTTCCGTCTTCTGGCATGCAGAAGACAGAAACCATAGAGCGGAGACCCTGAACGCAGGTGTGAACCTAGCGTTATCCTGACTACAGCCATCCTTTCCGTCTCTATACAGATGCCAGCTATCAAGGCCTAGGAGCTGTACTGTCACAAGTCCAGAACAACAAAGAGAGAGTCATCGCTTATGCCAGCCAAAGCTTGAGAGGTGCTGAGAACGATCACAATTACAGTTCGTTCAAGTTAGAGCTGCTTGCTGTTGTGTGGGCCGTCACAGAGAAATCCAAAGACTACCTTGCGGCTACACCATTTACCGTTTACACAGACAACAATCCTCTAGCTCACCTAAACACAGCCCGGCTAGGTGCTCTCGAACAGAGATGGACTTCCAGATTGGCAAACTATTGTTTCGACCTCAAATACCGCAGTGGTAAGACCAACATAAACGCTGATGTGTTATCCCGTTTGCCTATAGGAGAAGAACCTCCTGAAGAAGACATGTGGGAAGATGTTGAGATGCCTCCCTTCTATCAAAAGTTTGCTACGCAGAACGTCATTGCTGCTACACAGACTGAAGAAGGTCCTCAAGAGAAATCTGACCCACTTCAAGAACTATCTAGATGGCAAACCCTCCAGAAAGAATCTCGTGTCATAGGTGAAATCTATGATTACCTAACCACTGGAAGAATACCTGTCAGACTCAGAAGACAGTATACAGATACTGAGCTCAAACGCCTATGGAGGCAGCGCAAAAGACTTTTCATCCAGAAAGGCTTGATTCTGCGCAACACCTTAGATCCTGTTTCAGGTGAGAAATTGCACCAAATTCTCATTCCTAGGCGGGATGCCAAGATTGTTCTTAATGCCTACCACGATCAATCTGGACACTTTGGAGTGCATAAAACTGAAGCCACCATACACCAACGCTTCTATTTGATTGGAGTGCGTGCCGACATTGAGAGTTGGTGTAGTGAATGTCCAGCCTGCAACCTTACTAAGACTGGTAAGAAGGATGCTAGAGCACCACTACATCCCATCCATACTCAGAGACCAAACGAGCTAGTTGCTCTTGACCATGTGAAGTTAGCACCAACTTGTTCAGGCTACACATATGCCCTTACCATGGTGGACCACTACTCCAAGTGGGTTGTCGTTGTGCCAGTTAAAAAAGACTTCACCGCACATACCACAGCCATCACATTCTACCGCGAATATGTGAGACACTACGGGTGTCCTGAAGCAGTCCTAACTGACAGAGGACCTGCATTCGAGTCACAGCTTTTCCAAGAACTATGCCAGTTCCATGAATGCAAAAAGCTGAGAACAACTGCCTACCATCCCCAAGGGAATGGACTTTGTAAGAAGGTTAATCAGATCTTCATCAACATGCTGAGAACAGCATCTGTCACCAAACAAGCAGAATGGCCTCAACTACTTGATGAATTAGTGGAGATCTACAGTACAATAACACTACCCACTGTTCCACAGGCTATTCACCATACTTCTTAATGTTTGGAAGACAAGGTCAACTTCCAAAAGATCGTGCTTTGTGAATTCAGATACCAGATGTGATCAACCCTCTGCCAAAGACTGATTGGGTTCTAGAACATCAGCGCCGAATGCAAGAAGCGCAAGAGATAGTCGACTGTCGCATGAAGGAAGCTCACAGACGACAAGAAGAGAACTACAACCAAAGAGCTAATGCTACACCTTTACACATTGGTGACAAAGTATGGTTAAAGAAGTACCACCGAACTGGAAAACTTGATTCTCTTTGGGAAACAGAGCCATACATGATTACAGCAATTCCCTATCTAGAGTCTGATGTTTATGAAGTAAAGAAACCAGGCATGGCTCCTCAAACAGTGCATCGGAACCGTATCAAATTGTGCACCAGAGAGGACTCACTGAGGATGTCAGCACCACCACAAGCTACAACTGTCTACCAACCAGTTCCTGTGATGGCAACTCCTCCAAGACAGCCTTCTGTAGATGAATCGATCTTCAGATCTCAATTTCTTATCCCTGGCTGTTACCAATTTGTTCCTGTTCCTATTTCTATCCCGACTCATGTTCCGGTTCCAGTTGTTGCCCCTGAACCAACACAAGATGGAATTCCGGACTCCAGTGTTGCTGCTCCAATTGCTGCTTCTGAACCGGCACAAGATGGAGTTCCAGTTTCCAGTGTTCCTGCGCAAGTAGAAGACCAAGTGCTGAGGCAATCAGAGCGAAGCACCAAGGGAATTCTGCCAGCTCGCTATAGAGACTGAGAAACCATATCCTTTCATGTATATATACTTTACCTCTTTCATATACCTATGTTCTTATTAATTAGTTAGTTAGTAACCATTTAAGCCTCCCTACCTGGGTGATCCCAAGGATTTTGTTATGTTCTTGTTTTGCATTATATATTTCTCTACGTATGGACTACTGAGGACTGTATTTTGCCACATAGTGCCTACCCTGAGCCTTTCCATGGACAATGCCCTATTGCTGAAAGAGACTCTACCCACCTATTGGCATTATGTTTCTACTGTTTACTATGTTTTGGTTTTGCATATATTCACGGGGTATTGTTCTTTTACATAAGTCATGTCACATTGTTGTTTGCCATTATTCTGTTTATTGTTTCTCAGGTATCCAACCCTACTACCTATGTGCGTTCCATCTCCCTAGGTTCCTCCGCACTAGTTAGTCGCCGAGGACGGCTCTTTTCTTAGTGGGGGTGTATGTAATGTCCCGGTACTGCTCGTCCCATTACCTTTAATAGTCCTTGCAGACCGAGATGGTATGGACATTTGCATATAAGGTAAAGAGTTTCTGCCCCCTTCATTCTATTTTACCAGAGCCAGCACACAGGGGGTCTATTAATGCGCCATCTTGTGGATGTTTTTGTGAACTACACCTGCCTATACTTGCCATTGTAATTTGAGTTGTCAGTGTAAAGGAATGTCCAGTATGATCAGGTGACCTTCAGGACCAATCAAGCTTCCTTGACTGGCCTGGAGGAGGAGGAGTTATAGCCCCCTCTAGGGGGGTTGGGGACCTTTTGTCTTGGGTCTTTGTGTGGAGCCATCGAACGCATGGAAAGCTGAAAATGGCAGCCAACTCTCAGAGCACTGCAAGCAGAGATGTCTTTTCCTCTGTACTCAAGATTCTCCTCAGAGAGTGTTTTCCTCTAACGCTCCAAGCCTACAAGCACTAAAGTTGACTGACCTGCTTATCCATACATCTGGGACCTCACACGTATATCTATTCAAGTAAGTCTTTGGGACAAATCTATATTTAAGAAGCCCATAGCTAGTCTGGCAGAATTCGAGGGTCTCCTGCTGCTGGCACATTCTAGTTCCTCTCCTACACACGTGTTCCCAGTTTGTTGCGGACTAACCCCTTGGATACAGGCCATCTTTACAAGTATATACAAGTTTAACTACCCAAGCAACTACTAGTTAAACTATCCAAAGCATTCCTGCTCCAAGCTCCATCACCTGCTAACTGGACACTACCTACAAAGATCGCTGTATTGTATGTGAAGAATTACTCCATATGTACATTTGTATTACTTTGTCCTGCTAGTAAAAGAGCAACGACTACCCCCGAGACCTGGTTGTCTGTTGTCATTGTCAGATATCCCGTGGGGGTGGGTAGTCGGGGACATCAAAAAGGAGATTTTGTGCACATTTGGGACCCAGGGACCCCCTGAAATCCGTCCACATCTGATATATTACCCGTGATACCAGCTCTGGCCCTCCTGAGTGTTACACTTACACTCTAATTGGGACCAAGTATAAATATGGAGAAACCAACTCGCATCCCTATAATCAAAGACAAGACCTCTGTTCCCATCTAGCAGATTATAGGGTTAATAATCAGCTCTCACTGCAGGTTGTGTAATGTCATGTGTGCTGGAACACGCCCTGTAAGATACTTTCAGTTTCATTTCTTGTAAATCCTGAAGCCATGGCGTCTGCTGATGTGAGAGATAAGCTGCTCTGCTCCATCTGTCTGACCATTTATACTGATCCTGTAATCCTGAGATGTGGACACAACTTCTGCCAGGTCTGTATTGATCAGTTCCTGAATACACAGGACGAGTCTGGAGTTTATTCCTGTCCTGAATGTAGAGAAGAGTTTCCGGAGCGGCCTGTACTGCAGAGGAACATAACTCTACGTAATGTAGTAGAATGTATCCTGTCTACTGAGCCCCATCATGAGGAGATCACCGGGATCTGCTGCACTTACTGTATTCATTCTCCTGTACCTGCTGTGAAGTCCTGTCTACTCTGTGAAGCTTCTCTGTGTGATAACCATCTGAGAGTCCACAGCAAGTCACCAGAACACGTCCTAACTGATCCCAGTACCAACCTGGAGAAGAGGAAATGTTCTGTCCATAAGAAGGTCCTGGAATATTACTGTACAGAGGACGCTGCTTGTATCTGTGTGTCCTGTAGTTTGGCCGGAGAACATCGGGGACACCGGGTGGAGATGCTGGATGAGGCCTCTGAGAAGAAGAAGAAGAAACTGAGAAATGTTCTCCAGAAACTGATGACAAAGAGAGAGAAGACTGAGGAAAGAGTCCAGAGTCTGGAGGAGAGCAGGAGAAAAACTGAAGAAAAAGCATCTGGAGAAACCGAGAGAGTCACTGCCCTGTTTATAGACATCAGGAGACGTCTGGACAACCTGGAGAAGAAGATCCTGAGTGAGATCTCCAGGCAGGAGGAGCAGCGGTCATTGTCACTGTCTGATGTGATCCAGAAGCTGGAGATAAAGAAGGCCGAGCTGTCCATGAAGATGCGGCACATTGAGGAGCTGTGTAACATGACTGATCCACTGACTGTCTTACAGGATCCAGACACAGGTGACTTGTGTGATCCTGAGGAGGGGGGAGGTGATGAGGACACAGGGGGACATGATAAGACACATGATGTAGATGTGGATGGAATTACAGGGATGTTACATGCAGGTCTCTCTGATATAATGACATATCTACAGACCATCTCACCCGCAAAACCAGAAGAAATGAGGCCACAACCCCCCAGTGCCCGATCTCTGCCCAGTCACACCCAAGATTTACCTGTGTCAGGTACAGAATATGGGGGTGATGGTGTAATAGTCAGGACTGGGGGTGTTGGGGGGGAGGTAACGGCTGCAGGAGAGGGAGGGATCTATGGGCAGGGTCCTGCAGACATATTACTGGATGTAAATACAGCTGGTTATAATATCCAAATATCAGACGACCGAAAAACTGCAACCTGAACAGAAATAAGACAGAAACATCCAGAAACAGCCGAGAGATTCCAGGATTGTCCTCAGGTGATAAGTATCAGGAGATTTACCTCAGGGCGACATTACTGGGATGTGGAGATCAGGGAATCATTGGAGTGGATGGTGGGGATGTGTTATCCCAGTATAGACAGGAGGGGGCTGCAGTCAGTCATTGGATGTAATAACACGTCCTGGTGTTTATATATAGGGCAGTGGTGTAATAATCAGTATTCAATGATACATAACAGTAAAGCGATCCGGTTACCTCACCAGATCTCCAGTAATAGATTGAGGATCTGTCTGGATTATGAGGCCGGGCAGTTGTCCTTCTATGAGCTGTGTGACCCCATCAGACACTTACACACCTTCACTGACACTTTCACCGAGCCCCTTCATGCTGTATTATGTCTATGGGGAGGTTCTATAAAGATATTGGGGCGGGGGCTGTGAGGGTCCATCATAGACACAGAGTGTAATTCACCTCCTCGTACTTACAGATATGACCACATTCACACTTAATGGATTCATGAAATGATGAAGATAATAATGAAAATGGTGATTTGTGACTAATAAATGGTCATTTCTGTAACAATTGTCATCTAGTAATGAAGGTTTTATTGAAGGAAATTTCTTGTATTATTAGATAAAATATTCCGGGAGGTTTTTGTGGTTTCTCTCCCAGGATTCAGGACGTCTTAGATGGAGAGGTCACAGATCTTATTATTGGTTTCCATTGAGGTGTCACAAGGTTAATTTGCTGTATCGGGGGACGGTAGAAGGTGACATTTGCTGTGTCCTCGGTGGGCTGTATAGGGGGCTGCAGGTATAAGGCCGCTTTCACACAGTGCAGTTGTATAAAAACTGCACCGCAAAAACTAGGCGACGTTTTGATTTGGATTTGATAGATGTCTCCTGTAAATCCATAATCTGTGCAAAAATCTGCATCAAAACTGTTATTTTTTTACTTTGGAAAAAAATTATTTAGCAGTGGGGCCCTAAGCCTGAAAACGTTGGTAAACACTGGGCTAGAGGCACCTTCCCGTCTGCTATTGGCACCTGTTTTATTGCGCTACACACGTAATACTGGCTAATATACTATACTGGCAAACTATATTTCATTTTACTGCAGACCTGGTCGGGACGGACTGGAGGCCTGCATCTTGCAACCAGTGGCAGAGCCACACTAAGGATCATTTCCTGTTGTCATTTAACAGAGTCTGAGGAAGGTCCATCGGACCGAAAACGTTCACTCATGCTTTACTTAATAAAATGGTGATTGGTTAACGCATACCAAGTGTGAAGTTCATCTATATCTACTTCCAGACTGCAGTTTATGCCACATGTATGACACTGGTGTACCCGGGATAACGTACGTAATGTGAAATGTGGGTATAAACTGATACTAGGGCACAGAAGGGAAGAAGGGTTATTTGGTTTTTGGAGCACAGACTTAGACGGTTTGTTTTCTGGATGCCATGTCACATTTGCAGAGACCCTAAAATTGCCCCTACAAAATGGGCTCACTTATTGGGGAATTCCAGTTTACTGGCACCTCCAGGGCTCTGAAAAACAACGTGGCGCCCAGAAAGTCCCTCTAAATCTGTACCCCAAAAGCTAAAAAGCGCAGTACTCCTTCCCTTCTGAGCCCTGCTGTGTGCCCAAGTAGCAGTTTACACCCACATATATAATTTTTTGACCCCCCAGGATAGCCTACTTAATAGTTTTAGGAGTGCAGGTCTCTGACAACACAAAGTGGGTGCAACATATTGGGCATCGAAATGGCATATTTCTTTAAAAATTTCAATTTTCTATTTTTGGGAAGCATTTTTAGTCTCAAAATCATAATACTCCTTGATACATTCCTTGACGGGTGTAGTTTCTAAAATGGGGTCACCTTTGAGGGGTTTCCATTGTATTGATACTTTAGGGCCTCAGCAAATGCGACATGGCACCTGAAAACTATTCCAGCAAAATCTGCCTACCAAAAGCCAAATAGCGCTCTTTCCATTCTGAGCCCCACCATGTCCCCATACAGCAGATTATGGCCACATATGGGATATTACCATGTTCAGGAGAAATTGTGTAACAAACTGTGTGGGGGTGGGGGGGGCTTTTAATTCTTTAACTACTTGAAAAAAATTAAAATATGGCGCTAAATGGACAATTTATTGGAAAAAAAGTCCTCTTTCATTTTTACGTCCCAATGTTAATAAAATCTGTGAAACAGCTGTGAGGTCAAAATGCTCACTCTACCCCTAGATAAATTCTATGAGGGGTGCAGTTTCCAAAATGGGGTCACTTTTAGCCAGTTTCCACTGTATTGGTACTCTAGGGGCTCTGCAAATGCGATATGGCACCTGAAAAATATCCCAGCAAAATCTGCCCTTCAAAAGCCAAATGGCGCTCTTTCTATTCTGAGCCCCGCCATGTTCCCATACAGCAGATTATGGCCTCATATGGGGTATTTCCATGTTCAGGAGAAATTGTTTAACAAACTGTGGGGGGCTTTTTCTACTTTAACCCCTTGTGAAAATGAAAACTTTGGGGATAAAGTGACATTTTAATCATTTTTCATTTATACATTCCAATGTTCGTAAAATCTGTGAAACAGCCGTAGGGTCAAAATGCTGACTATACCCCTTGATGAATTCTGTGAGGGGTGTAGTTTATAAAATGAGGTCACTTTTGGGGGGGTTTCCATTGTTTTGGTACGCTAAGGGCTCTGCAAATGAGGCATGGCGTATTAAAGCTATTCTAGCAAAATCTGCTGTTCAAAAGCCCAGTGTCGCTCCTTCCCTTTCGTGCGCTGCCGTGTGCCCAAAAATCAGTTTACACCCACATGTGGGCGATTTCTGTGCACGGGACAAATTGCAAGATAAACTGTCACATGCATTTTCTACTTTAACCCTTTGTGAATGTGATTATTTTAGGGCTAAATGAATGCATTAGTGAAAAAAGTTAAATGTCTAAATTTCACTGCCATATTATTTTTATTCTTATGAAAAGCTTAAACGGTTAACAAACATCCCAAGTGCTGTTTTGCATTATATGAGGGGTGCTGTTTTGAAAATGGGGTGATTTATGGGGGTGTTTCTATTATATAGGCCTTTACAATTCCTTTCAGAACTGAAGTGGTCCCTAAAAAATTAGTTTGGGGAATTTTCTTGTAAATCTGGAAAATTGCAGTTGCACTTGTAAGCCTTGTAATGTCCAAAATGAATTAAAAGACAATCAAAAGATGACGCCGATATAAAGCAGAGATATGGGGGATAATATTTATTCATGTATTTGGGTGGTATAACTATCTGCTTGAGAATTTCACATTTTGAAAATTGCAATTTTTTCCAAATTCCCTTTTTTTTAAAAAATAAATAAATAGAAAAATATTGATTAGTGTTTACCACGAACATGAAGTACAATGTGTTACGAGAAAACAGTCTCAAAATCACTTGTGTAAGTTAAAGCGTCTCAAAGTTATTGCCATTTAAAGTGACACGTCAGATTTGAAAAAAGAGGCCTGGTCCTTAACGCACTTTTGGGCTGTGTCTCTAAGGGGTTAAAGTGTAAGCTCCTGTGATCAGGGTCAACTCTCACTCTCAGCCTCCTGCTTTTCTCCTGTATTTTAGTCAGTGGTCATTTTTCTGCTCTCCTCATTTTACAATACTCTATTATATAAACATGTAATAATGAGAATATAGATATCCATATATATATATATATATATATATATATATACTGCTCAAAAACTAAAGGGAACACTCAAATAACACCTCCTAGATCTCAATGAATGAAATATTCTCATTGTTTGTTCTATACAAAGTGGAATGTGATGACAATAAAATCACACAAAAATCATCAATGGAAATCAAATTTATTAACCAATGGAGGCCTGGATTTGGAGTAACCCCCAAAATTAAAGTGGAAAAACACACTACAGGCTGACCCAACTTTGTTGTAATGTCCTTAAAACATGTCACAATGTGGCTGAGTAGTGTGTGTGGCCTCCACGTGCCTGTATGACCTCCCTACAACGCCTGGGCATGCTCCTGATGAGGTTGTGGATGGTCTCCTGAGGGATCTCCTCCCAGACCTGGACTAAAGCATCTGCCAGCTCCTGGACAGTCTGTGGTGCAACGTGACACACTAGAGGCGCTACCAGGAGACAGGCCAGTACATCAGGAGACATGGAGGAGGCCATAGTGGAGCAACAACCCAACAGCAAGACTGCTACCTCCGCCTTTGTGCAAGGAGGAACAGGAGGAGCACTGCCAGAGCCCTGCAAAATGACCCCCAGCAGGCCACAAATGTGCATGTATCTACACAAACCGTTAGAAACCGACTCCATGAAGATGGTATGAGGGCCTGACGTTCACAGATGGGGGTTGTGCTCACAGCCCATTACCGTGGAGGACGCTTAGCATTTGCCACAGAACACTAGGATTGACAATTTCGCCACTGGCACCCTGTGCTCTTCACAGATGAAAGCAGGTTCACACTGAGCACATGTGACAGACGTGACAGAGTCTGGAGACGCCGTAGAAAGTGATCTGCTGCCTACTATATTTGCTTCTCCTTTTCCTATCTGTGAACATAGAGCTAGTGTTCCTTGCCAAAAAGTTAGATTTTTGCCTCATCTGTCCATAGGACATTCTCCCAGAAGCTTTGTGGCTTGTCAACATGTAGTTTGGCAAATTCCAGTCTGGCTTTTTTATGATTTGTTTTCAACAATGGTGTCCTCCTTGGTCGTCTCACATGAAGTCCACTTTGGCTCAAACAACGACGGATTGTGCGATCTGACACTGATGTTCCTTGACATTGAAGTTCACCTTTAATCTCTGTAGAAGTTTTTAAGGGCTGTTTTGTTACCATTCGTATTAGCCATCTCTTTGATTTGTCATCATTTTCCACGTCCAGGGAGGTCGGCTACAGTCCTATGGATCTTACATTTCTGAATAATATGTGCAACATGTAGTCACAGGAACATCAAGTTGCGTCGAGATGGTCTTATAACCTTTAACATGCTTGTCTATAATTTTCTTTCTAAGCTCCTGAGACAACTCTTTCCTTGACTTCCTCTGGTCCATGTTGAGTGGACCAGAGAATGTAACCAATCTCCCAATCTATCACTAATGCACCTCTCGAAGAACTAAGTGAAGGGCCAGTGGCGTAACTAGGAATGGTGGGGCCCCGTGGCGAACTTTTGACATGGGGCCCCCCCGACACCGAAGATCTCGACCGAGTCCCTCCTACGCATTCCTGCGTGCTCTATTATGCCCCATAGTGGCCCCTGCACACAGTATTATACCCAATAGTGGCCCCTGCACACAGTATTATACCCAATAGTGGCCCCTACAGGACTAAATACTGTCACGTCACCGCTGACCGCTATACCAGGACAAATTGTGGATAAAAAATCTGGTCATGTGCATTACAATTTAGTAACTCCATGTGCCTCATATTAATAGCAGTTAACCCCATCATCTCCCTCACATTAACCCCTGTGTGCCTCACCATAAGAGTTACTGATATGTGAGAGACATGGAGGTAATAATAAAGTATCTTCATTACTATTACCCCCATATGTCTCACATATCAGTAACTCTTATGGTGAGGCACACAGGGGTTAATGTGAGGGAGATGATGGGGTTAACTGCTATTAATATGAGGCACATGGAGTTAGTAAAACACAAGTAATCACCCCATATGCCTGACATTAATAAGTAACCCCAGTACGTACCTGTGTATCTTTAGTTTCACTTTCCTTCTTCCTTTCTTCCTCCAGTGCAGGACGGACGGCAGGAGCTCGGCAGGGATAAGCCCCGCCTCCTCCTCTCATTGGTGGGCAGAGGACAGCAGAGAAAGGGAGGGGGAAGAGAGGGGGAGCGTCCTGAAGCGCTGACAGGAGCCAGAGCTGCAGCTCCTGTGTCTCAGCCGTTGCTGCAGCTTCGGGGCCCCCTGTTGGTGGAAAGTATTCCACCAACAGGGGGCCCCGATCATTATACTCGGGGGTCCGAAAAGACCTCCGAGAATAATGATAGCAGCGGTAGCAGCTGTCACCGGGCCCCTAATGTCCCGGGCCCTGTGGCAGCTGCTACCGCTGCTATGGTGGTAGTTACGCCACTGTGAGGGGCATTGACTTTGGGCGAAGGGGACGAAGAACTCCTTGAGTAATTATTCTCTATTTAACTTCATGGGTTTAGGATAGGATGGTTCCCCTTTTAGGAATAGGAGACTGTCCGTGCGAATGGTGGATACTGTGGGGAAGGTGCACTTTATGAAATGATGTCACTTCCTTTCTCGCCGTCTCTTCCTCTTTCTCTCACCAGTAAAAATATTATTAAGTGGCATATCACACACAAGCTGCAAGAGTGAGAAAAACTCAATAGGTGTTGTAAAGACAAGTCCGACCAATCCTATTGGATCTTCATAAGAAAATGCTAAAGTGGTAACATCTATTTACGCCTTTTCAGTGTTTCAGCCATTTTTTTCTGTACGTTTTTGGCTGGCCTTTTTTATCATGTTTTTTCATACAATTTAATCTCAGAGTAATATTCATTCAAGTTTATTTTAGCACTATACTATCTTATGTAGAAGGTTTAAAGGGATCCTATCTTTTAAACAGTTTTTTTTTTTCTCCCTAACATGTCGGAATAGCCTCAAGAAAGGCTATTTGTCTCATACCTTTCCTTGTCTTCTCTGCGCCGCCATTCGCCTACAATCCCGGTTTTTCTCGGTATGTAAATGAGCTCTCTCGCAGCACTGGGGGCGGGCCCCATTGCTACCAGAGAGCTCTCCAGCGCCACCTACATCTTCTTCTGCAAAGAGTTCTTCACTATGTCTTCTTCCGGCGGCATCTTCTGACTTCTAGGCCTAGGGCAAAGCTGACTGTGCATGCCCGCCGGCCACGAGAAAATGGCCGCTTACAATACTGTGGAATTGGCCATTTTTATTGTGGCCGAAGTTAGAAGACACCACCAGAAGAAGACGCGGTAAAGACCTCTTGGCAAAAGAAGATGGAGGCGGCACTGGAGAGCTCTCTGGTAGCATTGGGAACGCCCCCAGTGCTGCGAGAGAGCTCATTTACATAACAAGAAAAAACGGGATTGTAGGCGAACGGCGGTGCAGAGAAGACAAGGAAAGGTATGAGACAGGTCTGCAGAGTGAACACAGGGCAAACATCCTCTCTCAGACCTGGAATAGATGTTTTTATTCTCTTCTCTGTTCTCGATGCCGCCTACACTAAACTTGTTAGTGCTGAAAAGATTCTAGAAAAAGAGGAGAGATAAAATGCACCAAATGTTCCAGTTATCTGAGTATATATAGATGAGGAGGTTAAGAAAAAGTGTCCAATACACAAATGTGCCACTCTATATTCATCCTCCTAGGTGAGACATTTTCATCAATTTGGTACAATCCAAAACTATCTCACACAAGTCACAGCCAATAGAAGTCCATGGAGAATTACACCATTGTACAAAAGTAGTGACGCTTATCTAGTCATCTCTGTACGGAGACAATACGGTTTTATAATAGGCTAGCTCAGGAATCGTCGTCTCCTCAGATAGGCAAGCACTTTTGGCACAGCAATATGCGTCCAGTCTAGCCAAGTATGGTGCAACTGCAGTGTCCCAGAACAAGATGTTAATGTTCTGTTTAAAAGGTCATTATGTCACTATATTGTCAGGTGGTAATCTCTAATGTCAGCCATTCTATTTGTGTGCTGTATATTGTATGGTACTGCATTACTCAGCATACACTTAGTATTGTCTGCAGCAGTGTAGAGGTTAACTAGCTTTGCACCTTGTTTTCACTTTGCAAACCCACATGTTTTAGCATCTTGCAACTTCAGTCACATGTTTTGCTCTCAGCCTATAGGAGCACAAGCTGCTTCTAGGGCGAGCTGAGACTTGTCCCCAGTCCGAAAGAGGTGATTGCAGAATGGAGTCTAAGCCTGGCTTCTAGCCAGTCCACATGTAACCCCCTCACAGGAGTTACTAATGGTTATTTGGCCATATAAGGGCCTTACATGTTATGATTGTTTGTATATATTGCCATGTTTATTCTGTATTCATTTGTGTAATGTTGTTAAGCTGTTGTTCTCTGGTATCACTTGTCCTAGTGAGCTGTGTTCTCCATAGCAACACACACTATAGTGAGTGGATCTGTAGCTGGAACAGGAAATAGTCATAGCAGGGAGAGGAAGTAGTATTCTGTAAGAGCCAGGGAAGGAGAAGTGTGGCAGTGGCCATCTTGTGTGTCAGACACTGTGCTGTGAGGATTGCCACAGCAGCAGGACAGAGAAGCTGTGACAGCGCCCCCATCACTATCAGTAAGAGGACAGGATTATATCAGGCTAAGCAGAGCTATAACCCCGGCAGCCTGCACCTACCTCTACAAGGTAACTGAACTGTCTGCAGGGGACCAGAAACTGGATCTGCAGACATCTTAGACTCTCTGCTAATACATAGGAAGATGTCAGCCAGCTACAAGCCACTGTGCCACAGCTCACTGCTACAGGACAAGTGACCAGCAGGTGCCTGTTACAATAAAGCAGTGAGCAGTTCTACTGATCCTGGCCTGGACATTGCCTTCCTTGCAGCTAAGCCCTGGGCAAAAGCTCCTTGTTGGAGGGAGCACTGACACCCACATCACCATCTCCAGCCCAGGGACCAGTGGGTGTCTCAATACTCCAACTGGCATCACATCTAACTGACTCTGCCTATTTTCCTGTGCACCTCTCCTGGGAGTTCTGGTGCCTATAAGGTCACCGTGACAATCCACCTTCCTGCACGGTTCTCCCGGGGTGGTCGCACACATGTCTGCCAGCATTGCTCCAGGCTGAGCAGAACCTCTAATGGGCTACATCCAGATACCAGTCCATTCCTGCCAGTCCACACCTGGGAGATCATCTAAAAGTCTATTCCTGTTCTATTGGCCTAAGTCAGAGGAATAACCTGTAGGATAAAGAAGTCATCTGCCTGGATCCACGCTTCTCATGGGTTACCCAGCTGGATCTAACCTAAGCGGCTTCCACGTCGTTGATTCACCGCTTTAGCACCCTGCTATAGGGCATTGCTCTAACACCTACTCTGTAAGTACTCTCTTGTACCACATTGCACAGTATAGCCAAGCTGTGTTGAATCTCCCAAGGTAGAGCTAAAACTGCACTGGACTGTATATCAATTAACTATTTCCTACCCAAAATCTGTATACCGGCTATTGCAGAAGATAAGGGACTGTGACTGAAGTGCTGCAATTACTTGTGATAAGTGTAAAAGCTATACTGCTATTTGCTACTAAAGAGACTGTGATATTTTTACTTTGCCTGCACAAGAGATTTTTCAAGTAAAGTTCTTCTTAAACTTCTTTGTCACAGAAGTCATTCCAGCCTGTACACTGTAGAAAAGTAACAGCTAAAGTGAAAGGAAAGGTACATGTATGTGACAGGGGAACAGGGTTGTATACCACTCAGGCCTGTGACACAACCGTGACTACTACCCCCATCAGCCCTGGACTACCACCACCATCGTGCACCCCCTTTGCTCACTACACAACCGGCCAAAACCAGATTTATTAGTGCTTTCAGTCAAAAAAAACAAAAAGCACAGAATAAAATCCTAGCCCTCCGACTACCACCTACAACACAGGTACCCAACTACAGAGAGCTTGGCCTACTGCACAGCTTTCCAAACACAACACACAGCAGTTTTACTCACATATGCTTTACCCAGGAGCAGAGAACCATCCACCTGAGTGCTGTCTGCCCTTATATACCTCAGGATTGCAAGGAATTAACCCCACTCATCCCAAATACCTCAGGTGGCTAAAAGGAGTAGAGACATACAGTGTTGGCCAAAAGTATTGCCCCCCCCCCCCCCTGCAATTTTGTCAGGTAATACTCAGTTTCTTCCAGAAAATGATTACAAGCACAAACTCTTTGGTAATATCTTCATTTATTTTGCTTGCAATGAAAAAACACAAAAGAGAATGAAAAAAAGTCGCATCATTGATCATTTTACACAAAACTCCAAAAATGGCCCAGACAGAAGTATTGGCCCCCTCAGCCTAATACTTGGTAGCACAACCTTTAGGCACAATAACTGCGCACAACCGCTTCTGGTAACCATCAATGAATTTCTTACAAGGCTCTGCTGGAATTTTAGACCATTCTTCTTTGGCAAACTGCTCGCGGTCCCCCCTGAGATGTGAAGGGGGCCTTCTCCAAACTGCCACCAAGAGATCTCTCCTCCTCCCCCACAGGTGTTCTATGGGATTCAGGGCTGGACTCATTGCTGCCACTTTACAAGTCTCCAGGGCTTTCTCTCACCACCATTTTCTAGTGCTGACCTGAAGTGTGTTTTGGGTCCTTGTCCTGCTGGAAGAGCCCTGACCTCTGAGGGAGACCCGGCTTTCTCACACTGGGCCCTACATTATGCTGCACAATGTGTTGGTCGTCTTCAGACTTCATAATGCCATGCACACGGTCAAGCAGTCCAGAGGCAGCAAAGCAACCCCAAACCATCAGGGACCTCCGCCATGTCTGACTGTAGGGGGCGTCTTCTTCTCTTTGAAGGCCTCTTTTTCCCTGTAAACCCTATGTTGATGCCTTCTCCTAATTTTGTCTCATCTGACCAGAGAACATTCTTCCAGAACGGTTTTCGCTTTCTCAGGTAAGTTTTGGCAAACTCCAGCCTGGCTTATGTCTCTGGGTAAGAAGTGGGGTCTTCCTGGGTCTCCTACCATACAGTCCCTTCTCATTCAGATGCTGACACTGGATAGTATGGGGTGACACTGTTGTACCCTCGGACTGCAGGGCAGCTTGGACTTGTTTGGATGTTAGTCGAGGTTCTTTATCCACCATCCGCACAATCTTGCGTTGAAATGTCTCGTCAATTTTTCTTTTGCGTCCACATCTAGGGAGGTTAGCCACAGTGCCATGGGCTTTACACTTCTTGATGACACTGCGCACAGTAGACTCAGGAACATTCAGGTCTTTGGAGATGGACTTGTAGCCTTGAGATTGCTCATGCTTCCTCACAATTTTGCTTCTCAAGTCCTCAGACAGTTCTTTGGTCTTCTTTCTTTTCTCCATGCTCAATGTAGTACACACAAGGACACAGGACAGAGGTTGAGTCAACTTAATCCATTTCACCTGGCTGCAAGTGTAATTTAGTTATTGCCACCACCTGTTAGGTGCCTCAGGCAAGTAACAGGTGCTGTTAATTACACAAATTAGAGAAGCATCACATGATTTTTCAAACAATGCCAATACTTTTGTCCACCCTCTTTTTTATGTTTGGTGTTGAATTATATTCAATTTGGCTTTTTGACAATTCTTTTTGTGGTTTTCCACTGAAGACAAATTAAATGAAGATAATACCAAAGAATTTGTGATTGCAATAATTTTGTGGAAGAAAATGAGTATTATCTGACAGAATTGCAGGGGTGCCAATACTTTTGGCCAACACTGTACCTAAGGGTCTATTCATACAGAGTTTTTTGGCGAGGATTTTGGACCCTTACTCTCCCTACTCCAGCAGCCAGAGCCAAAAAACCTACAGCGAGGGTATATATATATATATATATATATATATATATATAGTGTGTATATAGATATTTATATGTACACACACACACACATCTATATATTACAGTATTATACAATGAGGGTAGCAGAAAAATAAGCACTAACTACAATTCAGGTGGCGCAGAGAGAGATGGCCCTGATCAGAGGAGCTTACACTCTAATGGGGGGCCAATATAAATATGGAGAAACCAGCTTTCTTCCCTGTAACTGGTGCCAAAGAGAAGAACTCTGTTCCCTTATAGCAAATTATAGGGTTAATAGCCAGAGCTCACCAATTTTGCAAGGTCATATGTGCTGGACGACGCCCTATGAAATACATTTTAAGTTTTGTTTCTTATAATACTCGAAGCCATGGCATCTGCTGATGTGAGAGATGAGCTAGACTGCTCCATCTGTCTGACCATTTATACCGATCCTGTAACCCTGAGATGTGGACACAACTTCTGCCGGGTCTGTATTGATCTGATCCTGAATACACAGGACCAGTCTGGAGTTTATTCCTGTCCTGAATGTAGAGAAGAGTTTCCGGAGCGGCCTGTACTGCAGAGGAACATAACTCTACGTAATGTAGTAGAACGTATCCTGTCTATTGAGCCTCATCAGGAGGAGATCACCGGGATCTGCTGCACTTACTGTATTCACTCTCCTGTACCTGCTGTGAAGTCCTGTCTACACTGTGAAGCTTCTCTGTGTGATAACCATCTGAGAGTCCACAGCAAGTCACCAGAACATGTCTTCTGTGATCCCAGCACTGACCTGGAGAAGAGGAAATGTTCTGTCCATAAGGAACTTCTAAAATACTATTGTACTATGGAGGCCGTATGTATCTGTGTGTCCTGTAGTTTGGCCGGAGAACATCGAGGACACCGGGTGGAGATGCTGGATGAGGCCTCTGAGAAGAAGAAGAAGAAACTGAGAAATGTTCTCCAGAAACTGATCACAAAGAGGAAGAAGACTGAGGAAAGAGTCCGGAGTCTGGAGGAGAGCAGGAGAAAAGCTCAAGAAAATGCATCTGGAGAAACCGAGAGAGTCACTGCCCTGTTTATAGACATCTGGAGACGACTGGACGACCTGGAGAAGAAGATCCTGAGTGAGATCTCCAGGCAGGAGGAGCAGCGGTCACTCTCACTGTCTGATGTGATCCAGAAGCTGGAGATAAAGAAGGCTGAGCTGTCCATGAAGATGCGGCACATTGAGGAGCTGTGTAACATGACTGATCCACTGACTGTCTTACAGGATCCAGACACAGGTGACTTGTGTGATCCTGAGGAGGGGGGAGGTGATGAGGACACAGGGGGACATGATAAGACACATGATGTAGATGTGGATGGAATTACAGGGATGTTACATGCAGGTCTCTCTGATATAATGACATATCTACAGACCATCTCACCCCCAAAACCAGAAGAAATGAGGCCACAACCCCCCAGCGCCCGATCTCTGCCCAGTCACACCCAAGATTTACCTGTGTCAGGTACAGAATATGGGGGTGATGGTGTAATAGTCAGGACTGGGGGTGTTGGGGGGGAGGTAACGGCTGCAGGAGAGGGAGGGATCTATGGGCAGGGTCCTGCAGACATATTACTGGATGTAAACACGGCTGCTAATAATATCCGAATATCAGACGACCTGAAAACTGCAACCTGGAGAGAAAAAAGACAGAATTGTCCAGAAACAGCCGAGATATTCCAGTGTCCTCAGGTGATAAGTATCAGGAGATTTACCTCAGGGCGACATTACTGGGATGTGGAGATCAGGGAATTATGGGTGTGGAGAGTGGGGATGTGTTATCCCAGTATAGACAGGAGGGGGGAGCAGTCATACATTGGGGATAATAACAAGTCCTGGGGTTTATGTGGAGGGCAGTGGTGTAATAAGAAGTATTCAGTGAGACATGACAATAAAGTGATCCAGTTACGTCAGCAGATCTCCAGTAATAGATTCAGGATCTGTCTGGATTATGAGGCCGGGCAGTTGTCCTTCTATGAGCTGTGTGACCCCATCAGACACTTACACACCTTCACTGACACCTTCACCGAGCCCCTTCATGCTGTATTATATGTATTTGGAGGTTCTATAAAGATATTGGGGCGGGGGCTGTGAGGGTCCATCATAGACACAGAGTGTAATTCACCTCCTCGTACTTACAGATATGACCACATTCACACTTAATGGATTCATGAAATGATGAAGATAATAATGAAAATGGTGATTTGTGACTAATAAATGGTCATTTCTGTAACAATTGTCCTCTAGTAATGAAGGTTTTATTGTAGGAAATTTCTTGTATTATTAGATAAAATATTCCGGGAGGTTTTCGTGGTTTCTCTCCCAGGATTCAGGACGTCTTAGATGGAGAGGTCACAGATCTTATTATTGGTCTCCACCTAGGTTAATTTGCTGTATCGGGGGATGGTAGAAGGTGACATTTGCTGTGTCCTGGGTGGGCTGTATAGGGGGCTGCAGATATAAGGTCACTTTCACACTGTGCAGTTGTGGTGCAGTTAAAACTGTATGAAAACTGAGTCAAAAAATGTGGAAGATGTTTTGATTTGCTTTTTGGTAAAATTTGGTATAATATGACTTCATATAAGAATAAGGAAAGAAGATGATTATTTTACATATCTTATTGCTTCCAGAATCCATGTATATACGATGTGTATCATCTCCCAATGTATAAACCATATTATGTCACATTGTGAACTCCTGAACTTTATTAATAAACTTCATCATAAAAAATCTATTGTTTGTGTCCTGTATAATAATCGTCTCCATCCTGCTGTGAAACTACAACTCCCAGCATGCACAATTCTAGTTTTATAACAACCTACGAGGAACAAATTTATAGTCATATCAGAAAGGAAGAAAAGAAACACCAAAGCCAATGACTGCATTCTCCTAAAGTGCCACAGGAGGGAGACAGAGTACAGTCTACATAAGGGCTGTAGATAGTGATGGCCGCTGATCAGAATACCGGGGGCAGCGAGATGAGATTATGTGAGGACTGGAGTAAATCTACAGCTCATGTCCTACATTCTGTGCTGGGTAGATCTCTACAGCCAGGAAAAATCCATTTACCAATACACAGCTCCAGATCCCCGGCATAGACACATGTACTTGGTAAATTTTGGTTGATATGTTTTGTCTTTGATTCTGAAAAAATAGGAAATTTGGTGAAAATGCAGATTTCAATCTGACATTACATTCCATTCATATAGATAGTCAGACGACCCAAATGACCTGATGAATCTAATTCCCCAGATCTCGGCTTTTGCCGCCATCAGACTTTTATCCCCCTTTCATGTTTTTCGGATATTATAAGACTTTACAACTCAAGCAGTCATTTTCCAGCTTTTCAGGAATATTTCCTAAACACAGTTTTAAAGGGACCAGTTCAGTTGAGATGTGAAAGTTAATTTTTTTTTTTTTACAAAAAAGTCACGTTACCCCAAATTTTTTATCTTCACAAGGTGTTAAAGAAAAAATTGCCCCTCACATTTTGTTAGACAATGTCTCCTGGACACAACAATACCCCATATGTGCTGGTGCACTGATGTACGGGCACACGGCAGCGCTCGGAACGGAAAGAGATCTGTTTGGCTTCTCTGGGACAGATTTTGCAGGAATAGTTTTCAGGCCCCATGTCCCATTTGCAGAGCCCCAAAGTGCCAAAAGAGTGGAAACCCTGAAAATGTGACCCCATTTTAAAAACTAGACCACTCCACCAATTTCAGGCAGAAAACCAGCAGACCCCATTATAGTCTATGAGGCCTATGGGTTTCCGTAGGTAATCGCTTTTTAAGCGAAAAGGTTTTTTTTTTTCGAGTCCCCATAGACTCGAATTCCAACTATGTTTTATACATAAGTTCCTACGAGCCCTGACAGTGTCATACACTATGTATTATAGATAGGTTCCTAGGAGCCCTGACAGTGTCCTACACTATGTATTATAGATAGGTTCCTAGGAGTCCTGACAGTGTCATACACTATGTATTATAGGTAGGTTCCTAGGAGTCCTGACAGTGTTCTACACTATGTTTTATAGATAGGTTCCTAGGAGTCCTGACAGTGTCATACACTATGTATTATAGATAGGTTCCTAGGAGCCCTGACAGTGCCATACACTATGTATTATAGATAGGTTCCTAGGAGCCCTGACAGTGTCATACACTATGTATTATAGATAGGTTCCTAGGAGCCCTGACAGTGTCCTACACTATGTATTATAGATAGGTTCCTAGGAGTCCTGACAGTGTCATACACTATGTATTATAGATAGGTTCCTAGGAGTCCTGACAGTGTTCTACACTATGTTTTATAGATAGGTTCCTAGGAACCCTGACAGTGTCATACACTATGTATTATAGATAGGTTCCTAGGAGTCCTGACAGTGTCATACACTATGTATTATAGATAGGTTCCTAGGAGCCCTGACAGTGTCATACACTATGTTTTATAGATAGGTTCCTAGGAGTCCTGAAAGTGTCATACACTATTTATTATAGATAGGTTCCTAGGAGCCCTGACAGTGTCATACACTATGTATTATAGATAGGTTCCTAGGAGCCCTGACAGTTTTATACACAGAGAACTTTTTCTCTGCTGCTTTCGGTTTTGAAACGGTGGACACTTGGCATACCGTATTATAGTTAATGGGGTCTGCTGGTTTCTGAGTATAACAACTCCTTTAGCAGTCCAGCTCTCTGTTGTTCGGAATCATTAGCCGACCTGAGTGGTAGAGAGCCAGGTACTAGTGTCAACCTTGTGTCAGTTGTTAGTTGGTGTTTCTGTAAATAGTTCTTTCTTGAATAAGTAATTTTTAAAAAGATACAAGAAAAATGACTCCTGATATTTTATGTCATTTCTGTAATGCTGATGTTGTTTTTCAAAATTTGAGGCCTTTCTTGTTTCTGCTGCCTTTATTGTAATGTTTTTTAATGCACTGAGAATTGGTGAATTACTTTTTAGAAGCCGGTGTGATTGCAACGGGAGGCTTCTGTCTGATGTGCGGGTAAGGCCTGGGCCCCACGGGACGTAAATGCCACGATTTGCCCGCAGCGGAAACGCTTTGGGAAAAATCGCGGCGTTTTACAGTGCAAACAAAGGGGAGGAAAACTATGTGAACTTTCTGTTGAAAGCGCTGCAAAAAGAACCGCAGTGCGTTCCTACCGCGGTTCTTTTCGCTGCGCTTTTGCGCTGCGATTACGGCACATGGGGCCCTGGCCTCAGGCTGGATTCCATTAGATTATTTATATATGAATCAAAGACTGATCAGCAATTAAAGGACACATGGCGTCACTTCATGAGGTCTAAGGCCCCACATTGCGGACAAGCTGTCTGTTGTTGCAGATTTTGCTACGTTTTTCTGAGCCAAACCAATGAAGGGTTAAAAACGCAATAGAAAATATAAAGGGAGACCTTATACTTCTATTACACGTCTATATATTACACCATTGTACAAGTGTAGTGCCGCTCTAAATCAACACATATCTATATATTACAGTATTGTACAATTAAGAGAGCAGAGAAATAACCACTGACTACAATACAGGAGGCTGAGAGAGATGGCCCTGACCAAAGGAGCTTACACTCTAATTGGGACCAAATATAAATATGGAGAAACCCACTTGCATCCCTATAATCAAAGACAAGACCTCAGTTCCTATCTAGCAGATTATAGAGTTAATAGTCAGCTCTCACTGCAGGTTGTGTAATGTCTTATGTGCTGGAACACGCCCTGTAAGATACTTTTAGTTTCGTTTCTTGTAAATCCTGAAGCCATGGCGTCTGCTGATGTGAGAGACGAGCTGCTCTGCTCCATCTGTCTGACCATTTATACCGATCCTGTAATCCTGAGATGTGGACACAACTTCTGCCGGGTCTGTATTGATCAGGTCCTGAATACACAGGACGAGTCTGGAGTTTATTCATGTCCTGAATGTAAAGAAGAGTTTCAGGATCGTCCTGTATTGCTGAGGAATATAACTCTATGTAACATAGTAGAACGTGTCCTGTCTACTGAGCGCCATCAGGAGGAGATCACCGGGATCTGCTGCACTTACTGTATTCACTCTCCTGTACCTGCTGTGAAGTCCTGTCTACTCTGTGAAGCTTCTCTGTGTGATAACCATCTGAGAGTCCACAGCAAGTCACCAGAACACGTCCTAACTGATCCCAGCACCAACCTGGAGAAGAGGAAATGTTCTGTCCATAAGAAGGTCCTGGAATATTACTGTACTGAGGACGCTGCCTTTATCTGTGTGTCCTGCTGTCTGATTGGAGAACATAATGGACATAAGATGGAGTCTCTAGATGAGGCCTCAGAGAAGAAGAAGAAGAAACTGAGGAATGTTCTCCAGAAACTGATGACAAAAACAGAGGAGACTGATGAAAGAGTCCAGAATCTGGAGGAGAGCAGGAGAAAAGCTCAAGGGAAAGCATCTGGAGAAGCCGAGAGAGTCACTGCCCTGTTTATAGACATCAGGAGACGACTGGACGACCTGGAGAAGAAGGTCCTGAGTGAGATCTCCAGGCAGGAGGAGCAGCGGTCATTGTCACTGTCTGATGTAATCCAGAAGCTGGAAATAAAGAAGTCCGAGCTGTCCATGAAGATGCGGCACATTGAGGAGCTGTGTAACATGACTGATCCACTGACTGTCTTACAGGATCCAGACACAGGTGACTTGTGTGATCCTGAGGAGGGGGGAGGTGATGAGGACACAGGGGGACATGATAAGACACATGATGTAGATGTGGATGGAATTACAGGGATGTTACATGCAGGTCTCTCTGATATAATGACATATCTACAGACCATCTCACCCGCAAAACCAGAGGAAATGAGGCCACAATCCCCCAGCGCCCGATCTCTGCCCAGTCACACCCAAGATTTACCTGTGTCAGGTACAGAATATGGGGGTGATGGTGTAATAGTCAGGACTGGGGGTGTTGGGGGGACGGTAACGGCTGCGGGAGAGGGAGGGATCTATGGGCAGGGTCCTGCAGACATATTACTGGATGTAAACACGGCTGGTAATAATATCCAAATATCAGACGACCTGAAAACTGCAACATGGTCAAAAAGAGGACCGTTTCATTCAGAATCAGCAGAGAGATTCCAGTGTCCTCAGGTGATAAGTATCAGGCGATTTACCTCAGGACGACATTACTGGGATGTGGAGATCAGGGGAACAAGAGGGTGGATGGTGGGGATGTGTTATCCCAGTATAGACAGGAGGGGGCTGCAGTCAGACATTGGAGATAATAACAAGTCCTGGTGTTTATGTGGAGGGTGGTGGTGTAATAATCAGTATTCAGTGAGACATGACGATGATGAGATCGAGTTACCTCAGCAGATCTCCAGTAATAGATTGAGGATCTGTCTGGATTATGAGGCCGGCAGTTGTCCTTCTATGAGCTGTGTGACCCCATCAGACACTTACACACCTTCACTGACACCTTCACCAAGCCCCTTCATGCTGTATTTTATTTAGATGGAGGTTCTATAAAGATATTGGGGCGGGGGCTGTGAGGGTCCATCAGAGACACAGAGTGTAATTCACCTCCTCGTAATTACAGATATGACCACATTCACACTTAAAGGGCTCTATCATTTGGAAATCGTGTTTTTAGACAGTGATATACCTGAATAGGCAAATGAACCTCTCCGTGCACCTTGGGCGTTCTACAAGCCATCGTGCAACCCCCCTCCCCCCCCGCGTCATAACTTTGTAACGCCCCCTCCTTTGCTTGTGCTCTAAGATGCCCTCCTTCTCCGTAGGTGTAATCACCTTCCATCGTGGACAATGGAAGAAAGCGCACAAATGGCGATCTTGGTATGTTCAGTAACGCTCAGAAGGAATCTTTGCTGTACATGGCGAGATTTCAAACGCAGGGATCAAGACTACAGAGAATGGAAGTGGTTACACCTAAGGAGGAGGAGGGGATCTTGGAGCTCAAGGAAAGAAGGGGGTGTTACAAAGGTATAATGCGGGGGGGGGGGGGGGGGGAGGAGGGAATGCACAATGGCTTGGGGAACACCCAGGGTGCACGGAGAGGCTCGCTTACATATCGGTTTTACCGATATGTACACAGTCCAGTCACATTAATGTGACCACCGCCTACTTTTGACGTCAACGTTAAATAACCAATCGCAGGAGGCGCGTGTCATATGTATGGGAAGGTTCTCTAAAGATATTGGGGCGGGGGCTGTGAGGATCCATCAGACATAGAGTGTAAGGGCTAATTCATACAGAGCTTTTTGCAAGCAGATTTTGACACAAAATCCGCCTGCAAAAAAGGCTCCTATTCATTTGAATGGGAGTTGCTCGCTTTTTTTCCGCTAGCAGGAAAAAGAAGCGAGATGCCCCTTCTTCCTGTGGATTCAGTGCCTGAGACAGCTGCGGCGTCCGCGGTGCAAGACTCCCTCCTGATTTGGCCCTCTCATCCAGACCAAGTCAGTAGCAGAATGCCACGACTGAATGCCGATGCACTGCATCCTGTCGCGGCTAGCCACTCGGAAGTTCACATGGCGGAATTTAGTTTCCACCGTGTGAACATACCCTCTTTCACCTCCTTGTACTTACAGATATGACCACATTCACACTTAATGAATTCATGAAATGACGAAGATAATAATGAAAATGGTGATTTGTGTTTTTTTCTAATTTTACAAGTGAAACAAGTTTGTTTGACAGATGTCACCTGTAAATATAAGCCTGAAAACCTTAGAAAACACTGGGCTAGAGGCGGCCACCGGACATAATACTGCAAGAGGACATTGTAAACTCCATTTTCTAATACAGAGCCAAAACCCCTGAATAGAGATACAGATACATTCTTCCTACAGCCACCACTAGGTGGAGCTTAAATGTATAACTCCACACAGTAAGCTCCTGAGCTCCCCCTAGAGGTGACTTTAGGAAAAAGGATTAGCGCAATCTCACCCCTATACAGGAAATCATAAAAACTGATGTAACAGGCAAATCAAAAAGATCCCCTCTCCCCTTCTGGGACCCCCCACTGATCACAAGAACAGGATCCCCTCGTACCCGGCCACGTACTGCAGCTGTATTCAGTTTTATGCCACTGAGATTGGCGAGTCCAGCGCTCAGTTATGTCCAGGAACTCCATAGAAATGAATGGATCAGCAGCTCATCTAGTGGTGGGTGGGGGTCTGACCACTGGTATACTTACTCATCTACAACTTATCCCCACACTATACTCATTTATTAGTTCTGCTGTCCTAATAACTGAGGGTCTGCAGTGAGATGCGCCAAATTTAGTAAGAAGCGTATACATCAACGTTACTCCTCCACTTTGTTTATTCCATTCCTGGTTTTGGCTTCTAATACTTCAGACAAAAACCTACCGGTGTAAATATCGTCATAGAGTAAGTTCATACAGGGTTTTTGGTCAGGATTTTGAGGCTGTATTCGCCTCAAAATCCTGACCAAGAAGACGGCTCCCATTGAAATCAAAGGGAGCCGCTCAGGAGCTTTTTCCGGAGAAGTGAGGTGCTAATTCTTCAGGCCAATTCGCCTCGCGATTCGACCTGAAGACACTCCCTCCTCCCGATTAGGCCCATTCATTGGGCCTAATCCGAAGTGGAGTGCGCGACTGGATGTTGGTGCAGTGCCTCAAGTTCCGAACCAAAAAACCCCTTGTGAACTTACCCTTACTGGACTTGTAGATCCTTATAGAAGGTTATTTTAACTCTTTCCTCTACAGAGCGCACAGCTGAGAGTGATCACTGCTCCCGATACAATCCCCACCTACCGTGTTCTCTGATTCTGACGCTGTCTTTGTGCTTCAGTCCTGCTGCGGTCACCTCGGCCCGGCCTGTGTTCTGCTCCCAGCCTGCGGCCTTGTTCTCCATGTCCAGTCACTGTGACGGTGGTGAACTGAACTCCTTGGTACTTGATGGCAGATTTATTAAAACGGTGTAAATGCAAAACTGCATTAGTTTCCCATAGCAACCAATCACAGCTCAGCTTTTATCTTTCAGGAACAAAATACAAAATGAAAGCTTCACTGTGATTGGTTGCTATGGGTGACTAAGACAGTTTTAATAAATCTGTGCCTGTGAGTTCTATGTATACAGCCATAGAAGCCGCCATCTTGTGGCGCCCTCCTGTGATAGCCAAGTGACAGAGGAACTTCAGGAGCTACTGGGTCCTAGAGAAGTCATATGAGGCCAGCAGTGAGTACTAGGAGGCTGTATATACCTCCTGTGACTGGGCTCATGTATAACATATATGTTCATGTCACCTTATAGGGACACAATGTATAATAATATATTATTAGAAAAATAAACGCCATTACCGCACCCACGTGACAGGTTCTAGGCCCAATGACACAAAACTATCACTGTCATGTCCTGTGGTTGGAGATTGATGTTCGTTGTCCTATAGATATTATTGGTGCTAGAGGAGTTTGCTTTGTGCTAGTTTTGTCCCTTCTCTGCCCCTGTAGCCAGTCTCTGCTGTATTAGCTCCTCTCTTCCTCCTGTTATGTGTTGTCTGTCAGCCATCTTAGATTTCTCTCCTCACCTGCTGTGGATTGTGCCTGGAAATAAACGTCTTCCCGTCGTCTTCATACAAGTCTGCGCGGCCGAGGTGAAGTGTCTGACAGAGATTCTTGGAGTAAGTAAGTGGTTCACTACAGACATGGGCGGTGAGACTGTCTCTATAGGCCGGACCCTCGCTGTATTGTGATGGAGTCCGAATAGTCACCTGCACAAAAATTACCAGAATAAGGAGAAAAGGCAATAAAAAAAAACCAACATTTTACTAGTGGTTTGTGTTACTGAAAAAAAAAAAGGGAGAAATAATCGGAAAAATAGAAATTATGCGAAAAAACAGACGGGTTGCCTCATTTTACTGGATAGGAGAAAAAGAAAAAACATAGAATGACTAAACATTAAAACTACATTATCAAAAAAAATACAAAAATAAGAGTAAATTTATTAAAATTGCAGCTTTTAAAACCATAAATTCTGAAACTTTGGTTAGTAAAGAGGATCTTTCATGTACTCATGTGATGTGCGGTATTACATACTGCTGGAAAGCTTTCCCGGTACGCGTCCTAGTGCCGGAGATATCGGTGCTGTTTGTTTCGGATCTCTCCGCTGTCAGAAGGACGGGCTTTACAGGTTAGTGACATTGCTGGGCTGTGAGTAATACCAGGTACAGTAACATTGGGGGGCGTTCGTCACCACCCAGCGATAATGGTGGGCTTTAAGGCTTTTCTTTCTGACCGTGGAAGCAGTGGCGTAACTACCGCAGAGGCAGCTGCCACAGGGCCCGGGCCATTAGGGGGCCCGGTGACAGCCGCTACTGCTGCGTTTTTTTTTTTAATAGGACGCTACGGGCCCTATTTACTTGCCGATCCTGGCTGGGCTGGGATCGGTAAGTGACACCGTGGGCCCCACAAATACTATCATTATACTCGGGGGGTCTTTGCAGACCCCCAAGTATAATGATCGGCGGACCGGGAGAGGTAAGGGAACGTAACAAACACTGTTACTTACCTCTCCACGATCCTGCCAGGCCTCCTTCCTAGTTCTCTGACGTCACATGAACCCGGCCTACTTCCAGGGTCATGTGACGTCCGATGTCATAGAAGACGGACGTCGGCGGAGGAGACAGCGTAGGAGCCGGGGGACAGGTAAGAAACAGTAATTTTTTATGTTTTTATTCCCCCGGGTCTCTGATTATTATACTCTGGGGTCTGAAAAGATAATAATACATAATACTGTGTGCAGGGGCCACTAAGGGACATAATACTGTGTGAAGGGGCCACTATGGGACATAATAGAGTGCAGAGGAGGGGGTCGGTCGAGGTCGTCGGTGTCGGTTGGGGACCCATATCAAAAGTTCGCCACGGGTCCCCACCATTCCTAGTTACGCCACTGTGTGGAAGGATATCTCTGGAATACTCTACCGTAAATCCTTCTGCAGTTAGAATTCCTAAAACTAAGCCTCCTCTCTTCACTCCCCCATTATTGCTGGTACACTGTATAAGTAATGCTTCCTCTTGTGAGGGGAAAAGTATCTGTGTAAAAAGAGAGAGATTAGTTTTCCGCCATCTTGGTCTACATACTCCATTTTGTTCTATATTCTTCATTATATAACAAGTTGTCTCTCATGTAGCCTGCTTAAACCTTCAGAGTTGCAATTCTGCTCTTAGAATGTCCATAAGTATATCATGTCCTGTAACAAGACACAGAATGTCCACAAGATATGAAACCAGTTCTAATCTCTTGTTTCATGTAGCATCCACTAACATGAAACCTTGAAGGTCACAGCATCCATTTTCAATGAAATGGAAAGACGGCGCTCTCAGGTCACAACAGGATTTCATTCAAAAAGACAATGATGCACAACGCTAAAAAATCGCCGCGTTTCGGGCACACCTGCCCTTTCTCAAGTGCGTAACTTCACACAAAGCTCGGTCAGTCTGGAAGATGTATACAAATTGTATGCCCTATGGGCATACAATTTGTATACATCTTCCAGACTGACCGAGCTTTGTGTGAAGTTACGCACTTGAGAAAGGGCAGGTGTGCCCGAAACGCGGCGATTTTTTAGCGTTGTGCATCATTGTCTTTTTGAATGAAATCCTGTTGTGACCTGAGAGCGCCGTCTTTCCATTTCATTGAAAACTCTATCTTCCCTGGCCTTGGTCGGTGTCCATCAGACGTGCTGCCTCCTCCACCTGACGGTAAACCCCAAACGTAGTTGTGAGCGATTGTCACAACCTCATCAGGTGAGAGGCCATTTGGTCCTTTTAAATCTTCTGGTTATTTCCACCAAAATTTATCAGACATTCTACACTATATAGTGTGCTCGGTGTCTCTTTTGTTTTTTATTCTAGTACAGCATCCATTTTGGCAGACTGTGCTAGCATGATTAGAAGCTAAAATGGTGGACACAGACAATCATGTATTAACTCATGTATTGCTTATGCACGTATTTATCATTTGTAAACGCCAATTCTGTACTCTGACCAATGATAATTCATATTTCCATGTGATGTAGTTTATTATGCCTAAATTAACATACAGCCATTATTCCTCTATATAAGCTAAGTAACATGTAATAAATGTCAGAATACTTTTATATACAGCATCTGAGTATGCATATCCTTGTCTCCTCCGAGCTCATTAGCCATTTTGTTTTAATTTGGAGCGTGTACTCCCCCAACACTCCTATCCTGCCCCTGCTACCTCTTGTGTCAGCCGCTCTCCCTCATAGATTGTAAATTTTTGCATGGAGGGGCCCTCAGTCCCATTGTGTGAATTTAATTATTAATCTATATTGTCTTATTTTGTCTGTGCTTGAACCTTACAATTTGTAAAGTGCTGTGGAATATGTTGGCGTTATGTGGTGCTCTGTTATATGTAAAAAGAGAAATGAAATAAAAACCTATTTATCACCGAAAATTATTTGAAAAAACTAAGTGAAAACAGTTATAGCCTTCAATATTGCATATACCATGAACCGAGAAATTTCTACAATTTTTGCACATTCGGAGACTTTCATACTGCCGTCTTCTTCAGGACTATCACTTCACGCACTATCCTTATGGGCCACTTTGAGGGATTGTCATCTTTTTTACATGTTGTGTCCTGGTATACCTTGACCCTGGTGCCAATCTCTATATGTGTCCATGACTTGGTGGCAGGTTACATCTTTCTAACGGCACTGATCTCGTCTGTGATTTCCACTACATCTATATACCTTTAGTAGGGCTGCTGTATCCGGACACGTATGTATATATATTCTTTATTACGCAGCAGATTTACATTTGGAGTACGATAGAGATAACCTGGCACTCCATAATATGTGGTTGAAGGCTTTGTACACTTTCATTGAGGTAGACAAGCCAAACAAATATTGACATTTCGGTTGTCACAATGCAACCTTCCTCAGATACTGAAAAAATAAAATGAATAAACTGCAGCACTAATGTGTGTACACATGACAGAAGATACATATCAGCGTATCCATGGATATATACAGTAGTATATGTGACATAACGGGGACGTGCCTGTTTATGTAGCTTTGTATAAATGCGGTGGGATACGATGTGGTGTAGCGACAGTTACAGTTTTACTTGTTAAGCTGGAATGAGTCAAGTTAATGTAAGTTCCGCAGTAACGTCGCTACATGAAGTCACTTAGGCATAATAACGTACGATCGAACAATTGGTGCAATAATAATAGGGAAATTCAAGGCTTGGACATGAAAACTGGGTTTCCTCAATGTTCCTCTAGGCTCACACCTGCGTTCAGTTTTCTATTCGAGAGCAGGGGGGTTTACTTGGGGAAACATAATCCGCTTAAAAAAAATCAGTTACCCGTGGACCCCATAGACTATAATGGGGTCTGTCGGTTTTCAGCCCGGTTTCCGCTCGAAAAGGGAAGAAAATGCGGAGAGAAAAGCGCTGCGGAATACAAGCCCTGGTGTGAACCTTTCTGTTATAAGAGGTTCTCATTTGTGAGCTGTGGGGCCCGATGATGCAGGGCAGCCTGTCTAAGCATAACCTATACCTACCAATTCTTCTGATACATCCAGGAGGCTCCCGAAATAAGGGGAAACCTACCAGACTCCTGAAAGAGCTGGGAAGTCTCCCTGGCCAAGTGGACTGTGCCAGCGCCACCATGGCCTTTGTGACATGGCTATGTTATGCACTAGTGACTAGACGTCCATGGAGAATTACATCATCATACAAGAATAGTGGCGCTCATCTAGTCACCTCTACATGGAGAAAATATCTATATATGATAACACATCTACAGTATATATGAGTATTGTACAATTAGGAGAGCAGAGAAATAACCACTGACTACAATAAAGGAGAAGAACAAGAGGCTGAGCGAGAGATGGCCCTGATCAAAGGAGCTTACACTCTAATGGGGACGGAGTATAAACATGGAGAAACTGACTTCCTTGTATGTAACGACAACCAACAAGATCTCCGTTCTCATCTACCAGATTATAGGGTTAATAGTCAGCTCCCAGCACGGGACAGTATCAGGAAAGGCTGTCAGAGACCAAATCAGGAAACAAATACGAAACCCGGGAAATGAGCCAAGGGTCACAAATCCAAATATGACAAGCAGAATCAGGAGACAAAAGGAAATCTGAGAACAAGCCAAGGGGTCAATATGAAGCAACGGATACAATTAGCAATGAAGCCAAATCAGGAGTAGTAAACAAATAGTCGGCACCTGTGTCTGGAAGGAGTGGTCTTATATAGGTCTCCTCAGCTGCTGATTGGCCAAAGCAGAGAGCTTCTCCAGGTAAACATAGCAACCTTAAAGAAGTAGCAGCAGAAGTGACACTCCTCTAACACACCCTTTATATACACCTTCTACTTAATTTCATGGAAATCCTTAAGCCATGGCGTCTGCTGATGTGAGAGATAAGCTGCTCTGCTCCATCTGTCTGACCATTTATACCGATCCTGTAATCCTGAGATGTGGACACAACTTCTGCCAGTTCTGTATTGATCTGGTCCTGAATACACAGGATGAGTCTGGAGTTTATTCCTGTCCTGAATGTAGAGAAGAGTTTCAGGAGCGGCCTGTAATGCAGAGGAATATAACTCTACGTAATGTAGTAGAACGTGTCCTGTCTACTGAGCCCCATCAGGAGGAGATCACCGGGATCTGCTGCACTTACTGTATTCACTCTCCGGTACCTGCTGTGAAGTCCTGTCTACTCTGTGAAGCTTCTCTGTGTGATAACCATCTGAGAGTCCACAGCAAGTCACCAGAACACGCCCTAACTGATCCCAGCACCAACCTGGAGAAGAGGAAATGTTCTGTCCATAAGAAGGTCCTGGAATATTACTGTACTGAGGATGCTGCTTGTATCTGTGTGTATTGTTCAGCAGGAGAACATCGAGGACATTGGGTGGAGATGCTGGATGAGGCCTTTGAGAAGAAAAAGAATAAAATGAGATATTGTCTCCCAAAATTGATGACAAAGAGAGAGAAGACTGAGGAAAGAGTCCAGAGTCTGGAGGAGAGCAGGAGAAAAGCTCAAGAAAAAGCATCTGGAGAAGCCAAGAGAGTCACTGCCCTGTTTATAGACATCAGGAGACGACTGGACGACCTGGAGAAGAAGGTCCTGAGTGAGATCTCCAGGCAGGAGGAGCAGCGGTCATTGTCACTGTCTGATGTGATCCAGAAGCTGGAAATAAAGAAGACCGAGCTGTCCATGAAGATGCGGCACATTGAGGAGCTGTGTAACATGACTGATCCACTGACTGTCTTACAGGATCCAGACACAGGTGACTTGTGTGATCCTGAGGAGGGGGGAGGTGATGAGGACACAGGGGGACATGATAAGACACATGACGTAGATGTGGATGGAATTACAGGGATGTTACATGCAGGTCTCTCTGATATAATGACATATCTACAGACCATCTCACCCGCAAAACCAGGAGAAATGAGGCCACAACCCCCCAGCGCCCGATCTCTGCCCAGTCACACCCAAGATTTACCTGTGTCAGGTACAGAATATGGGGGTGATGATGTAATAGTCAGGACTGGGGGTGTTGGGGGGGAGGTAATGGCTGCAGGAGAGGGAGGGATCTATGGGCAGGGTCCTGCAGACATATTACTGGATGTAAACACGGCTCATAATAATATCCGAATATCACAGGACCGGAAAACTGTAACCTGGGCAGAAATAAGACAGGATCGTCCAGAAACAGCCAAGAGATTCCAGGATTGGCCTCAGGTGATAAGTATCAGGAGATTTACCTCAGGACGACATTACTGGGATGTGGAGATCAGTAGATCAAAATGGTGGAGGGTGGGGATGTGTTATCCCAGTATAGACAGGAGGGGGCAGCAGTCACACATTGGATATAATAACAAGTCCTGGAGTTTATATGGAAGTCGGTTCAGTGATACTGAGTATTCAGTGATACATGACAGTAAATGGATCCAGTTACCTCAGCAGATCTCCAGTAATAGATTGAGGATCTGTCTGGATTATGAGGCCGGGCAGTTGTCCTTTTATGAGCTGTGTGACCCCATCAGACACTTACACACCTTCACTGACACCTTCTCCGAGCCCCTTCATGCTGCAGTATGTTTATTTAGAGGTTCTATAAAGATATTAGGAGCAACAACTATGAGGATCGGAGACAGATTGGAACCTGAAAGTGGACCTGGAAAAAAATTTAAAAGTGGTCCCATTTTATAGGTGGTCTCAGTGCAAGTAGGTGGAGTCAGTGCAAGTAGGCGGGGCCAGGATAAGTTGCTCCTCCATATAAGGCAGTCCTGTGTAAGGTAATTTTGTACAGCAATGCTTTACATGGAGGCAGCAGTCCACCGTAAGTTACCATGTCAGACTTAAACTATAACTTACACAGGACTGCTGCCTCTCACTCCATGTAGAGCAGACATTTTATATGTAAAGGAAGCAGTCCTATGTAAGTATGGGCAGTGTGGTCAGGGTGGCCATTAAACTGTAGGTGCAGCAGCGGACTCCATCACATTCACAGTCCACAGACTCATTAATCTATAGAGCCCCTCAGGATTCGGGTAAACTCCTACTCTCTATATGCTGGGCCTTCATGTGTCACTGGTCTGCATAGGGATATTAGTCAGTGCTGTCACCTTATATAATAGTGTGTAATGGCTTCCTATTGGCATTACATTATACCACATTAGGTTTATTGTGTTGCTGCCACCTAATGACCAAAATGACACATTGATCTGTCAGCATAAATATTGGTTTATTCCTTGCTCATAATGGTACGTGCCATACGTCTGTCACATGATCCTGCCAGCCAATGGCGCCTGCTGATGCCTCAGAAGGTTCTAGAACCTGCTAGATTTGCCCCCTCCCTCCTGAGGAGAGTGTGCGGTTCCTCAGTAGTGAGTTGGGGCCTGTCCTGACAGGACAACATCACCTCATCATGTCTCCTCTCAGACTACTACTCCGCACCTCCAGCTGCCAAGTCTTCTCCAGTAGTCCCGGCTGAGGTGTTTTATAAAGAGGTCATGTCCAAAGGTCAGGCCTAGCCAAATCTACTAACCCCTGACCCTGAGGATGACCTGTGCTGGATTGCTGCTGTGTACAAAAGTCCTTAGTAATTCCTTGTAAGACTTGGGCATTGACTCTCCTGTCACCCAGTCCAGGCCAGAAGAGCATCTTCTTCTCGCAGGTATTTCAGAGTCAGAGGGGTTAGTCCTATGTCCCGGGCCCCTTTGCCTGTTCCAGGCCTTTAATGATTCCTCCAGCCTGGGCACTATACAGTCTCCATCCACGTATATAGCTACATCTCCACGCTGAGCCAAGGCGTGAAGGCTCTTTCTAGGCAGAACCTTTGTTACTTGGGCTGTTACTCATGGCCATGAGTAAGGGGGCAACCCCGAAACATGTAGGCTCTTGTAACCCCTACTGCTGCACATGAAGTTTTTATATGTGAAATAAAAGCTACGTTTTACGATACATGGATGGCTGATCGTTCGTGCTGGACCTTGCTACTTTTCATTCATCTCTCTCTCTCTCTCTCTCTCTATATATATATACACACACACACACACAATTATATATATTACAGTATTATACAATGAGGGGAGCAGAAAAATAAGCACTAACTACAATTCAGGTGGCCCAGAGAGAGATGGCCCTGATCACAGGAGCTTACACTCTAATGGAGGCCAATATGAATATGGAGAAACCAGCTTTCTTCCCTGTAACTGGTGCCAAAGAGAAGAACTCTGTTCCCTTATAGCAAATTATAGGGTTAATAGCCAGAGCTCACCAATTTTGCAAGGTCATATGTGCTGGACGACGCCCTATGAAATACATTTTAAGTTTTGTTTCTTATAATACTCGAAGCCATGGCATCTGCTGATGTGAGAGATGAGCTGGACTGCTCCATCTGTCTGACCATTTATACCGATCCTGTAACCCTGAGATGTGGACACAACTTCTGCCGGGTCTGTATTGGTCAGGTCCTGAATACACAGGACGAGTCTGGAGTTTATTCCTGTCCTGAATGTAGAGAAGAGTTTCGGGAGCGGCCTGTACTGCAGAGGAACATAACTCTACGTAATGTAGTAGAACGTGTCCTGTCTACTGAGCCCCATCAGGAGGAGATCACCGGGATCTGCTGCACTTACTGTATTCACTCTCCTGTACCTGCTGTGAAGTCCTGTCTGATGTGTGAAGCTTCTCTGTGTGATAACCATCTGAGAGTCCACAGCAAGTCACCAGAACACGTCTTATGTGATCCCAGCACCAACCTGGAGAAGAGGAAATGTTCTGTCCATAAGAAGGTCCTGGAATATTACTGTACTGAGGACACTGCTTGTATCTGTGTGTCCTGTAGTTTGGCTGGAGAACATCGAGGACACCAGGTGGAGATGCTGGATAAGGCCTCTGAGAAGAAGAAGAAGGAACTGAGAAATGTTCTTCAGAAACTGATCACAAAGAGGAAGAAGACTGAGAATAGAGTCCAGAGTCTGGAGGAGAGCAGGAGAAAAGCTCAAGAGAAAGCATCTGGAGAAACCGAGAGAGTCACTGCCCTGTTTATAGACATCAGGAGACGACTGGACGACCTGGAGAAGAAGATCCTGAGTGAGATATCCAGGCAGGAGGAGCAGCGGTCACTGTCACTGTCTGATCTGATCCAGAAGCTGGAGATAAAGAAGGCCGAGCTGTCCATGAAGATGCAGCACATTGAGGAGCTGTGTAACATGACTGATCCACTGACTGTCTTACAGGATCCAGACACAGGTGACTTGTGTGATCCTGAGGAGGGGGGAGGTGATGAGGACACAGGGGGACATGATAAGACACATGATGTAGATGTGGATGGAATTACAGGGATGTTACATGCAGGTCTCTCTGATATAATGACATATCTACAGACCATCTCACCTCCAAAACCAGACGAAATGAGGCCACAACCCCCCAGCGCCCAATCTCTGCCCAGTCACCCCCAAGATTTACCTGTGTCAGGTACAAAATATGGGGGTGATGGTGTAATAGTCAGGACTGGGGGTGTTGGGAGGGAGGTAACGGCTGCAGGAGAGGGAGGGATCTATGGGCAGGGTCCTGCAGACATATTACTGGATGTAAACACGGCTGCTAATAATATCCAAATATCAGATGACCTGAAAACTGTAACCTGGGCAGAAATAAGACAGAATCGTCCACAAATAGACAAGAGATTCCAGGATTATCCTCAGGTGATAAGTAACCAGAGATTTACCTCAGGGCGACATTACTGGGATGTGGAGATCAGGGGATCATGGCTGTGGATGGTGGGGATGTGTTATCCCAGTATAGACAGGAGGGGGCAGCAGTCAGTCATTGGATATAATAACAAGTCCTGGGTTTTATGTGAAGGGCAGTGGTGTAAGAATCATTATTCAGTGATACATGACAGTAAAGAGATCCCGTTACGTCACCAGATCTCCGGTAATAGATTGAGGATCTGTCTGGATTATGAGGCTGGGCAGTTGTCCTTCTATGAGCTGTGTGACCCCATCAGACACTTACACACCGTCACTGACACCTTCACCGAGCCCCTTCATGTTGTATTATATGTATTTGGAGGTTCTATAAAGATATTGGGGCGGGGGCTGTGAGGGTCCATCATAGACACAGAGTGTAATTCTACTCCTCGTACTTACAGATATGACCACATTCACACTTAAAGGGATTCTACCACTAAAACACTTTTTTTTCTAGTTACCACGTCGGAATAGCCTTTAAAAAGGCTATTCGTCTCTTACCTGTAGAAGTGCTCTCCGCCGCGCCGTTCGTTCAAAATACCGGTTTGTACCGGTATGCTAATGAGTTGTCTCGCAGCGATGGGGGCGTCCCCATCGCAGGAGCAGCGATGGGGGCGTCCGCATTGCAGCTCGAAAACTCACTGCAGCGCCGCCTCTCCGGTCTTCGGTGTCCTCCCCTTGCCTCTTCAGCGTCTGTCGGACGCCTGCGCAGTATGCTCTCTGTTCGGCGAAGATTGCCGAACGTACTGCGCATGCGGGAAAGTTCGGTGCCCGCACTATGGCTGGGATCGCAATTTCGCGCATGCGCAGTACGTTCGGCAATCTTCGTCGAACAGAGCGTACTGCGCAGGCGTCCGACAGTACGCTGAAGAAGCAAAGGGAGGACACCGAAGACCAGAGAGGCGGCGCTGCGGTCAGTTTTCGAGCTGCAATGGGGACGCCCCCATCGCTGCTCCTGTGATGGGGACGCCCCCATTGCTGCGAGAGAACTCATTAGCATACCGGTACAAACCGGTATTTTGAACAAACGGCGCGGCGGAGAGCACTTCTACAGGTAAGAGACGAATAGCCTTTTTAAAAAAAAAGTGTTTTAGTGGTAGAATCCCTTTAATGGATTCATGAAATGATGAAGATAATAATGAAAATGGTGATTGGTGACTAATAAATGGTCATTTCTGTAACAATTGTCCTCTAGTAATGAAGGTTTTATTGTAGGAAATTTCTTGTATTATTAGATAAAATATTCCGGGAGGTTTTTGTGGTTTCTCTCCCAGGATTCAGGACGTCTTAGATGGAGAGGTCACAGATCTTATTATTGGCTTCCATTGAGGTGTCACAAGGTTAATTTGCTGTATCGGGGATGGTAGAAGGTGACATTTGCTGTGTCCTGGGTGGGCTGTATAGGGGGCTGCAGGTATAAGGTCATTTTCACACTGTGCAGTTGTGGTGCAGTTAAAACTGTATGAAAATTGAGTAAAAAAATGTGGAAGATGTTTTGATTTGCTTTTTGGTAAAATTTGGTATAATATGACTTCATATAAGAATAAGGACAAAAGCTGATTTTTTATTACATATCTTATTGCTTCCAGAATCCATGTATATACGATGTGTATCATCTCCCAATGTATAAACCATATTATGTCACATTGTGAACTCCTGAACTTTATTAATAAACTTCATCATGAACAATGTATTGTTTGTATCCTGTATAATAATCGTCTCCATCCTGCTGTGAGACTACAACTCCCAGCATGCACAACTGTAGTTTTATAACAACCTACGAGGAACAAATTTATAGTCATATCAGAAAGGAAGAAAAGAAACGCCAAAGCCAATGGCTGTATTCTCCTAAAGTGCCACAGGAGGGAGACAGAGTACAGTCTACATAAGGGCTGTAGATAGTGATGGCCGCTGATCAGAATACTGGGGGCAGCGAGATGAGATTATGTGAGGACTGGAGTAAATCTACAGCTCATGTCCTACATTTGTGCTGGGTAGATCTCTACAGCCAGGAAAAATCCATTTACCAATACACAGCTCCAGATCCCCGGCATAGACACATGTACTTGGTAAATTTTGGTTGATATGTTTTGTCTTTGATTCTGAAAAAATAGGAAATTTGGTGAAAATGCAGATTTCAATCTGACATTACATTCCTTTCATATAGATAGTCAGACGACCCAAATGACCTGATGAATCTAATTCCCCAGATCTCGGCTATGTTTTATAGATAGGTTACTAGGAGCCCTGACAGTGTCATACACTATGTATTATAGATAGGTTCCTAGGAGCCCTGACAGTGTCATACACTATGTATTATAGATAGGTTCCTAGGAGCCCTGACAGTGTCATACACTATGTTTTATAGATAGGTTCCTAGGAGCCTTGACAGTGTCATACACTATGTTTTATAGATAGGTTCCTAGGAGCCCTGACAGTGTCATACACTATGTTTTATAGATAGGTTCCTAGGAGCCCTGACAGTGTCATACACTATGTTTTTTTTTTTTTTTATAAATTCTTTATTTATGAAAGCAAGGTCACATAAAAGAGGAAATAAAGGATATATGAATCCAAAACAAACACATAGCAAAACACGGGGGACCCGACCATAAGCGGGGTCGCCCGACAAAATCAGAGGCCAAACCTCACCACAACCAACAATACGGGGGAGGAGGGGCCAACACAGAGTCAATACAAAAAATGAGGGAGAGTAAAAAAAGGGGGGGGACAACAAAGCGGGAGAAAAACCGCCTGAGGAGGAGGGGGGGGGGGGGACGAGAGGTAGACAAGGGGGGGGGAGGGGGGAGGGGAAAGAGAAACAGAAGGAAGTCAACAGAGAGGAGAAAGAAATAGAAAAGAAGGGGAAGAGAAAGAGAGAGGGGGGTAGGGGGGGGGGAGGAGTCCCGGGAAACACCCACTCCAAGACCTCACCCACTGCCCACAATGGACCTGTATTGGTCAGAGCCCTGGAAAAGGATCCAAGGAGTCCAAGCTCCAAGGAAGGCGTCATAGGCATCGCGCAAGGACGCCGTGAGATCCTCCATAGCTTGGAGGTCCTCCACCTTGCGAACCCAATGGCAAAGAGACGGGGGATGAGGGGACTTCCACAAGGCCGGGATGCAGGCCCTAGCTGCGTTAATCAGGTGCCTAAAAGCTGACTTCCGGTAGGCCTTGCGGGCGACCTCAGACAAGTGAAGGAGGAAGCAGGCCGGGGAGTTAGGCAGGTCGATCTGAAAGATCTGGGAAGTCAAGCGATGAACACCATCCCAGAACTCCCTCAGAGCTGGGCAGCTCCAGAAAACATGGAGGAGCGTCCCCTCCTCCGAACCACACCGCCAGCAAAGAGGAGAGGCAGACGAGAAAAATTTATGTAGAAGGGAAGGGACATGGTACCACCTGGTAAGGATCTTGTAGCCCGCCTCCTGGTATTTGCAGGCCAATGAACTTTTGTGAGCGAGCTCCAAGATTCTAGAGCAGTCCGCATCCGAGAAGGAGAGGTTAAGATCCGCCTCCCACTTGGAGAGGAAAGAGGGTCTGTGGTTCGGAGGAGGGGAGACCAAAAGGGCATAAAACTCCGACAGGGAGTGGCGTTGAAGACCAGAGCCAACACAGGCTTTCTCAAAGACCGTAAGAGATCTATCAAAGGAGGTCGAGTCGGCGAAGGAGGAGAGAAAATGGGTAAGCTGCAGACCTCCCCAGGGCCCCAGAGAAGGGAGAGCCAAGTCCAATTGAATGTCACTCAGGGGGCGCCATTGACCATTGGCCCGGAAATGGAACACCCTCTGCACCCCAGCCCTCAACCATGATCGAAAAGGGCCTGGAGAAAGCTCCGGAGGGAAAGACGGAGAGCCCAAAACAGGAAGGAGGGGGGAAGGAGAGGGAGAAAGGCCGTCCTTGCAAAAGAGCAGTCGACACACCCGAAGGGTAGGTCCAATCGTGGGGTGAGAGGCGAGGGCAGGGGCAGGGACCGAGTCAAGCCAGGGGAGCAGATGCAACGGGACATGGGAAAAGGAACCCTCCAAAGATATCCACTGCTTGAAGGGAGAGTGACGGCACCAGTCAAGGACCCTGTACAAAAGGGCAGCCTCATAGTAGCGGCGAGGATCCGGAAGACCCAGGCCGCCCCGAGTCTTTGGGAGCGTCAGGATGGTACGCGCCAGCCTGGCACGCTTACCCTGCCAAACAAACCGAATCAGATCCGAGTAGAGCGATTTGAAGAAACTAGGAGGAATATGGACGGGCAAGGTTTGTAGCAAATACAGAAATCTGGGCATGACATTCATTTTATAGATGGCACATCGGCCGAACCAAGTATAAGTGCCCCTGGACCACTTTTTCAGATCAAGGCGGACCGTCCTAAGAAGCGGCAGATAATTAAGAGAGAAGAGTTCGTCAAGGGAACTAGGGATCCAAACACCGAGATATTTTATGGCAGTGTGAGACCAACGGAAAGGGAAAGCAAGGGCAAGAGATGCCCTGAGGCCCGGGGGGAGCGAGACGTCAAGCGCCTCCGATTTTTGGAAATTAATTTTAAAATTAGCCAAACGGGAGAACACCTCCAACTCCGACATCAGGACCGGAAGCGAGGCCGAGGGGTCGCGCAGAAAGAACAAAAGATCGTCTGCATAAGCCGCTATTTTCACATGTCTGCCCCCCATCTCAACACCTAATAAGGCAGGGTTAGCTCTGAGTGTCCGGAGAAGGGGCTCCAGAGTGAGGACAAAAATCAAGGGGGAGAGCGGACAGCCCTGGCGAGTGCCATTTCGGATCGGAAAAGGGGAGGACAAGAACCCATTGACTCTCGTGGAAGCGGAGGGGTCAGTATACAATGAGGAAATCCAAGTCTTCATAGAGGGGCCAAGGCCAATATGGTCCAGCACCGCGAAGAGGAAGGGCCAACCTACCCGGTCAAATGCCTTCTCCGCATCAGTGGAGAGAAGACATAGCGGGCGATTGCGGGAGCGGGCGAAATGAACAACATTAAGGACCTTAACAGTATTGTCTCTGGCCTCTCTAGAGGGGATAAAACCAACCTGGTCCGAATCCACTAGGTCAAGAAGGAGGGGAGCCAAGCGCGTGGCCAGGACCTTGGAAAAAACCTTTAGATCAACATTAAGGAGGGAGATGGGTCTATAGCTGGAGCACAAGGAGGGGTCCTTACCCTCCTTATGTATGACCGTGATGTGGGCCCTGGACATGTCTGGGGGTAATGGCGCACCATCAGAAACCGCATTAATGGCACCCGTCAGGGGGCCCAAGAGCAAAGGCGCAAACTTTTTATAGTAAGCGGCGGGGAAGCCATCCGGGCCGGGGGCCTTACTAGGCTGCATAGAACCAAGGGCCTGCGCAACCTCCTCACCAGAAATAGGGGCTTCCAGGGACGCCAGCACTTCCTCCGAAAGACGAGGTAGACCCGATTCACGTATGTACCTATCAATCAACGGGAGGACCGGGGGACACGAAGGAACCTCGGAGTGGGGAGATAAATTATAGAGGCGCCGGTAAAAGTTAGCAAACTCCTCCGCGATGCGATTCGGATCCGTGAGGCGCGTACCCGAGGGCCCAGCGACGAGGGGGACAAAGTTACGCGAGCGTTGTTCCCGAAGGGAACGGGCTAACGTTCTGCTGCACTTGTTACCGTACTCATAAAAATGTTGGCGCCCCCTAGCTAAGAGGCGACGGGTGCGAACGTCGAGTCTCTCACGCAATTTCCTGCGGGCCAGAAGAAGAGCAGCGCGAACATCAGGCGCATGCGAGCGCTTATGAGACTGCTCCAGAGAGACCACATCGGCTATCAGAGCAGCAAGATCCCTAGACCTCTCCTTTTTCAAGCGAGAACCATGTTGGACCAACACCCCTCTGATAACACATTTATGAGCCGCCCAAAGCATAACAGGGGAGGTGTCAGGTGTGTTATTCTCCTTGAAATAGAGTTCCAGAGCAGAAGTGACTGCCAGGGAAGTCGGGACATCCTGAAGAAGCGACTCATTGAGGCGCCACTGCCAAGATCTAGGCCTCCTCAAGGGGGACGACAATTCAACATGGACCATCGCGTGATCAGAGAAAGTGATAGGGTCGATCACGGAACCCCGAAGCAATGGGACATCCGAATGACGGACGAAAAAATAGTCCAATCTCGAGTAGACATCTCGGGGGTGCGAATAAAATGAGTAGTCCCTACCATCCGGATGGATCGTGCGCCAAGCATCAATCAGTTGATGAGAATGAAGAAGCTTACGGACCCGGCATAAGGCACGAGAAGACATGTACGACACACCACGAGAGACATCCAGGGCGGGGTCTAAAGCTAGATTGAAATCTCCTCCAACCAAAAGGGTCCCTTCAGCAAAATCGGAAAGCCTATCCAAGATGCGCTCCAGGGAACCAATCTGATCCGAGTTGGGAAGGTAAAGATTAGCGAAGGTAAAAAAGGTTCCCGCCAGCTCCCCCTTAACAAACAGGAACCTACCCGAAGTGTCTGAAAGAGCTGCTCGATACTTCCAAGCCACCGAACGCCCCACTAAAATGCTAACTCCCCTAGACTTGGATTCCGAAAAGCAGCTATGGTATACGTCAGGGTATCTGAAAGAGGAGAGAGAGGGGACAGAACCCTCCCTGAAGTGTGTTTCCTGCACGAAAGCCACAGCCGTTCTCTTACTCCAAAGCAATCGCAAAAGGGAGGACCTCTTTTCAGGAGTATTAAGCCCATTCACATTAATGGAGGAGAAGGTTAAAGAATCCATGGCAGGGGGCCCGGGACCGCCCCCAGGAGGAAGGGAGAGGAAGGAAGGCGAGGGAGGGAGCAGATGAGGGAGGAGGGGACCAGGGAGGAGGGGTGGGAGGAATGGGCAGGGGGAGGGGGAAAGGGAGGAAGAACTGGGAGAGACAAGGGAAAAAAGCAGACAGACAAACAGAAACAAGAGGACAAAAAAGCAAACAACTGCTAAGACCGAGCTTAGCTAATCCAAGCTCGGGAAAACACCAATCGGTGGGAAAAAACCCACTAGAGCAGGTCTCAGGGGCACGCCGCAGAGTGCACCCAGAGAGCCGCTAAACCTAACTAGATGGGGGAGAGGTAACTCAAAACACAGAGCCACCCATTCCCACATCGGCAACACGGCAACAATTGAGAAAACAACGGGGGTCGCAATGGAAAGCCAGCTGAAGAGGCCAGCCACAATTGCGGAGAACAAACAGCCCACCCCCCGGCCAATCCTGGCGCCCCGTGGAAAGGGCAAACACAATAAGGGTTCCCAAAACAGGTCACCGTACAACGAAGCCTCAACAGGCAGAGACCACGGCGTAGGGAAAGCATACATGGAGCAACCCTGGTCGGCCGGGGGGCAAGAAGGAAGGCAGGCAAAACAGCGTACAGCTAGGGGGAAGGGGGGGACAGGAATCCACCCCTTGCACCCCCAGGGCGCAAAACCGGACATAGGGAGCAAATAACAGGGTAGACATAGAGACACTAACGAAAAAATACAAAAGAGCATAAAACAATAGAAGTTAGGCGGCCTCGGAGGGCCCAGCACAGTCTAGACCATCGGCTCAGATGAAACGTTCTCCAGGGGGGCCCCCAAGGGGTCCCTCCCACGGCGTCCCTGACGGGGCAGTGGGGGTGAGGAAGGGCCAGCAGCAGAAGAAGGGGGCGGAAGAGGGAACTCCAGCCAGTCCGGCAAAGTTAAATCGGAGATGTCCAGAAAATGGGCGAGATCCTCCACCTGGTCAGGGGAATGCAAAGCAAAGTTAGCGCCATTTCGGCAGATCAGGAGATGAAAGGGGTGACCCCAGCGATAAGTAGCTCCAGAGTCCAGGATTTTACGAAGAGTAGGCTTCAGCAGGCGCCGCATCGCCAGAGTGCGGCGGGAAACATCAGGGAGTAAGGAAATAGAGCCATCCAGAAACGGAACCGGACCATGGCGCCATGCCGCCTGAAGAATGTCCTCTTTCTCTTTATAAAAATGCACCCGGCATAGGACATCCCGAGGGTCAGAGGAGGAGGTTCTTTTAGGTCCAAGCACCCGGTGGATCCTATCGATATTGATTTCTGTATCCATTGGTCGGGACAGAACGGTGTTGAAAACCGAAACTGCAATAGAGCGAAGCTCTTTGGAAGCAACAGCATCGGGGATGCCTCTCAGTTTAATGTTGTTCCGGCGACCCCGATTCTCCTGATCGTCTACTTGCAGGATAAGATGGCGATTAAACATGCGTTGAGCAGATAGAGAGTCCTCCACTGCAAGGAGACGTTGATCGATAGAATCCGTGCGTTGCTGTTGGGACGTGACAGAAGACGAAAGGGTGTGCAAGTCCGCCTTGAACCCCGACAGAATCTTGTCTTGTTTCTCCTCCACTCTGCGCACCATAGCCTCGATGTCTCGTTTAGTAGGCATAGCACGAAGCAATTCCAAGACATCCGATAACTTAGGGCGTTTAGGTCGTCCCTGAGACAGGGAGGCATGTGAGGAAGAGCCAGAGGAATCAGAGTCCACAGGGGCCCGGAGGGCTGCCGGAGTAGAAGAAAAATCCATATCACAATCCGGGGGTCGCTGAGGCCTTTGGGGGTCAGCCCAGGAGGATAGGGAGGATTGCAGAGTTAGGGAGACAGACCCAGGAGGGGTCCCAGGAGGGAGAACTGCAGGCAGAGTGGAGGAGGCCTGGGGGGCCAAAACCTGGGCCAGTGGATCATCTGGGTCATGAGCCAAAACTGAGGAAAGGGCCCGGGGGGGAGGCAGTCCAGCAGAGTCCAGAGGGAGAGGGGAGCCATGATCCTGAGGCATACCACTGCACTGGGACACAGGGTCAGCGTGGAGTGTCCAGGGACAGCCAGGGCCAGGCACAGTGGAGAGTGATTGGGGGAGGGGGGCCGCCATGCGGTCAGGGCAGACAGTCTCAGGAGCCAGGCCTACCTTGTCAGCAGCAGCCCCAGGAGTCCCCATGCCAGGGGAGAGCCGAGCAGAGGCAGGAGAGGAGCCGGACAGGTCCGGAGCTGGAGCCGACACTGTCAGACGGAGCGAGGAGGGAGCCGGAGCTTCAGGCTGCAGGTCGGAGGCGCGCGCTGGCGCCATTTTGGATGTCCCCGCCGGAGAGCTGGAGGAGGCCGCTGCGAGAAGAAACCTCGCTATCGGAGGTTCCAAGCGGGCCGGAGTGGAGGTCTTTCGGCCCACCCGTCGGACCATCGTGAGGCAAGAGGCAGAGAAGCGGTAGGACCGGTGGAGAGAGGTAAGTTGCCGACGGGGTCCGGGAGCTCAGGGAGACCACGTCTTTACAGCGCCATGTCCTAGGCCACGCCCCCGTCATACACTATGTTTTATAGATAGGTTCCTAGGAGCCTTGACAGTTTTATACACAGAGAACTTTTTCTCTGCTGCTTTCGGTTTTGAAATGGTGGACACCTGGCATACCGTATTATAGTTAATGGGGTCTGCTGGTTTCTGAGTATAACAACTCCTTTAGCAGTCCAGCTCTCTGTCGTTCGGAATCATTAGCCAACCTGAGTGGTAGAGAGCCAGGTACTAGTGTCAACCTTGTGTCAGTTGTTAGTTGGTGTTTCTGTAAATAGTTCTTTCTTGAATAAGTAATTTTTAAAAAGTTACAAGAAAAATGACTTCTGATATTTTATGTCATTTCTGTAATGCTGATGTTGTTTTTCAAAATTTGAGGCCTTTCTTGTTTCTGCTGCATTTATTGTAATGTTTTTTAATGCACTGAGAATTGGTGAATTACTTCTTAAAAGCCGGTGTGATTGCAACGGGAGGCTTCTGACTGATGTGCGGGTAAGGCCGGGGCCCCACGGGACGTAAATGCCACGATTTGCCCGCAGCAGAAACGCTTTGGGAAAAATCGCGGCGTTTTACAGTGCAAGCAAAGGGGAGGAAAACTATGTGAACTTTCTGTTGAAAGCGCTGCAAAAAGAACCGCAGTGCGTTTCTACCGCGGTTCTTTTCGCTGCGCTTTTGCGCTGCGATTACGGCACATGGGGCCCTGGCCTCAGGCTGGATTCCATTAGATTATTTATATATGAATCAAAGACTGATCAGCAATTAAAGAACACATGGCGTCACTTCATGAGGTCTAAGGCCCCACATTGCGGACAAGCTGTCTTTGTTGTTGCAGATTTTGCTACGTTTTTCTGAGCCAAACCAATGAAGGGTTAAAAACGCAATAGAAAATATAAAGGGAGACCTTATACTTCTATTACACGCTCTAAATCAACACATATCTATATATTACAGTATTGTACAATTAAGAGAGCAGAGAAATAACCACTGACTACAATACAGGAGGCTGAGAGAGATGGCCCTGACCAAAGGAGCTTACACTCTAATTGGGACCAAGTATAAATATGGAGAAACCCACTTGCATCCCTATAATCAAAGACAAGACCTCAGTTCCCATCTAGCAGATTATAGAGTTAATAGTCAGCTCTCACTGCAGGTTGTGTAATGTCTTATGTGCTGGAACACGCCCTGTAAGATACTTTTAGTTTCGTTTCTTGTAAATCCTGAAGCCATGGCGTCTGCTGATGTGAGAGACGAGCTGCTCTGCTCCATCTGTCTGACCATTTATACCGATCCTGTAATCCTGAGATGTGGACACAACTTCTGCCGGGTCTGTATTGATCAGGTCCTGAATACACAGGACGAGTCTGGAGTTTATTCCTGTCCTGAATGTAGAGAAGAGTTTCAGGATCGTCCTGTATTGCTGAGGAATATAACTCTATGTAACATAGTAGAACGTGTCCTGTCTACTGAGCGCCATCAGGAGGAGATCACCGGGATCTGCTGCACTTACTGTATTCACTCTCCTGTACCTGCTGTGAAGTCCTGTCTGATGTGTGAAGCTTCTCTGTGTGATAACCATCTGAGAGTCCACAGCAAGTCACCAGAACACGTCCTAACTGATCCCAGCACCAACCTGGAGAAGAGGAAATGTTCTGTCCATAAGAAGGTCCTGGAATATTACTGTACTAAGAAAGCTGCTTGTATCTGTGTGTCCTGCTGTCTGATTGGAGAACATAATGGACATAAGATGGAGTCTCTAGATGAGGCCTCAGAGAAGAAGAAACTGAGGAATGTTCTCCAGAAACTGATGACAAAAACAGAGGAGACTGATGAAAGAGTCCAGAATCTGGAGGAGAGCAGGAGAAAAGCTCAAGAGAAAGCATCAGGAGAAGCCGAGAGAGTCACTGCCCTGTTTATAGACATCAGGAGACGACTGGACGACCTGGAGAAGAAGGTCCTGAGTGAGATCTCCAGGCAGGAGGAGCAGCGGTCATTGTCACTGTCTGATGTAATCCAGAAGCTGGAAATAAAGAAGTCCGAGCTGTCCATGAAGATGCGGCACATTGAGGAGCTGTGTAACATGACTGATCCACTGACTGTCTTACAGGATCCAGAAACAGGTGACTTGTGTGATCCTGAGGAGGGGGGAGGTGATGAGGACACAGGGGGACATGATAAGACACATGATGTAGATGTGGATGGAATTACAGGAATGTTACATGCAGGTCTCTCTGATATAATGACATATCTACAGACCATCTCACCCGCAAAACCAGAGGAAATGAGGCCACAATCCCCCAGCGCCCGATCTCTGCCCAGTCACACCCAAGATTTACCTGTGTCAGGTACAGAATATGGGGGTGATGGTGTAATAGTCAGGACTGGGGGTGTTGGGGGGACGGTAACGGCTGCGAGAGAGGGAGGGATCTATGGGCAGGGTCCTGCAGACATATTACTGGATGTAAACACGGCTGGTAATAATATCCAAATATCAGACGACCTGAAAACTGCAACATGGTCAAAAAGAGGACCGTTTCATTCAGAATCAGCAGAGAGATTCCAGTGTCCTCAGGTGATAAGTATCAGGCGATTTACCTCAGGACGACATTACTGGGATGTGGAGATCAGGGGAACAAGAGGGTGGATGGTGGGGATGTGTTATCCCAGTATAGACAGGAGGGGGCATCAGTCAGACATTGGAGATAATAACAAGTCCTGGTGTTTATGTGGAGGGTGGTGGTGTAATAATCAGTATTCAGTGAGACATGACGATGATGAGATCGAGTTACCTCAGCAGATCTCCAGTAATAGATTGAGGATCTGTCTGGATTATGAGGCCGGGCAGTTGTCCTTCTATGAGCTGTGTGACCCCATCAGACACTTACACACCTTCACTGACACCTTCACCGAGCCCCTTCATGCTGTATTTTATTTAGATGGAGGTTCTATAAAGATATTGGGGCGGGGGCTGTGAGGGTCCATCAGAGACACAGAGTGTAATTCACCTCCTCGTAATTACAGATATGACCACATTCACACTTAAAGGGCTCTATCATTTGGAAATCGTGTTTTTAGACAGTGATATACCTGAATAGGCAAATGAACCTCTCCGTGCACCTTGGGCGTTCTACAAGCCATCGTGCAACCCCCCTCCCCCCCCCGCGTCATAACTTTGTAACGCCCCCTCCTTTGCTTGTGCTCTAAGATGCCCTCCTTCTCCGTAGGTGTAATCACCTTCCATCGTGGACAATGGAAGAAAGCGCACAAATGGCGATCTTGGTATGTTCAGTAACGCTCAGAAGGAATCTTTGCTGTACATGGTGAGATTTCAAACGCAGGGATCAAGACTACAGAGAATGGAAGTGGTTACACCTAAGGAGGAGGAGGGGATCTTGGAGCTCAAGGAAAGAAGGGGGTGTTACAAAGGTATAATGCGGGGGGGGGGGGGGGGGGGGGGAATGCACAATGGCTTGGGGAACACCCAGGGTGCACGGAGAGGCTCGCTTACATATCGGTTTTACCGATATGTACACAGTCCAGTCACATTAATGTGACCACCGCCTACTTTTGACGTCAACGTTAAATAACCAATCGCAGGAGGCGCGTGTCATATGTATGGGAAGGTTCTCTAAAGATATTGGGGCGGGGGCTGTGAGGATCCATCAGACATAGAGTGTAAGGGCTAATTCATACAGAGCTTTTTGCAAGCAGATTTTGACACAAAATCCGCCTGCAAAAAAGGCTCCTATTCATTTGAATGGGAGTTGCTCGCTTTTTTTCCGCTAGCAGGAAAAAGAAGCGAGATGCCCCTTCTTCCTGTGGATTCAGTGCCTGAGACAGCTGCGGCGTCCGCGGTGCAAGACTCCCTCCTGATTTGGCCCTCTCATCCAGACCAAGTCAGTAGCAGAATGCCACGACTGAATGCCGATGCACTGCATCCTGTCGCGGCTAGCCACTCGGAAGTTCACATGGCGGAATTTAGTTTCCACCGTGTGAACATACCCTCTTTCACCTCCTTGTACTTACAGATATGACCACATTCACACTTAATGAATTCATGAAATGACGAAGATAATAATGAAAATGGTGATTTGTGTTTTTTTCTAATTTTACAAGTGAAACAAGTTTGTTTGACAGATGTCACCTGTAAATATAAGCCTGAAAACCTTAGAAAACACTGGGCTAGAGGCGGCCACCGGACATAATACTGCAAGAGGACATTGTAAACTCCATTTTCTAATACAGAGCCAAAACCCCTGAATAGAGATACAGATACATTCTTCCTACAGCCACCACTAGGTGGAGCTTAAATGTATAACTCCACACAGTAAGCTCCTGAGCTCCCCCTAGAGGTGACTTTAGGAAAAAGGATTAGCGCAATCTCACCCCTATACAGGAAATCATAAAAACTGATGTAACAGGCAAATCAAAAAGATCCCCTCTCCCCTTCTGGGACCCCCCACTGATCACAAGAACAGGATCCCCTCGTACCCGGCCACGTACTGCAGCTGTATTCAGTTTTATGCCACTGAGATTGGCGAGTCCAGCGCTCAGTTATGTCCAGGAACTCCATAGAAATGAATGGATCAGCAGCTCATCTAGTGGTGGGTGGGGGTCTGACCACTGGTATACTTACTCATCTACAACTTATCCCCACACTATACTCATTTATTAGTTCTGCTGTCCTAATAACTGAGGGTCTGCAGTGAGATGCGCCAAATTTAGTAAGAAGCGTATACATCAACGTTACTCCTCCACTTTGTTTATTCCATTCCTGGTTTTGGCTTCTAATACTTCAGACAAAAACCTACCGGTGTAAATATCGTCATAGAGTAAGTTCATACAGGGTTTTTGGTCAGGATTTTGAGGCTGTATTCGCCTCAAAATCCTGACCAAGAAGACGGCTCCCATTGAAATCAAAGGGAGCCGCTCAGGAGCTTTTTCCGGAGAAGTGAGGTGCTAATTCTTCAGGCCAATTCGCCTCGCGATTCGACCTGAAGAGACTCCCTCCTCCCGATTAGGCCCATTCATTGGGCCTAATCCGAAGTGGAGTGCGCGACTGGATGTTGGTGCAGTGCCTCAAGTCCCGAACCAAAAAACCCCTTGTGAACTTACCCTTACTGGACTTGTAGATCCTTATAGAAGGTTATTTTAACTCTTTCCTCTACAGAGCGCACAGCTGAGAGTGATCACTGCTCCCGATACAATCCCCACCTATCGTGTTCTCTGATTCTGACGCTGTCTTTGTGCTTCAGTCCTGCTGCGGTCACCTCGGCCCGGCCTGTGTTCTGCTCCCAGCCTGCGGCCTTGTTCTCCATGTCCAGTCGCTGTGACGGTGGTGAACTGAACTCCTTGGTACTTGATGGCAGATTTATTAAAACGGTGTAAATGCAAAACTGCATTAGTTTCCCATAGCAACCAATCACAGCTCAGCTTTTATCTTTCAGGAACAAAATACAAAATGAAAGCTTCACTGTGATTGGTTGCTATGGGTGACTAAGACAGTTTTAATAAATCTGTGCCTGTGAGTTCTATGTATACAGCCATAGAAGCCGCCATCTTGTGGCGCCCTCCTGTGATAGCCAAGTGACAGAGGAACTTCAGGAGCTACTGGGTCCTAGAGAAGTCATATGAGGCCAGCAGTGAGTACTAGGAGGCTGTATATACCTCCTGTGACTGGGCTCATGTATAACATATATGTTCATGTCACCTTATAAGGACACAATGTGTAATAATATATTATTAGAAAAATAAACGCCATTACCGCACCCACGTGACAGGTTCTAGGCCCAATGACACAAAACTATCACTGTCATGTCCTGTGGTTGGAGATTGATGTTCGTTGTCCTATAGATATTATTGGTGCTAGAGGAGTTTGCTTTGTGCTAGTTTTGTCCCTTCTCTGCCCCTGTAGTCAGTCTCTGCTGTATTAGCTCCTCTCTTCCTCCTGTTATGTGTTGTCTGTCAGCCATCTTAGATTTCTCTCCTCACCTGCTGTGGATTGTGCCTGGAAATAAACGTCTTCCCGTCGTCTTCATACAAGTCTGCGCGGCCGAGGTGAAGTGTCTGACAGAGATTCTTGGAGTAAGTAAGTGGTTCACTACAGACATGGGCGGTGAGACTGTCTCTATAGGCCGGACCCTCGCTGTATTGTGATGGAGTCCGAATAGTCACCTGCACAAAAATTACCAGAATAAGGAGAAAAGGCAATAAAAAAAAAACAACATTTTACTAGTGGTTTGTGTTACTGAAAAAAAAAAAGGGAGAAATAATCGGAAAAATAGAAATTATGCGAAAAAACAGACGGGTTGCCTCATTTTACTGGATAGGAGAAAAAGAAAAAACATAGAATGACTAAACATTAAAACTACATTATCAAAAAAAATACAAAAATAAGAGTAAATTTATTAAAATTGCAGCTTTTAAAACCATAAATTCTGAAACTTTGGTTAGTAAAGAGGATCTTTCATGTACTCATGTGATGTGCGGTATTACATACTGCTGGAAAGCTTTCCCGGTACGCGTCCTAGTGCCGGAGATATCGGTGCTGTTTGTTTCGGATCTCTCCGCTGTCAGAAGGACGGGCTTTACAGCTTAGTGACATTGCTGGGCTGTGAGTAATACCAGGTACAGTAACATTGGGGGGCGTTCGTCACCACCCAGCGATAATGGTGGGCTTTAAGGCTTTTCTTTCTGACCGTGGAAGCAGTGGCGTAACTACCGCAGAGGCAGCTGCCACAGGGCCCGGGCCATTAGGGGGCCCGGTGACAGCCGCTACTGCTGCGTTTTTTTTTTAATAGGACGCTACGGGCCCTATTTACTTGCCGATCCTGGCTGGGCTGGGATCGGTAAGTGACACCGTGGGCCCCACAAATACTATCATTATACTCGGGGGGTCTTTGCAGACCCCCAAGTATAATGATCGGCGGACCGGGAGAGGTAAGGGAACGTAACAAACACTGTTACTTACCTCTCCACGATCCTGCCAGGCCTCCTTCCTAGTTCTCTGACGTCACATGAACCCGGCCTACTTCCAGGGTCATGTGACGTCCGATGTCATAGAAGACGGACGGCGGCGGAGGAGACAGCGTAGGAGCCGGGGGACAGGTAAGAAACAGTAATTTTTTATGTTTTTATTCCCCCGGGTCTCTGATTATTATACTCTGGGGTCTGAAAAGATAATAATACATAATACTGTGTGCAGGGGCCACTAAGGGACATAATACTGTGTGAAGGGGCCACTATGGGACATAATAGAGTGCAGAGGAGGGGGTCGGTCGAGGTCGTCGGTGTCGGTTGGGGGCCCATATCAAAAGTTCGCCACGGGTCCCCACCATTCCTAGTTACGCCACTGTGTGGAAGGATATCTCTGGAATTCTCTACCGTAAATCCTTCTGCAGTTAGAATTCCTAAAACTAAGCCTCCTCTCTTCACTCCCCCATTATTGCTGGTACACTGTATAAGTAATGCTTCCTCTTGTGAGGGGAAAAGTATCTGTGTAAAAAGAGAGAGATTAGTTTTCCGCCATCTTGGTCTACATACTCCATTTTGTTCTATATTCTTCATTATATAACAAGTTGTCTCTCATGTAGCCTGCTTAAACCTTCAGAGTTGCAATTCTGCTCTTAGAATGTCCATAAGTATATCATGTCCTGTAACAAGACACAGAATGTCCACAAGATATGAAACCAGTTCTAATCTCTTGTTTCATGTAGCATCCACTAACATGAAACCTTGAAGGTCACAGCATCCATTTTGGCAGACTGTGCTAGCATGATTAGAAGCTAAAATGGTGGACACGGACAATCATGTATTAACTCATGTATTGCTTATGCACGTATTTATCATTTGTAAACGCCAATTCTGTACTCTGACCAATGATAATTCATATTTCCATGTGATGTAGTTTATTATGCCTAAATTAACATACAGCCATTATTCCTCTATATAAGCTAAGTAACATGTAATAAATGTCAGAATACTTTTATATACAGCATCTGAGTATGCATATCCTTGTCTCCTCCGAGCTCATTAGCCATTTTGTTTTAATTTGGAGTGTGTACTCCCCCAACACTCCTATCCTGCCCCTGCTACCTCTTGTGTCAGCCGCTCTCCCTCATAGATTGTAAATTTTTGCATGGAGGGGCCCTCAGTCCCATTGTGTGAATTTAATTATTAATCTATATTGTCTTATTTTGTCTGTGCTTGAACCTTACAATTTGTAAAGTGCTGTGGAATATGTTGGCGTTATGTGGTGCTCTGTTATATGTAAAAAGAGAAATGAAATAAAAACCTATTTATCACCGAAAATTATTTGAAAAAACTAAGTGAAAACAGTTATAGCCTTCAATATTGCATATACCATGAACCGAGAAATTTCTACAATTTTTGCACATTCGGAGACTTTCATACTGCCGTCTTCTTCAGGACTATCACTTCACGCACTATCCTTATGGGCCACTTTGAGGGATTGTCATCTTTTTTACATGTTGTGTCCTGGTATACCTTGACCCTGGTGCCAATCTCTATATGTGTCCATGACTTGGTAGCAGGTTACATCTTTCTAACGGCACTGATCTCGTCTGTGATTTCCACTACATCTATATACCTTTAGTAGGGCTGCTGTATCCGGACACGTATGTATATATATTCTTTATTACGCAGCAGATTTACATTTGGAGTACGATAGAGATAACCTGGCACTCCATAATATGTGGTTGAAGGCTTTGTACACTTTCATTGAGGTAGACAAGCCAAACAAATATTGACGTTTCGGTTGTCACAATGCAACCTTCCTCAGATACTGAAAAAATAAAATGAATAAACTGCAGCACTAATGTGTGTACACATGACAGAAGATACATATCAGCGTATCCATGGATATATACAGTAGTATACGTGACATAACGGGGACGTGCCTGTTTATGTAGCTTTGTATAAATGCGGTGGGATACGATGTGGTGTAGCGACAGTTACAGTTTTACTTGTTAAGCTGGAATGAGTCAAGTTAATGTAAGTTCCGCAGTAACGTCGCTACATGAAGTCACTTAGGCATAATAACGTACGATCGAACAATTGGTGCAATAATAATAGGGAAATTCAAGGCTTGGACATGAAAACTGGGTTTCCTCAATGTTCCTCTAGGCTCACACCTGCGTTCAGTTTTCTATTCGAGAGCAGGGGGGTTTACTTGGGGAAACATAATCCGCTTAAAAAAAATCAGTTACCCGTGGACCCCATAGACTATAATGGGGTCTGTCGGTTTTCAGCCCGGTTTCCGCTCGAAAAGGGAAGAAAATGCGGAGAGAAAAGCGCTGCGGAATACAAGCCCTGGTGTGAACCTTTCTGTTATAAGAGGTTCTCATTTGTGAGCTGTGGGGCCCGATGATGCAGGGCAGCCTGTCTAAGCATAACCTATACCTACCAATTCTTCTGATACATCCAGGAGGCTCCCGAAATAAGGGGAAACCTACCAGACTCCTGAAAGAGCTGGGAAGTCTCCCTGGCCAAGTGGACTGTGCCAGCGCCACCATGGCCTTTGTGACATGGCTATGTTATGCACTAGTGACTAGACGTCCATGGAGAATTACATCATCATACAAGAATAGTGGCGCTCATCTAGTCACCTCTACATGGAGAAAATATCTATATGATAACACATCTACAGTATATATGAGTATTGTACAATTAGGAGAGCAGAGAAATAACCACTGACTACAATAAAGGAGAAGAACAAGAGGCTGAGCGAGAGATGGCCCTGATCAAAGGAGCTTACACTCTAATGGGGACGGAGTATAAACATGGAGAAACTGACTTCCTTGTATGTAACGACAACCAACAAGATCTCCGTTCTCATCTACCAGATTATAGGGTTAATAGTCAGCTCCCAGCACGGGACAGTATCAGGAAAGGCTGTCAGAGACCAAATCAGGAAACAAATACGAAACCCGGGAAATGAGCCAAGGGTCACAAATCCAAATATGACAAGCAGAATCAGGAGACAAAAGGAAATCTGAGAACAAGCCAAGGGGTCAATATGAAGCAACGGATACAATTAGCAATGAAGCCAAATCAGGAGTAGTAAACAAATAGTCGGCACCTGTGTCCGGAAGGAGTGGTCTTATATAGGTCTCCTCAGCTGCTGATTGGCCAAAGCAGAGAGCTTCTCCAGGTAAACATAGCAACCTTAAAGAAGTAGCAGCAGAAGTGACACTCCTCTAACACACCCTTTATATACACCTTCTACTTAATTTCATGGAAATCCTTAAGCCATGGCGTCTGCTGATGTGAGAGATAAGCTGCTCTGCTCCATCTGTCTGACCATTTATACCTATCCTGTAACCCTGAGATGTGGACACAACTTCTGCCGGTTCTGTATTGATCAAGTCCTGAATACACAGGACGAGTCTGGAGTTTATTCCTGTCCTGAATGTAGAGCAGAGTTTCGGGAGCGGCCTGTACTGCAGAGGAACATAACTCTATGTAATGTAGTAGAACGTGTCCTGTCTACTGAGCCTCATCAGGAGGAGATCACCGGGATCTGCTGCACTTACTGTATTCACTCTCCGGTACCTGCTGTGAAGTGGTGTCTACACTGTGAAGCTTCTCTGTGTGATAACCATCTGAGAGTCCACAACAAGGGACCACAACACGCCCTAACTGATCCCAGCACCAACCTGGAGAAGAGGAAATGTTCTGTCCATAAGAAGGTCCTGGAATATTACTGTACTGAGGACGCTGCTTGTATCTGTGTGTCCTGTAGTTTGGCCGTAGAACATCGAGAACACCATGTGGAGATGCTGGAAGAGGCCTCTGAGAAGAAGAAGAAGAGACTGAGAAATGTTTTCCAGAAACTCTTCACAAAGAGGAAGAAGACTGAGGAAAGAGTCCAGAGTCTGGAGGAGCGCAGGAGAAAAGCTCATGAAAAAGCATCTGGAGAAACCAAGAGAGTCACTGCCCTGTTTATAGACATCAGGAGACAACTGGACGACCTGGAGAAGAAGGTCCTGAGTGAGATCTCCAGGCAGGAGGAGCAGCAGTGGTCATTGTCACTGTCTGATGTGATCCAGAAGCTGGAAATAAAGAAGGCCGAGCTGTCCATGAAGATGCGGCACATTGAGGAGCTGTGTAACATGACTGATCCAATGACTGTCTTACAGGATCCAGACACAGGTGACTTGTGTGATCCTGAGGAGGGGGGAGGTGATGAGGACACAGGGGGACATGATAAGACACATGATGTAGATGTGGATGGAATTACAGGGATGTTACATGCAGGTCTCTCTGATATAATGACATATCTACAGACCATCTCACCCGCAAAACCAGAAGAAATGAGGCCACAACCCCCCAGCGCCCAATCTCTGCCCAGTCACACCCAAGATCCAGAAGCTGTGTCAGGTACAAAATATGGGGGTGGTGATGTTGGACTGAAGACTGAGTGTGTTGGAGGGAAGGCAACGGCTGCAGGAGAGGGAGGGATCTATGGGCAGGGTCCTGCAGACATATTACTGGATGTAAACACCGCTGGTAATAATATTCGAATATCACAGGACCGGAAAACTGCAACCTGGAAAGAAATTATATGGAATCGTCCAGAAACCACAGAGCGATTCCAGGATTGGCCTCAGGTGATAAGTGTCAGGGGATTTACCTCAGGACGACATTACTGGGATGTGGAGATCAGTGAATCAGGATTGTGGATAGTGGGGATGTGTTATCCCAGTATAGCCAGGAGGGGGCAGCAGTCATACATTGGAGATAATAACAAGTCCTGGGGTTTATGTGGAGGGCAGTGGTGTAATAATCAGTATTCAGTGGTACATGACAATAAGGCTATCCAGTTACCTCAGCAGATCTCCAGTAATAGATTGAGGATCTGTCTGGATTATGAGGCCGGGCAGTTGTCCTTCTATGAGCTGTGTGACCCCATCAGACACTTACACACCTTCACTGACACCTTCACCGAGCCCCTTCATGCCGTATTATATGTATGTAATGGTTCTATAAAGATATTGGGGCGGGGGCTGTGAGGGTCCACCATAGACACAGAGTGTAATTCACCTCCTCGTACTTACAGATATGACCACATTCACACTTAATGGATACAATGGATAAATGATGAAGATAATAATGAAAATGGTGATTTGTGACTAATAAATGGTCATTTCTGTAACAATTGTCATCTAGTAATGAAGGTTTTACTGTAGGAAATGTCTTATATTATTGGTTCTTCTGACTGACTACCAGACCTGACAACTTCCTACAATTGGGAAGGTTCTAATGATGGGAACAAAATTCCGAGCGCTCTGTAAATGTATTTTTCTTTCACTCCATTTATATAGGGCCAATAGCTTCTGAGCGACAAGTACTACATATGATCCCTTTATCACATCCCAAAATGAATGGGCATTGTCCCCCAGCAGATGTGGACTGTGATACTGAATTAATGTTGTATGTCTGTCATGGCCTGAATTTTGTTACCTGTGGGGTAAAATTACTTGTTCAAGTGAATTGCTGTTAATTTATGACTGAGCCGACTAAAAGTTGTGTTCCCGATTTATATCCATCTACAAAGTTGTGATGTGTTTTCTGTATATTGTAGCTAATGTATATTTAAAGGGCATGACTTAGACTGCAGGCATGCTAGCAACCTCAAGTCAATAAGAACAATCTCCCGTAAACATACTTGTGTAAACACACCTATCAATGAAGACCGTGATACTGTGGCTTATAGTTCCGCCCCCAAATACATAAGCGTGACCAATAATCCATATATTACGGTGTTTAGTTCCTGAAAGAAATAAAAGAAAAAAAACAACATGTTTTAACTAGTCAAAAGGTTCGGCCTAATATATGAGCGGAAACATTCAGCCTTCCTCCCGCACAATCATTTGACCCCTTCATTACCCATAACACACGAGTCCATCGTTGTTGTTACCCCTATCTGAAAAGAGTGCATACCAAATTCCTCCAATGAAGATTGAACTTACGCAGAGAGAAGTTGAACACCGACATAAATTGGTAACAAGTTAAAGGTTTACCCCATTCATGGACCAAAAAGTCACCCGGGCATACCCATTTCTCTTGTAACATAGCAGCAAAATCCCTGACTAAACAAATCGGACAACTCTTGGATGATAACGATTGAATAGAAAGCCAATGTCCCCGACCCATTTGCTCTGTCTTCGATTTGTGTATACAAAATTTCAGTCCCTGATCTACCAAGACTACATCCCTTCTGTACAATCCCCCCAGCCCAGAATGACTTACCGACACGAAAAATGTCAATGTGACACAATGCACCTTCCCATGGGTCTGAACACTCAATGGTTAAAACAGATAGCATCGTCAAGAATAAGCTGAAAGAAACGAGACAATGAGATTCACCACCAAGACACTTCTTCCAACACTTCAGTATTTGACGGACTACAAAATGCTTTTCAATGAAAGATCCCAGAACCGACAGATCTGCAAAAGAGAGAATGCATCCTCCATTTCAGTAAAACAAGCTGGAGCCTGGTTTGCCTTAAATCATTGCCTTAAAGGGGTATTCTCACGTCGCATACTCACCAGTCTTCACTGCTGTAAAATCTTCTTTCTTCCTGGTTTCTTGCGTCATTTGGTGGGCGGGGTTTAACATGCAACCTGCTGTTTAGCTCCACCCCCAAATTAGCATGTAGCTCTGCCCACCACATAGTGTGATCTTATGGGGCGGCTGAAGGGCCTGTGATGTCATCAAAGGTCCTCAAACAACACTACATGCACAATATTGGACTATGAAGTACAGGCAGGAGCAACTCCATTCTGTGTTACATACAGAGACTGCCTGACTCTGCCATAATGAACACAATGGAAGTTCTAAAGTACTATTGTACTAAGGATGTCGTATGTATCTGTGTGTCCTGTAGTTTGGCTGGGACACCAGGTGGAGATGTTGGATGAGGCCTCTGAGAAGAAGAAGGAGAGACTGAGAAATGTTCTCCAGAAAATGACCACAAAGAGAAGGAAGGCTATGCAAAGAGTCCAGAATCTGGAGGAGAGCAGGAGAAAAGCTCAAGAAAAAGCATCTGGAGAAGCCGAGAGAGTCACTGCCCTGTTTATAGACATCAGGAGACGACTGGATTTGTAATCCTACCAATCTAAGTGCAACTCTCTGACCACAACGGAAAATTGATGTCTGATCCTTGCTGATCAGATGGGCCACAATAGTTCATGTTCCTTCATTATCTATTTCTTTGCCCCATGGTCAGGACATCTGCTAGACAAAATGGAGGCAGATTTATCACCATTTATACTTCATAAATTCTTTGCGGTACCCATGACAGTTTCCCGAAATAGGGGACATGGCGAGGGTGCGCAGGCCCCACCAGATAATCATCAGTTATACCAAAATTAAGATGTAAATGATTTTCTAGTTATACCCCTGTACCTTTTCAAAAATGATGCACACTATCCACCAGCGCATTGAAAATGTTAGTCTTCATATATTTCCCCAAAAAGGCACCCCCCAGTACTTGGAGTAATCGCATAGATGTAGAAAGGCTGCTCTAAAATGAAGGATTACGTGTGTGCCCACAATGTAACTGATGGCAGGGTGATCTTTAGGAACAGATGTTGCTTTTTGTTCTATCTTCATCTTCCTCTCACTAGAAGAATTGGAGGGATTTATCGCCACACAACACATTAATATGGCCACATTCACCTCAGACATCATATACTCTTCTAGTTTACATTCCTACTTCACATTTGCAAGCATTACTACAGAAATTCACATATTCGCCATGTATCTTCTCCAGCTTTACCTCACACACTGCAGACATGGCTGATATATCCCATATTAGTGCTGTATAATACTGGTGTTTATCACGTCACAGAAAACTGATATGACCACATTCACCTCAGACATCACGTACTAATGTGAAATCGGCTTCTACTTCATATTTGATAGTATTATCGCCACAAAAATTGATGTAGTCAACATGTTCCCTCATATATCTGCCCTAAATTACCTCACACACAGCAGACATCATATATAAGTGCTGTAAATTACTTAGATTTATCACCTGACATCACAATATAGTGAGCACATTCACCTCAAACATCGTGTACTATATTTAGTATCAGCTCCTACCTCACATATAGAAGAATTATCGCCAGAGGAATTAATGTGGTCGCCATGTATCTGCTCCAACATACCTCACACATTGCAGGCCTCATATTATATTGCTGTATATGACTGGGGTTTGCCACAATAATAGGACCACATTCACCTCAGATATCATGTACTATTTGTAGTATCAGCTCCTACTTCACAAATGGGTGAATTATTACCACAGACGTTCACGTATTCGGCATGTACCTGCTCCAACGTTACCTCATACACTGCAGAGATGGCTGATATATCATATATTATTGCTGTACATTACTGGGGTTATCTCACGCTATACTGATATGGCCACATTCACCTCACACATCATGTTCTAAGGCTGCTACTTATCCCATCAAGTCTATGCAGTTATCCATAGTGGCGATACTATTCAATTTACCTCCATCTGAAAATAAAGTTCTCATGGATCACATAATTCTCTCATTACATATAATGGTATATTCACATTCATCTTATTGATAAAAAAAAAAACTATGTACAGTGAGGAGAGAAGAGAAATAACCACTGACTACAATACAGGAGGAGAGAGATGGCCCTGATTACAGAAGCTTACACTCTAATGCGGACAGTGTAAATATGGAGAACTCTGTTTACTCCCATGGGGAGTTAAGACAAGATACTGATTCCAATTAGTCCTACTAACATATATTATAAATGGATGTTTGTTCCTCAATCACGCTAAAACGCCTGGACGGATTTGCGTGAAATTTTCCACAAACATAGTTTTCACTTGGGATTGAAACATAGGCTACTTTTGGTGCCGCTAAACAACATGCTTTCTTGCCAGGAGAGTCACAAAAGCAGGACTACCAACCCCAGATGTAGAATCACACACACTTCCTCGCATTTCCAGCCACAATCTACCTGCACACTCCTTATTGTCGCCTCAAGGGTAGCCCTAACCCCACTCAATGAAATTTACATGTATTTGCTGACCTTACACAGTCACATTACGGTAATATACCTCAGCAGCCTACCAAAGCCGACGCTCCGGGACCGCTATGTTTGCTGAACATCAGCGCAACACTGCTTGGGCAGCGAGACGAACTACACTGCACTGAGGAGGCCGCACGCACACTTCCTGCGTACACGTCACTACAGCGCACACACAGCCTGGGCCGCACACTGGCATTCCACAGTCATCCCCGACCCTCGAATTTACCTTACCTGGCTTGCTTTTTCCGCGATCCTCCTGCTTTCCACGATCTTCACGCTCAGCGGTAAGTTCGCAGCACACATTCTTCTATAGACAGCTGCTCCATATATAAGCTGCCCTGCTCTTTGTCTTGTGTCCTCCGCCCCAGCCATACAACACAGCCGGTCGGCCAGCCGACACATTACATTAGCTGCTATCTGACGAGGGTCTTGCAGTGCCCTGTTCCTCAGTTGCTCCTCCAGCCACTACCACATACAACCTCACTGCGTGTTCCGGCGTATAACACGACTTCCCCCTCCCCCCAAAACTTTTCAGAAAACTTGGGGGTCGTCTTATACGCCGGGTATACGGTGGGGCAAGGGGTAGAGGAGCACGATCGCAACCTTCCTGCCACCGCGGGCTTCCTGCAGCGGCAGGAGTGGAGCAATGCTGCGGCCCGGCCCTCCACGACATCCTCTGGGAATGTAAAAGAACAGCCAACCGCTTTGTTGCAGAGCGGTCACTATAGCAACCGGCTCCCTGCTACACGCGGAGGCCCGATGCTAATGGCTGCAATCTCCCATAGACGGCAACACACTTGGATTGCCGTCTATGGGCACTTGTAATCAAATGATTGAAGGTTCCCACCAACTATAAAAACACCCCTCGGAGCTGATACATATACATATTAGTTACCATAGAAGTATATTAACTTAAAATACCTCGCTCCCGAATACAGTATGTACATTTCAACTTTACCATATACCAGCTGAAATTAAAAAAACTTTCTCTCAAAATAACAACAAATTGTCTGTATTACTACATACACAATCTAAAGTACTTTAAAGTACTCTCACAGTTTCACACATCTGTGTCCGCCCAATTCTCAAATCACCACAGACAAAGTCACGGGTAAAAGCTAGTAGATTATAACGTTAATAATTTGCTCTCAGTGACAGGTTGTGTAACGTCATATATCCTGGGACACTCCTTAAATACACATTCTGCTTACTTTCTTGCAAATCCTGAAGCCATGGCGTCTGCTGATGTGAGAGACGAGCTGCTCTGCTCCATCTGTCTGACCATTTATACCGATCCTGTAATCCTGAGATGTGGACACAACTTCTGCCGGGACTGTATTGGTCAGGTCCTGAATACACAGGACGAGTCTGGAGTTTATTCCTGTCCTGAATGTAGAGAAGAGTTTCCAGAGCGGCCTGTACTGCAGAGGAACATAACTCTACGTAATATAGTAGAACGTGTCCTGTCTACTGAGCCCCATCAGGAGGAGATCACTGGGATCTGCTGCACTTACTGTATTCACTCTCCTGTACCTGCTGTGAAGTCCTGTCTACTCTGTGAAGCTTCTCTGTGTGATAACCATCTGAGAGTCCACAGCAAGTCATCAGAACACGTCCTAACTGATCCCAGCACCAACCTGGAGAAGAGGAAATGTTCTGTCCATAAGGAAGTTCTAAAGTACTATTGTACTAAGGATGCCCTATGTATCTGTGTGTCCTGTAGTTTGGCTGGAGAACATCGAGGACACCGGGTGGAGATGCTGGATGAGGCCTCTGAGAAGAAGAAGAAGAAACTGAGAAATGTTCTCCAGAAACTGATCACAAAGAGAAAGAAGACTGAGAAAAGAGTCCAGAGTCTGAAGGAGCACTGGAAAAAAACTCAAGAAAAAGAATCTGGAGAAGCCAAGAGAGTCACTGCCCTGTTTATAGACATCAGGAGACGACTGGACGACTTGGAGAAGAAGGTCCTGAGTGAGATCTCCAGGCAGGAGGAGCAGCGGTCATTGTCACTGTCTGATGTGATCCAGAAGCTGGAAATAAAGAAGGCCAAGCTGTCCATGAAGATGAGGCACATTGAGGAGCTGTGTAACATGACTGATCCACTGACTGTCTTACAGGATCCAGACACAGGTGACTTGTGTGATCCTGAGGAGGGGGGAGGTGATGAGGACACAGGGGGACATGATAAGACACATGATGTAGATGTGGATGGAATTACAGGGATGTTACATGCAGGTCTCTCTGATATAATGACATATGTACAGACCATCTCACCCGCAAAATCTAAAAAAAAGAACAGGACTGGGGGTGTTGGGGGGGACGTAACGGCTGCAGGAGAGGGAGGGATCTATGGGCAGGGTCCTGCAGACATATTACTGGATGTAAACACAGCTGGTAATAATATCCGAATATCAGACGACCTGAAAACTGCAACCCGGATAGATATAAGGCAGAAATATCCATATATAGCAGAGAGATTCCAGGATCATCTTCAGGTGTTAAGCATCAGAGGATTTACCTCAGGGCGACATTACTGGGATGTAGAGATCGTGTCAACCAGGTGGAGTGTAGGGATGTGTTATCCCAGTATAAATAGGTATCAGTCATACATTGTACAAAATAACAAGTCCTGGTGTTTAAGCAGATGGGCGATCCATATTCAGTATTCAGTGAGACATGACAGTAAAGTGATCCCGTTACCTCACCAGATCTCCAGTAATAGATTCAGGATCTGTCTGGATTATGAGGCCAGGCAGTTGTCCTTCTATGAGCTGTGTGACCCCATCAGACACTTACACACCTTCACTTCCACCTTCACTGAGCCCCTTCATGCTGCATTAAATGTGTGTGATGGTTCTATAAAGATATTGGGGCGGGGGCTGTGAGGGTCCATCATAGACACCACATTCCAGGCTAGCGCCATTTTTGAAACTGGTGACCTATTCTCAGGCTAGGACCTCAGAAGGGCCGTAACTATAGGGGGTGCAGAGGTAGCAGTCGCTCCTGGACCCTGAAGGTCTCTGCACCATAAAAATATCACTAATCTAAATAATACAAGGGAGGTAGGGGTCTCATTACAGATTTTGCATTGGGGTCCAGGAGCTTCAAGTTATGTCTCTGGTTATCGCTATAAAATTGGTTACAATCTGACCCCACACTGACCAGCTGTTCCAGGCAGCCATTGGAGAGAGGGACAAAGCCAAAAAGCAGAAGACTGTATAGTACTGCTTCACAAACTGATCAAAAAAGGCTCCATTCTAGAAAACCCCTTTAATGGATTCATCAAATGATGAAGATAATAATGAAAATGGTGATTTGTGACTAATAAATGGTCATTTCTGTAACAATTGTCATCTAGTAATGAAGGTTTTATTGTAGGAAATGTCTCCTATTATTAGATAAAATATTCTCATTGCTTCTCTGCCCTGGTTTCAGGATTTCCTAGAAAACTTCAGAGACATACTGGTAGGGAATCTAGATTGTGAGCCCTATGTGGGAGAGTGACTAACAATGTCTGTAAAGCTAAGTCCCCACGTGGCGTCCCACAGCAAAAAAGCGCTGTGGGAAAAACAGACGGAGGTGGCGCACCATTAAATGGATTCTACCATTAAAATCAAATATTTTCTCGCTAACATGTAGGAATAACCTTAAGAAAGGTTATTCTTCTCCTACATGTAGATGTCTTCTCCTCGCCGCCATTCTGTAGAAATCTCGGTTTGCAAATGAGTTCTCTCGCAGCAATGGGGGCATCTCCAGCGCCGCCTCCATCTACTTTAGGAATGGGATCTTCACGAGTCTTCTTCCAGGGGTTGGGTTCAAACTTCTAGGCCTCGGGCAAAGCTGACTGCGCATGCCCGCTAGCCAGAATAAAGTGGCCGCTTACACAGTATTGTAAGCGGCCATTTTCTTGTAGCCCGCTGGTACCAGTGCCGGACCTCCTTCACAAATCTTATGTCTCTGACGATTGTTGTCGCTGTGAGCTCTCTCTTTCACATTTGGAGAGAGTGCAGGGAGATGCACTTCCACAAAACCGACCGTTTGGTCCTCCGTGTTCTCTCTATATGCAACCATTAGCGGTCATCCCGTGTTCCATCACCCCAACTGGCTCTCTTCTCTCTTAACCCGGGTAAGATATCCAAAGTTAAGGGAGATCTCTTGTTTCATTTTCTCACGGACTCCAGGACAATTATTTCTCTCCCTCCGGCGGTCTTGGGTTGTGTTCGAGGAATCTTTGGAGTTTACCAATCTCTTCTCATAAGCTGTCCTGGTCTTGTGAGACTCCCCTCCATTGCCTTGGCGATTTCTGCTGCCCCCTGGACTTACACCTTCTCCCTCCTGTTGTCTCCCCCTTCTATCTTTGTTTCCTGATTGTTTTAATACTTGTCGGTCCATGTCAGTCTTGGACTTGATTGTTCGCTTATGCAGTGGTTTATGGCATGGTTTCTGCACTTCCTTGTATGTTACGTTTTATTATAGTTTTGTTTCATACAACAATTCTAAAAAACTTTATTGCAATTATTATTACATTCTACTAAAGAGCCACAAGGGCGATACAGACTCCACCCTACATAGGCGCTATAGAATCTATGATGGACTACAAAGAACATAATTTACCGCCATCTTGTGGCAGCTTAACAGAATACAGGACCATCCAAGTGAGGAATCTTTGCATAGTACATTGCGGCCACCAGGTAAAGACACAGCATGGATCGTCTTTGAGAGACATAGCAGAGTGCAGAGAAGTTACTAAAGATTTCCTAAAAAGAAAAATCAAGGTTTTCATTCCTGACTGATGTTTCATAGGTGCTGCTACACCTGCCTAAACAGGAGACCTTATGATTAATCTGAAAGAGTTTACTCAATTTACAACAAATCAAATTTTTTAAGACTTCTGAACTCAGACTGCAAACTACAGCCATGCACCCGTATTATTGATGGCACATGGTCAGAGGTCTACCATCATAGATTTTGCATTGGGGCCCAGGAGCTTGAAGTTCCGTTCTGTACACTGTGAAGCAATATGATGTTATAAATAAAATACATGTTTAATACAAAAAGTGACATAAACAAGCAAACAGTTATAAAGTAAAAAGGGAGAAAAACAAACCTTACAAGTTACGGGTCTTAGGATCCTGTGGAACTGGGCAAAAGATGGTCGCACACAGCTCAGCTGGCTGCACATGTGTGACAAAGTTTCTCTGGACTCATACCGTTTTTATAATGTTTCAATCGTAAAGAGGTTTTCTGGGTTATACGTATTAATAATCTATACTTAGGTTATCAATACCCGATCAGTGGCGGTCTGTGATCCCCACTGATCAGTTGTTTTCAGTAGCGCTCACAACTAACACAACAATGAATGAATCGCAGCTTTGTCTTACTATAGTGGGTTGTGCAACTCGGCCTCCATTCCCATTACGTTTCAAGACAAATATAAACAGAGCACAGGATCTACAGGAACTTTGCTTCATCCAATCAATATCAGCGTCTGGAAGGGGAGAAGCCTGGATCAGCTCCTGGGTACAATGTGGAGCTCTGGAATTCTATTCAGAGCCTAGTTGGAACAACAGAAACCTCATAGAAGGTTTGGAATATACCACATATAGTGCTCCAACCTCTGCCTCTTTGGAGAAGGGAGTGCTGCAAAGCATTAAGGGGATTCTATTAGAGATGAGTGAGTAGTATTCAATCGAATACTTCCCTTTGCATAGTTATTGGTGTACTCGGTCGAATATCACGCGGTAAACATTCAATTCCCCTCCCACCTTCCCCGGCGCTGTTTTTTACACCAAAAACTATGCAGGGGAGGTATTCAATTGAATATACTCACTCATCTCTAGATACTATCATTAAAATCACATTTTTTCTCGATCACACGTAGGAATAGCCTTAAGAAAGGCTGTTCTTCTCCTACCTTTAGATGTCTTCTCCGCGCCGCTGTTCGCTAGAAATCCGGGTTTTCGTCTGTATGCAAATTGGTTCTCTTGCAGCACTGGGGGCGGGCCCAATGCTGCCACAGAACTCTCCAGCGCCACCTCCATCTTCTTCAGGAACAGCCTCTCTGCCTATCTCCTTCCGGAGCTGGGTTCAAACTTCTAGGCCTCAGGCAGAGCCGACTGTGCATGCCCATAGGCCACAATAAAGTGGCCGCTTACCCCAGCTTACTGTGTAAGCGGACATTTTTCTTGTGGTCGTGGGCATGCACAGTTGGCTCGGCCGAGGCCTAGCAGATTGAAACCCAGGACGGAAGAAGACACGGAGAGGGCATTACATAAGAAGATGGAGGTGGCGCTGGCCAGTTCTCTCGCAGCATTGGGCCTGCAAGAGAACTCATTTGCATACCAAAAAAAACCCAGATTTCTACCGAATGGTGGCGTGGAGAAGACATCTTATGGTAGGAGAAGAATAGCCTTTCTTAAGGCTATTCCTACGTGTTAGGGAGAAAAAAAGGGTACAAAATGAGACCATGATAGTACTTAAGGGCTAATAAATCAGCCCCAATATGGCCGACACCTCATAATACACCTATAGACACGCTTATACACCATAGTGAAGAAGGAATAACATTAGCACAATGAATTTGGAAGAGTTGCCCATAGCAACCAATCTTATATCAGCTTTCAGTTTTAAAATCAAAACTGAAAGGTTTGTCACAGCCAGCCAATAATATTCAAGCTTACAAATATTAATCCTGTCATCTGATTGGACGTGACAGACAACAGCCAATCAGATATCAACTTTCATTTTCCAACCTGGATTAGACAAAATGAAAGCTCCCGTGTGATTGGTGGCCACGAGCAACTGGTGACGCTATATAACTGGTATACAAGCGCTCTGGTTACTATAACATACACAGTGTCCTGCTTTATATTGTATATACCGGGTCCCTCACACGTCACAGCCGCTGGACACTCACAATAAACTGGCCGTTAGCGCCTTCTCTCTGAGCGGAAGTGCCGCGCGCAACCCACTGAGTGGCCCGGGCCATGCTTCTCAACCACCGGAAGTGCGCTGCGCCTTGTCTTTAGACGTACAAGTTGTTGTGGTCCGGGGGCTGGGCAGGAAGTGCGCTGTGATCGGGGGGTTGGCGGCTGTCTCCGGGTGATGTGAGGCAGTGAGCAGCCCGGGCAGAGCAGCAAGATGCGGGGCTGGGAGATGATCGCACTGCCGCTCCTGCTGGGGGTCACCTGCGAGGCTGCCGCGGGTAAGGAGAGTCCTGTGTGTGTATATGTATACTGTGTGTGTGTGTGTGTATACAGTGTGAATATATTGTATTCGTGTGTATATACTGTGTGTATTCTCTGCATATGCCCCCCCACCGTATGTATGTATATATATATCTATATATATATACATACATATATATACACATGCTCAGTGTGTACTATGTATGTGTATATATTGCATCTATATTTGTATAGTGTATACTGTGTGTATCCTCTGCACATGCCCCTCCCATATATATATATATATATATATATATATATATATATATATATTTGTACAGTGTGTGCCCCCTGCCATATCAGAGTCTTTGTCCTGTCCCCTTCCTCCGTCTGCTGCTCACTATTACTAACTATGATCATCATCATCACTTGGATTGTCCTGTTATCTCTGTCACTCTGTGTATGGTCTATGTTCTGTATCCGACTATTTCTAATATGTTCTCTCTATTTCTATTGTCTCTCTCTTCTCTTATTGCTCATATCTATGTATCTCTCTATCGTTCTATATACATTGTATCCCTCTATCGTTCTATATACATTGTATCTCTCTATCGTTCTATATACATTGTATCTCTCTATCGTTCTATATACATTGTATCTCTCTATCGTTCTATATACATTGTATCTCTCTATCGTTCTATATACATTGTATCTCTCTATCGTTCTATATACATTGTATCCCTCTATCGTTCTATATACATTGTATCTCTCTATCGTTCTATATACATTGTATCCCTCTATCGTTCTATATACATTGTATCCCTCTATCGTTCTATATACATTGTATCCCTCTATCGTTCTATATACATTGTATCCCTCTATCGTTCTATATACATTGTATCCCTCTATCGTTCTATATACATTGTATCTCTCTATCGTTCTATATACATTGTATCTCTCTATCGTTCTATATACATTGTATCTCTCTATCGTTCTATATACATTGTATCCCTCTATCGTTCTATATACATTGTATCCCTCTATCGTTCTATATACATTGTATCCCTCTATCGTTCTATATACATTGTATCCCTCTATCGTTCTATATACATTGTATCCCTCTATCGTTCTATATACATTGTATCCCTCTATCGTTCTATATACATTGTATCCCTCTATCGTTCTATATACATTGTATCTCTCTATCGTTCTATATACATTGTATCTCTCTATCGTTCTATATACATTGTATCTCTCTATCGTTCTATATACATTGTATCTCTCTATCGTTCTATATACATTGTATCTCTCTATCGTTCTATATACATTGTATCCCTCTATCGTTCTATATACATTGTATCTCTCTATCGTTCTATATACATTGTATCTCTCTAATATCTATCTCTATGGATTGATCTATCGCTCACATTTACCTCTACATTACATTACTCTTGTGCTCAGTCCTTAGATTATTACATTACATCCATTTCCTTTATTGCTGCTTTTTTTTTTGTCTGGCTGGTGTTTCGTCCCAGTGTGTCAGGACCCCCCCCTCGGCCTGTATTACTGGGTTTTCCAGTCACTGGTATAAAGTACAGAGATCTTGTGCAATACTTTGCTGACCAAAACCTGCCAGATCCTGGACACGTTGCACCTACACCTGCAGCCCGTGCCGCGTAACGGGTGTCTTAGGGGGCAGTCACACAGAGTAACGCCGGGCGTGTATCACAGCCGTACACGCCGGCATTATGGCAGACTGCCGAACACTTCCCATTCACTTCAATGGGAGCGCTCGTAAACGCCGCTGTTACAAGCGCTCCCATTGAAGTGAATGGGAAGTGTTCGGCAGTCTGCCGTAACGCCGGCGTGTACGGCTGTGATACACGCCCGGCGTTACTCTGTGTGACTGCCCCCATAGAGAGTCTTTGTTCCTTCTTAGCGTTTTTCGTGGTTGCCTCGTAAAGTCGTGTTACTGTGCGGCAGTTTCACGGTTTGCGTTGGCGCAGTTTCTTGTCTATATTCAGGACAGTAATAATCTTCTTCGGGCGTTGTTAGAAAGTTGTGGCACTTTCTATTCTACAAGAGCAGTTTCTTCTTCTCCTTCTTCTTCCTCCTTATGTCAAGTTCTTTCTCCTTGGCTGGAAAGCGTTTTTTGTCATTAACCCTCCGTTACCCGGTATAGACAGCTCTTTAGTCGTCTTGCTGTAATAATGCATCCTTAAGCAGGTTAACCAATCGGGGAATCAGAAAGCTGGGTGACAGGGCGTGTGAGAGTTGTAACCCCTAACTCACCTCGACGTAACGCGTCAAGGGCCGTCTCAGCTAGTTAGTGCAAAATAACCTCCTATTAAAGCGATTGTAAAAAGTTGTAGCTCAATGGGAACCCCTCTGATCATGAATTGGGTGCCGATGTGCCCACTGCTGAATGGAGTAGCAGTCAAACAGGGACACTCGTGCTCCATTCAATATTTAGGAACTGATGGAGATAGCTCAGCACTATAATAGGGGATAGGTGTCTGACCGATCACCGGGGCCCACCAAACATGTCCACTGGGGTCCCTTGTACCCCAGCAGATTGGAGCAGTTGTGCTGGTGCACTTAGTAGCCCCCTCTATGTGGCTGCTGTAATAAGGGATAAGTATCTGATCGATTGGGGTCCATTATAAGAAAACCAGGACTCGTCCCGCAAAAAACAAGACCTCTTATGGTTATGTAGCTAGAAAACTGTCCTGCCGTGCTAAAGGGGTTAATAGTGGTTATTTTGACTTCCCTAAAAATCTGTCCTCCTCTTCTTGGTAATAGTTGGGTACGCCTGACCTTAACACGCTCACACAATGTTGTCATTCGGCTTTTCCAGGCTCCTGAGCACTAAATCTGCCATAAAACAGAAGTTTGAAATGAATTGGACAGGAAAGTCAGGTGATGAGCTGTAACGGCAGCTTTACCCAGCTTTCCTAGTACCAGATAATATAGAGGGGGTCTCCTGTTATATTGGGGAGCAGCCTTTGACGTCAGGCTTACGCTTTGGTGGCTCCTGGATGTGGTTGTCAGTAGGGGGCGCTCCGCGGTTTATATACTGTGTGCGGTGGCAGCCGTTTCCTCTGTCACATTGTACGGTGTTACGTCGCCTCCTACTGTTATATAACGTTGCGGCTTTCCTGTGTTACATCTGGCGTTGTGTATCCAAGAGTCTAGATACAGCCCGTGCTGACTAGTAGGAGGTTACAGCTCAATTTACACCAGGACAGGGAGCCGGAGACGCTCACACCCCTGCCATCGCTCCGGGGGTATATACTTAGCAGGCTGGGCTTATTATACGTCAGCTCCGGCCTCCGCCTTGTGACAGCGCCCTCCGGACTAGGCCCATTCATTTGTGAAGCCACGACAGTCGCAGCAGGCGCATTTTGATGCGGCTTCCCGTGTCACTCTCAGGACCAAAATACGCGGTCCCGTGCCCTGTGTGAACGAGGCCTTAAAGGGATTTCCATCGTTCAAGTCCCCAATGAACAGTAGTGTGAACCACCTAGCGTAAAAGGGACTGGGCTCACAAGTCGCCATCATGTCGGGGTGCTTTATTACATCTTGCTTCTGTTTTGGGGCACGTGTGGGGTTTTACAGGAAAATTTTGTAAAAAAAAAAAAACCAAAAAGTGTTAACCCTTGCTAGAACCGCATTGTGAAACCGCCGCGTGGCACAGACTTAACGCACCTTCTATAAGGCGTCAGTCACATGGTTACTTGTAGGGCAACCAGCGGGCTTATACCCTATTAGTTACACCCATACTATTAGGCCCCGCACACGGGGGAATCCAGTCTGTCTGTCAGCAATTTTTTTTTTTTTTTTAACCCTTTGCAGAGCAGTCGCATTGGGACCTGGCTTCAGAAGTTGACCGTAGCTCGTAGGTCTAATCTCTAGGGCCAGCTTGACTCAGTTCACCCCATGGTGTGAAGAAGCTGACCCTGCCATGGGGGAGGGGGCCGGTTATTAGATTAGCCCCTTCCCATCCATCCCCATAGAGCGGCATTGTCTGCCTCGCCTAAATGTGTTTCACAGCTGATCACAAGCCGGGTCATGCGTTCTGCTCCATGCTGTGTATTACTGGTGTCTGTTCGATGAGCGGGGCGTGGGCCGCAGTGTCTGTCGCCTCGAGGCACATCGGATGTCATGGCCGCCGCTGCCGCTCTGCAACACCAACTGAAAGGTGACCTCAGTCCTGCATCGGAACCGCATTGACTTGCACATAAAATACACCGTAATGCTTTACTATACCCCCCCCCAAAAAAAAAAAAATTATTTAAAGGCACAGCGCTCCTTCACTTCACAATAAGTGTTTGTGTATTTATCAGGACCGAAAATTCCCTAAACTTTACCCAATTGCTCCATTGTCTGGTTAGTGTTTATATAGTTTATATAGCTGTTAAAGAGAAAATGACTGAAGGAACGAAGGGAGATGACGTTGGGTTGGCCATTATACAGTTCATTTTCCAAATCAGTGGGAGTCTCGGCAGATAGACCCCACGAGTCCGGTCTGAACAACCCGCTGCTGATGGCTCCCAAAATCGATCAGGATCGGCTGTTTGTGCTGGGGGAGATACTGCAGAGGACAACAGGATTAGTCTAGTATTCTGTCCTCCCCATTTATAGGAATGGCTGACCATTATATGTATGGAGGCGCCCAGAACACTGCAGCTGCTTTATCCTCTGGTTACTGTCCAGCTGGGCCGGTGAGATTCTCCTAGGACCTGGGTAGATACCAGCGGTAGAAAAGTAAACCTGAATTAAGGTAGTGAAAAGTACCGAATACTAACAAGAAACGATACTACCCACTATGCCACATAACTTCCGCTTACAGACTTCACCCTTGTGTTTGTGCCAATTCATAAACCACACAGGCGAGAATCTTCTTCGTACCAGTGTTATAGTGTGAACTCTGCTTTCTACATAGTGATTTCAATATTCACAAGAAACTCAAATATCAAGGTCTTATAAATTCTCAATACTGAGAACAACCTAAAACTGAATGTACCATAATACTGCCCCCTATGTACAAGAATATAACTACTATAATACTGCCCCCTATGTACAAGAATATAACTACTATAATACTGCCCCCTATGTACAAGAATATAACTACTATAATACTGCCCCCTATGTACAAGAATATAACTACTATAATACTACTCCTATGTACAAGAATATAACTACTATAATACTGCCCCCTATGTACAAGAATATAACTACTATAATACTGCTCCTATGTACAAGAATATAACTACTATAATACTACCTCCTATGTACATGAATATAACTACTATAATACTACTCCTATGTACAAGAATATAACTACTATAATACTGCCCCTATGTACAAGAATATAACTACTATACTACTCCTATGTACAAGAATATAACTACTATAATACCACCTCCTATGTACAAGAATATAACTACTATAATACTGCTCCTATGTACAAGAATATAACTACTATAATACTGCTCCTATGTACAAGAATATAACTACTATAATACTGCTCCTATGTACAAGAATATAACTACTATAATACTACCTCCTATGTACAAGAATATAACTACTATAATACTACTCCTATGTACAAGAATATAACTACTATAATACTACTCCTATGTACAAGAATATAACTACTATAATACTGCTCCTATGTACAAGAATATAACTACTATAATACTGCTCCTATGTACAAGAATATAACTACTATAATACTACTCCTATGTACAAGAATATAACTACTATAATACTGCTCCTATGTACAAGAATATAACTACTATAATACTGCCTCCTGTGTACAAGAATATAACTACTATAATACTGCTCCCTATGTACAAGAATATAACTACTATAATACTACTCCTATGTACAAGAATATAACTACTATAATACTACCTCCTATGTACAAGACTATAACTACTATAATACTGCTCCTATGTACAAGAATATAACTACTATAATACTGCTCCTATGTACAAGAATATAACTACTATAATATTGCTCCTATGTACAAGAATATAACTACTATAATATTGCTCCTATGTACAAGAATATAACTACTATAATACTACCTCCTATGTACAAGAATATAACTACTATAATACTGCTCCTATGTACAAGAATATAACTACTATAATACTGCTCCTATGTACAAGAATATAACTACTATAATACTACCTCCTATGTACAAGAATATAACTACTATAATACTACTCCTATGTACAAGAATATAACTACTATAATACTGCTCCTATGTACAAGAATATAACTACTATAATACTACCTCCTATGTACAAGAATATAACTACTATAATACTGCTCCTATGTACAAGAATATAACTACTATAATACTGCTCCTATGTACAAGAATATAACTACTATAATACTACCTCCTATGTACAAGAATATAACTACTATAATACTACTCCTATGTACAAGAATATAACTACTATAATACTACTCCTATGTACGAGAATATAACTACTATAATACTACTCCTATGTACAAGAATATAACTACTATAATACTGCTTCTATGTACAAGAATATAACTACTATAATACTACTCCTATGTACAAGTATATAACTACTATAATACTACTCCTATGTACGAGAATATAACTACTATAATACTACTCCTATGTACAAGAATATAACTACTATAATACTGCTCCTATGTACAAGAATATAACTACTATAATACTGCCCCCTATGTACAAGAATATAACTACTATAATACTGCTCCTATGTACAAGAATATAACTACTATAATACTACCTCCTATGTACAAGAATATAACTACTATAATACTGCTCCTATATACAAGAATATAACTACTATAATACTGCTCCTATGTACAAGAATATAACTACTACCGTATAATACTACTGTAGATACTGGCTATTACTTCAGTCTCTTGCGTGTAATAACTTATTATAGTGAATGTGATTATAATAAATGAGTTTTTCTTCCCTGTTAGGAGATAATGTATTGGCGGTTATATAATGGCCTCCTCTGTACTTTGTGTCATCTCCGTTTCCTGTACTGTTATTGGTTAGTTATACAGCACATGCTGCGCACATGTTACATGTGATGTGGTTGCTGCTGCTCCTTCTTGTGACTGATGGGATAAGACAGGGCGCCGGCGCCATCTACAGGGTGAATTGTTATATGTAGCTCTGGACAGTGTTCCTGCTTATTTCATAGCCTGGGTATGCAGTATCTTTGTTGCCACCAGATAGCGCTGTGTTTCCCTGACATCTGGTGGCAATAACAATCTATGCAGAATATAATAAAACATTGAGATATGAGACCAATTATATGTTGGCACCTGCTGAGCATTAATAGTATGGGTTTTTGGTTTTTTTGTCTCTGGTTTGTAGGACTCGCAGAAGTCTCCATGGGAAGATTTACAGAAACAAAACTGAATCTTTCATCTCCCGTGGAGTTTGTTCTGCGTAACATTCCCAGCAACGTCTCCTTCATCCTCTTCCAAGTGCACAGTCAGTATGCAAATGTGACGCTGTCCTTTGACAAGGTGCGTATTATACTCCAGAGCTGCGCTCACTATTCTGCTGGTACAGTCACTGTGTACATACATTACATTACTTATCCTGTATTATACCCCAGAGCTGCGCTCACTATTCTGCTGGTGCAGTCACTGTGTACATACATTACATTACTTATCCTGTATTATACTCCAGAGCTGCGCTCACTATTCTGCTGGTACAGTCACTGTGTACATACATTACATTACTTATCCTGTATTATACCCCAGAGCTGCGCTCACTATTCTGCTGGTGCAGTCACTGTGTACATACATTACATTACTTATCCTGTATTATACTCCAGAGCTGCGCTCACTATTCTGCTGGTCCAGTCACTGTGTACATACATTACATTACTTATCCTGTATTATACCCCAGAGCTGCGCTCACTATTCTGCTGGTACAGTCACTGTGTACATACATTACATTACTTATCCTGTATTATACTCCAGAGCTGCGCTCACTATTCTGCCGGTACAGTCACTGTGTACATACATTACATTACTTATCCTGTATTATACTCCAGAGCTGCGCTCACTATTCTGCCGGTACAGTCACTGTGTACATACATTACATTACTTATCCTGATTTATACTCCAGAGCTGCGCTCACTATTCTGCCGGTACAATCACTGTGTACATACATTACATTACTTATCCTGTATTATACTCCAGAGCTGCGCTCACTATTCTGCCGGTACAGTCACTGTGTACATACATTACATTACTTATCCTGTATTATACTCCAGAGCTGCGCTCACTATTCTGCTGGTGCAGTCACTGTGTACATACATTACATTACTTATCCTGTATTATACCCCAGAGCTGCCCTCACTATTCTGCTGGTGCAGTCACTGTGTACATACATTACATTACTTATCCTGTATTATACTCCAGAGCTGCGCTCACTATTCTGCCGGTACAGTCACTGTGTACATACATTACATTACTTATCCTGTATTATACTCCAGAGCTGCGCTCACTATTCTGCCGGTACAGTCACTGTGTACATACATTACATTACTTATCCTGATTTATACTCCAGAGCTGCGCTCACTATTCTGCCGGTACAATCACTGTGTACATACATTACATTACTTATCCTGTATTATACTCCAGAGCTGCGCTCACTATTCTGCTGGTGCAGTCACTGTGTACATACCTTACATTACTTATCCTGTATTATACTCCAGAGCTGCGCTCACTATTCTGCTGGTGCAGTCACTGTGTACATACATTACATTACTTATCCTGTATTATACTCCAGAGCTGCGCTCACTATTCTGCCGGTACAGTCACTGTGTACATACATTACATTACTTATCCTGATTTATACTCCAGAGCTGCGCTCACTATTCTGCCGGTACAGTCACTGTGTACATACATTACATTACTTATCCTGTATTATACTCCAGAGCTGCGCTCACTATTCTGCTGGTGCAGTCACTGTGTACATACATTACATTACTTATCCTGTATTATACCCCAGAGCTGCCCTCACTATTCTGCTGGTGCAGTCACTGTGTACATACATTACATTACTTATCCTGTATTATACTCCAGAGCTGCGCTCACTATTCTGCCGGTACAGTCACTGTGTACATACATTACATTACTTATCCTGTATTATACTCCAGAGCTGCGCTCACTATTCTGCCGGTACAGTCACTGTGTACATACATTACATTACTTATCCTGATTTATACTCCAGAGCTGCGCTCACTATTCTGCCGGTACAATCACTGTGTACATACATTACATTACTTATCCTGTATTATACTCCAGAGCTGCGCTCACTATTCTGCTGGTGCAGTCACTGTGTACATACCTTACATTACTTATCCTGTATTATACTCCAGAGCTGCGCTCACTATTCTGCTGGTGCAGTCACTGTGTACATACATTACATTACTTATCCTGTATTATACTCCAGAGCTGCGCTCACTATTCTGCTGGTGCAGTCACTGTGTACATACATTACATTACTTATCCTGTATTATACTCCAGAGCTGCGCTCACTATTCTGCTGGTACAGTCACTGTGTACATACATTACATTACTTATCCTGTATTATACTCCAGAGCTGCACTCACTATTCTGCTGGTACAGTCACTGTGTACATACATTACATACATTACTTATCCTGTATTATACTCCAGAGCTGCACTCACTATTCTGCTGGTGCAGTCACTGTGTACATACATTATACAATTTTTTGCTTTTCAGACCCCAGATATAAATGACTCGGTGACTGGCAGTGATCTCGGTCTCTTGACCGCTCTTCACACCAACCAGAGCCTGTGTACTTGGTATTTGGAGACCACCTCCCCGGATCCAGTCTTGACATCGACCATCTCTATCCCACTCGCAGATAAAGGTAAGTTTCCGTCTGGTCTGTGTTTCTTTAGCTTTCCTAGACTTCTGAAATTATTGTCTTTTGTGTTCCTGTCCCATGTTTCTTCATAGTCAGTAATATGTGCCATTCAGGAGGCCCGGGAAGCTGAGTGACCACTGTACAGATGATATATATAAATGTAGTTTTATTGGCTGTCACCCAGCTTTTCTAGATTCCTGAAAGGAATCCCTGACTGGTTATGCCCAAATTTTCCTTTATTGCAACATACCTGCAGAGATTTGCCTTCAGGAGACAGGAAAGCTTGGTGCAGCCCTTGTAGTATCTGTAATATTGGCCATATGGATTGTCACTCAGCTTTTCCAGAATCTGATATGACAAAGTACTAACATTGACGTTTCTTGTCCCCAGACCCGATCCCCGGAGCCTGCAACCTGGAGTTCAGTTTGGACATTGACCCGAATGTATATCTGGAGTACAATCTCTACGCAACGGTCATTGTGTTCGCCCCGGCCAACTTGGGCTACGCCAGGTACGGTTATTATCCGCAGTCTAGAGAGCTGGGTGGGCATTGGTCGGTCAGGGTGACCTCCTATAACCGTACGTGATTCTTCCTATAGAGACGCGACTCCTCCGGCCTGCGATGTCCAGACGGGTCCAGAGTCCAGGTGGCGTCTCCAGTACGACATCTACCAGTATTTCCTGCCGGAGAACAATCTCAATGACTCCGTGTTGATGGCACACATGCAGAAGATGACAATGGTCTCGCAGATCGTTGCCAATGGGTTTAAGGTAAGGAGCGCCTCCCAGCAGCACAGAGTTTTTCAGGAGGTGACTGTGGCGATGGTATAGTGTCCTTTTACAGGGTGGTATGATACGTAGGACAATTGGGGCGGGGGGGGGGGGGTCTCGGAGAGAGGGTTACTGTAACTAGTAGAGGGAGGTAGGGAATCCAGCAGCACAGAGTATTTGAGCGTCTGACATGGGTCGTCATGTTAGTGCTGGGGCAACCCTTTGTAGTCTATGAGCAGGGCAGTACACTGCAAAGTATTTGGCCACCTTGGGGGTAATGGGTTATTGGTGACTTTGCTGAAGTCTGTGGCATAGGAAGGGTTAGTGCTTGAGAGTCCTGGTGGTCTAGGGGGATTACAATATAAAAATCCCTGGTAGGGTAGAGAATGGACCAATGCATACCTCTTTGGTACTGTCAGGCAGAGAGAGGGTTAAATTTCCTATCTGGTGTGCAGGGGGTTAATCACCCCACCACCGGTTCCATTGTTGTCCTTGCAGATGGATTATCTTCCTGTTCTGTGTGTATTGATCATGTGTGCAGGGAGGGGATAGAGAGAACTGTGCAGCTGTGAACGTACAATAGTTCTCTCTATGATTGGGCAGAGCGTTTTATGAGCACAGCTGTCTGGGGGGGCTCGCTGCTGCCATTTTCTGACAGATCACCACTGTTACTATCCTAGCTGGCCACGGTGACCTCCAACGATAGAACTACCATGTCCTTTTCTTCGGTGCCCGGACAAGGCGTCATCTACAACGTGGTGGTCCGTGATCCCGTCCTGAACACGTCGGCAGCCTATGTGCCCGTCCATACATATGCCTGCAGCTTCTCCTCAGCAATGGACAACTGCTCTACCCTAGGTGAGGACACGGTACAGTCTGCAGGGGGCAGTAAGGTTCTGTTATTAGGGCAGGCTCCTTTAAGTGAGTATTAAACAACGCGCCCTAACCTTGGGCCCCCAAGATAATCCGGTCGGGCATTATAACACTGTATTCTCCCTTGTACAGGTCAGGTATCCACTAAAGTCTTCTTCACCTTCTGCGCCGTCTTCGGTCTCTTTATTTGCTTTTTCGGGCATCGCTATCTTAAGATCGGTAAGTCCTCCGGAGCCGTTTACACCCCTCGTGTGCCGGACTCGTAGACGTCTTCGATACTGATCGGTATGTTTTTGTTTTTGTTTTTTGTAATCCAGATTTCTTCTCCATGGGGTTTATAATCTTTGGGTTTTTCACGTTCATTCTCCTCACGACCTTCACACCTCTCAACTACGATGGTAAGGATTTTGTTTTTTCTCGCGTTTTTACATTGTACTTTCCTCCTGAGACAGGAAGTAGCTGTCTGACTTCTAGGCCTAGGGCAAAGCCGACGGCGCATGCCCGCCGGCCACAAGAAAATGGCCGCTTACAATACTGTGTAAGCGGCCATTTTCTTGTGGCCGGCGGGCATGCGCAGACGTCTTTGCCCGAGACCTAGAAGTCTGAAGAGGACGCGAAGAAAAACCCGTTCCTGAAGAAGGTGGAGGCAGTGCTGGAGAGTTCTCTTGCAGCATTGGGAACGCCCCCAGTGCTGTTTGAGCGCTGGGTCCAGCCCCCAGTGCTGCGAGAGAACTCTTTTGCATACCGATGAAAATCGGGATTTATACCGAATGTTGGCCCGGAGAAGACATCTAAAGGTAGGAGGAGAATAGCCTTTCTTAAGGCTATTCCTACGTGTTAGGAACAAAAAATTGAGTTTTAATTATAGAATCCCTTTAAGTCTGATGGAGAGGAAGTAGCTGTTTTATGGTAATCACGGTCGCCCGGTCGCAGAGAGGATCGCCTACTCGTTCCCTGGACAATCAATCCGTAGGCCGTAGAAGGAAGTGGTTGGCTGGTTCCCATTCTTGGCCATATTTGCTGCTTTTCTGTCACCCGGTCACTAGGAGGCTCTCCTCTTACTTTGAGAGGAAGTAGCTGTCTGATGGGCGCCATCACCGGCCATATTTGTATTCATGGAGCTGCTTTGTCTTTCTTCTGTCACACGCAGACTCCAGTACGTTCCTCTGTTAGTTCCCATGGGCAGCCATGTATATGGTGATGAAGTAGCTATCTGCTTTCCCTGGTCAGACATCTCCTCATGGAGCAACTTTTGCGGTGACGCAGAGACTTCTCCTGTCCCTCCTTTCACTTCTCCCACCTAGAAAGGAAGTAGCTGTCTGATCGCTGCTATAGTGTCGGCCATATTAGTTCTTGTGGGGCTGTTATTCCGTCACCGGGTCACACACAGGCTCCTATTGGTAGATATGACATGGAAGGATACATATGTCCATATATATGTAAACAGACACGTGACCTGACGTCGCTCGGGGTGTGCTTTCTCTCCGTAGCTCGCCTGGCGCTGACCGCGGTCACCGGTGTCATCGGGGGGCTCTTGCTCGTCGGCTTCTGGTGGAGATTCGGCTGCATTTACCTTTGCGTCCTGCTGGTGGGGCTGGTGCTCGGATTCCTTGTGGCCGCCATTGTATTCTTCACCCCAATAGGTAAAGTATAACGTCTTCCATATTTGTACCCTGTGCGGGATATCGTTACGGGGTAAGACTTAGTTATGTAGTCAGAGGGGACCAATAGGACTACACATGGATGGTATGTACACTTGGAGACTCATAGTCGTGCATAGGAGCTGCGTACACAAAACGAGATCAGTTTATATTAGATTCATCAAAGTAATCAAAAAGCAAGACTGCAAAAGTATACACACCCTCCGAGAGAAGAAGCTTTCCATTTATTGGGGGGTCTTCTGAGTTGTCATCTTACTTTTTGGGAAGCTTCCCATGACATCACTAGTAGTGGTGCCTCTGATGTCATTAGGACTGTTGTCGCCCTCTTGAACCTCCCCTTTAAGCTGACCCTTTTAAAGTGTTACGTATCTCACGTCTTGCAGGAGATTACGCCACGTTCCGGAATGACAGTATCTACTGGTTGACGTTCACCTGTATCTCTTTATTGGTACCAGTGTGTCTGCTGCCCGTCCCCAAGCTGGTGAGTATTGCCAGGACAGGATCCCTTTTGCCTATTTTTGGGATAGGTCATCGGTAGGGTTGAGTGATTGGGATCGGATTCCGATCGAGAAAATTTCACGAATTCCGATCCCAATCTTTTCGGGCGGGATTGAGATCGGGACTTATTTCCCACAATACTTGGCTACTGGCCAATCGGCCCCTGCGTGCCGGCTGCGTCCATTCATTCCTATGGATTTACCGCAGCCTGCCACTCTTCTGCTTCATCCCTGTTTTACCGTATACTCAGCTGAATATACGGTAAAACAGGGATGAAGCAGAAGAGAGGCAGGCTGCGGTAAATCACTGTGTGCTGTGCTGCTGTGAGGACGACGAGGCACGTTCACGAGTAGATGGATACTACTGTACATTGAGTTTTCTATCTACTAGACAAGTCATTGTACAGTAATATCTATCTACTTGTGAACTTCGCTCAACTTACCTGCTCAGAAGTGCTGCCGCTGCCCTCTGCTGGTCCGGTACTCTGTCTTTCATGTGGCTTCAGAGCGCCCTGCCCCCGCCTCCCTAGACTAGTATTATAGAGAAGGCGGGGCTTAGGAGAGTGTGGGTGGGTTCTGGGATGGGAGACGTCAGTGATGCACTCGCGTCTCCCCGCCCACACTCTCCAGCCGCACCAAGCCCCGCCTACTCCCTGCATCTCTACAATGCTAGGGGCGAAGGGCACTCTGAAGATGTGAAGGACAGAGGACTGGACCGGACCAAGAAGAACTGGGAGATGTAGGTAAGCGAACACCGGGGTGGGGGTGGGGGGTTAATCACTACACAGCGTGGGGTCCAAAAATTGAATCAATTTTTGGACTACATGCTGTGTAGTGAATAGGATCGTTTTTTTTTTAAATCTGATCTCCGATTATTTAAAAAATCCCACTTGCATTGGGATCGGGTTCGAATGGAAAATGATCGGAAATCAGATTTTAAAAACGATCCTGAAATTTCAAAGATCGACTCAACCCTAGTCATTGGTTTCAGAACATGTCAAACCCCACGGATTAGTCTTTTGACGGGGCTGCAGCAGCAACAGAAATGGCACAGCTCCACCACTGTGCTGTGGCCAGGAATGGTACTGCAGTTTTCTTTAATACCATTCCCAGCGTCACACAATCGACCTCCGGACACCCCAGCCAATCTGATAGGGGTGACCTCTCCTAAGGACGCATAAATAGTAAGCGGTGTGTCCGAGGTCGTATTGGTTGCGATGACGATCTCCTATTGGCCTATAGAGGAGCTGCATACACAAAACGAGAGGATTTTTAGTGCAATCCTTGTGGATAGAGCAATAGATAAGTGGTTGCAAAATTATACACACCCCTGGTCTCATGCTATTCTCCTCTTACACAGTTGAATATCCTGAGCTGCAGCGTGGTCGGCTCCTACGCGGTGATCTTGGCGATTGACAGTTACCTGTACACCAGTCTCAGCTACATCACCTTAAATGTCCTCAAGAGGGCGCTGAACAGGGACTTCAGCACCGCCTACAGCAGCGTTCCATTCCAGAAAAACGGTAAGCAAGGCCTGACTAGAGTTGTCCAATGCGGTTCCTGATGAGCTGTCCACGCCGCTAACACCTTCCTCTCATCCCCGCAGACTTCATCATCATTGCGGTCTGGGTGATCCTCGTACTTGCCGGCGCGACGACCCAGATCTACAGGGAAAGGGAGCGGCCGGTTTTCCCACCCACCCCCTACGTGATATGGAAGCGTGACCGAGACCGACGGATCACCAACATCCTGGATCCCAGTTATCACACGCCGCCCCTCAAGGATCGTATACGGGCCAGCCTGGCTCGCTTTAGATCTTTCTTCTGCAAGAGGCCATCGCTAGGGGAGAGGACGCCCCTGCTGCTATAGCCAAAGGAAACCCCGTAGGTTCATCCTGGACTTAACAGACCTGCAGTATTGGGAGTCATTACAGATCAGAGACAGCTATATGTAAAAGTGCCGCCACTACGGGGCGTTGCGCTCTGCGGTGTAATGTATTTGTCTATGTAGGACTGCATGAAAGCTGGCAGTATTATGCTGCGGCAGGTTGGAAACCACTGGCAAGCAGGCGGCAGCCTCCTGCTAACTACTGATCTACTACGCCCATCCCTGAGAAGTTTTCCACAAAAATCTGATTAATACGGCAGTAACTGATGGAGCAAAGCTTTGGCCTAAGCACTACGACTACCGCTAGTCCGCTCAATGCCAGGAAGCTTCTGGCTAAGGGCCCAAGTAACCTGATATTAGGTGCTATGGACTAACAGCTGGAATTGTTCGTGTGTATCCATATCAACCAATGTGCCTCTGCTTTATTAATCAGATTTTTCAAAAAAAATCTATTGGTGAGCCTGGCCCTTTAAATGATGTCATGTGACAGCCGCACCTACATCGAGACCTTCCTCTTCTGTTGCACATTTATTCTGCTGAGATTCTGTCGTGACTTTGAAACACTATGGCGGTGCTATACCTTTATAAATGTTCTTAAAGGGAGTGTCGCCAGATTTCAGTGTATCAATCCAGCCCCGTGGATAGATAGATTAGGGGCACCGGAGTCAAATGTTGTTTTCCCCTTGTGAATCGGAGCCTCCGTTGCCGAGATATCCCCTTGTTTATCTTATGTAAATTAGCTGTTTGGAGTAATGGCGGCGCCCTTGTTGCTGCAAAGAGCTCATTTGCATATTGAGAAACGCGCGATATCTCTGCAATGCAGGCTCCGATTCACGAGGGGAAAATGTCTGTTGATTCAGGGGAGCCTAACCTATCTATCTGCGGGGCTGGATTGATGTGCTGGGTTTTGGGGGACACTCCCTTTAAAGGGGCGCTTCTTTTAAGGAGATACTCAATAACCCAGTGTTAACTTTACATTCCTGCCTGGACCAAGCTTTCTTAGTGGCAATACAGTTCTACATAACCAGGGACCATTGAGGAGTCTGGGAAAGCTGGGTGACTCCCCTCCTACAGCTCTGTTGGGTGTCACTCAGCTTTCCCAGAAATAGACGGAATTGCATAGGGTTTTGTCTTATCTGGGGGGTTGTTGCTGTGCCAAGAATCTAGGAGCAGGTTTTGGGAACCAAATAAATGGATACCTGGAGGAATAGTTCTGTAATGGAGCTCCCCTTTAAGGGAGGGTGCGACCACTCCTATCTCATCACAGCATTGGGGGCCAAACACATGGGTCGGTCGCACCCTTTAGCTTTATTAGGGTCCACACTACTGTATTTCCAGTCTGGATTTTTATGCCCCGCCATTTTTTTTCCCAATATGGCGGCGTGTACCTGCCGGCCGTCTCTTGAAGTATTACCCCTCCCCCTGTCTGTTGTGCGCTTTGTACCACTATGATGGCCGCTTCTCTCAGGGCTCGCACTGCACTCACCTCCCGGTAACCCCTTCTCTTCTGTGTTTTACATATTCCAAGTTTTTGTATTAAAAATTTATCCGATGAGAAAATAAATTTACTAAAAAAAAAAGGAAAACAGAAATAAAGTTTCACTTTGCAATAAAAAAAAATTAAAAATCCCTTTTTGTTACATGAATATTTTAGGGAACTTTAGGACAAAGGTAAAGAGCTCAGCCCGGGGGCTGTAGTTGGGTAAAAGGCCCGGCCCCGGGGGCTGTAGTTGGGTAAAGGGCTCGGCCCGGGGGACTATAAGTTGGATAATGGGTTCGGCACGGCGGCTGTAGTTGGGTTATGGGCCCGGCCCCGGGGGCTGTAGTTGGGTTATGGGCCCGGCCCCGGGGGCTGTAGTTGGGTTATGGGCCCGGCCCCGGGGGCTGTAGTTGGGTTATGGGCCCGGCCCCGGGGGCTGTAGTTGGGTTATGGGCCCGGCCCCGGGGGCTGTAGTTGGGTTATGGGCCCGGCCCCGGGGGCTGTAGTTGGGTTATGGGCCCGGCCCCGGGGGCTGTAGTTGGGTTATGGGCCCGGCCCCGGGGGCTGTAGTTGGGTTATGGGCCCGGCCCCGGGGGCTGTAGTTGGGTTATGGGCCCGGCCCCGGGGGCTGTAGTTGGGTTATGGGCCCGGCCCCGGGGGCTGTAGTTGAGTAATGGGCTCGGCCCGGGGGCTGTAGTTGGGGAAAGGGCTCGGCCCGGGGGCTGCAGTTGGGTTATGGGCTCGGCCCGGGGGCTGCAGTTGGGTTATGGGCTCGGCCCGGGGGCTGCAGTTGGGGAAAGGGCTCGGCCCGGGGGCTGCAGTTGGGGAAAGGGCTCGGCCCGGGGGCTGCAGTTGGGGAAAGGGCTCGGCCCGGGGGCTGCAGTTGGGGAAAGGGCTCGGCCCGGGGGCTGCAGTTGGATAATGGGCTCGGCCCGGGGGCTGCAGTTGGATAATGGGCTCGGCCCGGGGGCTGTAATTGTTCTTTATATGTGTCTGGGTTTTCTTGATGCTGGACCTTGGGGGTACAAGGCTGGTTCTGACCCCCTGGTCACATGATCAGAATCTGAGTATTTACTTAAGACAGGCCAATTAATGTGATGACACATGGCCTATCATTCAGAAGCAGCACCCATGAAGCCCGCTTCCCCTGTGGGGGTCCTGGGCCCCGTTGATCTACAACTGATAATCCTAAGGATAGGTCATCAATTGATAGGGCCTGGAAAGCCCTGTTAAAAGATTATCAACAATAACCACTGTATATACTAAAGATCATGAAAAAAAAAATCTAAAAGTGAAGAGTTGTGACATTTTCTTACACTGTATGGCGCCACCTGGTGTTCAGCATGTGCATCAATGTGCATGTCCACCTTATGAGCTGAGTGCAGATGGACGCACGCGCTCAGTCACTCTCCATACAGCCAATTCTATACATGGTGATTTTTACATCACTACAGGACAACCAATAGAAATTGCTTTCTGGCATGCTGGTCTGAAGAGGGGTGGAGCCTGTGCAGTAGGGGGCAGTATAGCTGGGACTATATTCTCAGCCAGAGGAGGGAGGAGACTGATTTTGTGTATTGAGGTGTAATACCAGACATAGCCTATAAACACAGGTGGCGCTGTTTCGGGGGAAGGGTGAAGCCATCCCCTACATTAGCGTTGACACGTTCCCTCCGTAGTAAGATGGCGGCCAGAAAACCAGCTAAATATATATTTAATATATCAACGACATATACAATAATAGTGACATCTGCACAAGTCACACCGCAAGATTATCGGACACAACAGGAATGACATTGTAAATGTAAATTGGTAAAGGGTCACCCGCTCTGGGAACTCCTTACTTCCTAATAGGAAGAGTATCCTGCAGTCTGGACCTCCAGTGAATCGGTGAAGGAACCCAGCGGCAATATGTTCAGATTCTCTACAGCACCTCCGCAGGAGACATGAAGTATTACACTTTGCCCATTCTTATCAATGGGTGGTCTGTATGAATACAGGACAGGTTGGGTCCTCCAGAGTGAGAGACTCTCTTTATGATCACTCTCCACTCTGGATAAGGGGAGGGGTCCTGTAGTCACTCTAAATTTGGGAAAGCTGTGTGATTTTTTTTTTTTTTTTAATTTATTTAAAGAGGACAACCCCTTTAAAACGTAATAGTTGTTTCAGGAAAAGCTGGGTGATTTATTTGGCCAACTTTATTGTACCTACTGGTGGGAACAGGAGCCATTCTGGACGGCAGGCAAGATGGGTCACCTCCCAGACTCCTAAATTTAGGGGGCGCATTGTAGTCCATTCAGAAAGCTGTGTCACCAAGCAGTACTGGTTACAACCCAGCTTTCCCAGAAAGAGAACATTCTGACACATCAGGAAAACTTTCATATTTAAAGGAGTTTTCCAGCCTTACCAATTGATGACCTATCCTTGATGGTCCCGCCTCTCAGCCCATGTGACAAGCCATGCATTGGTCACATGACCCGTTTACAGCTCAGTCCTATAAACCTACAATATTGAGCATGGCCACTACACCGTATACGGCGCTGTGCTTGGTTCTCAGTGAAGGGGCTGTATCGTTCATCTCAACGTTGCGATCAAATCACAGACCTCTCCCACTTCCTAGGGATAGGTCATCAATAGATACGCCTGGAAAACCCCTTTAGATAGGAATTTTCTTCTGGGCACAGTGCCACACGTGGCCACATCTGGTACTGCAACTCCGTTGTATTCACTGCAATAAAGCTAAATTGTAATACCAGATACAACCTGAACACAGGGGTGGCGCTCTTTCTCGGGGGGTGGAAACAGATACATTTATCTAATTTTTGGTAAGTCTGAAGTATACGCTCCTTCCTCTTGAATTGTTGCCGTAACGGTGTATAGGACATGAGTGTGAATACGTCATCACGTACATAAACCCCCCCCCACGTGATGATCGTTTTTTTCTCCGACCGACCGTCCACGCGATAAAAATAAAAATCCACATTTTTTCACAGACTTCTCTTAGATATTTTGCCTTAAAAAATAGCACTTCGGGGTTTTCAAGTAAAATATCTGTTTCTTATACAATGCCCTATAAATAAATGGCGCCATCTAGCGCGAGTAGTAAAATAGCATCTTATTACTATACACAGGGGTGGTTTCTGAGCAGATGAAATGTCAGTTCTCCAGTATACCACTAGTGGGCAGGAGAGAGTCAGTTTAAGATCCAGTTCTGGTCATGTGGTTTGTTCCGGACCCTCAGCTTTTGCGTAGGTTGTGGTCGTTGCTGTGGACTAAGATGGAGAGAGGCGAATTCTCTGAGGAATCTTCTTTCCTGAGGTTGAGGAAGGATTCCCGAGTGATCTGCAAGATTTCCCGTAATCCCCGATTCTCTTGCTGCCGAGGAAAAAAAGTGACATCAGCGTTATAGAAGATTTATTACACGGGGAGAAAGGAGCGAAACCGACCCAAACCGCGGCTCACCTCCAGCTTCAGGATCCGGTCGTACTCCCGATTACCAAACTGTTCATCGATCTCTATGGCGCGTTTCATCACAGCCGTCATCTCCGAGATCTTATCCACATGATTCTGCAACTCCTAATAACAAGCACCAGGGGGCGGTATTATAGTAGTTATCATTATAATGGTTGTTGTATACCGCACAGGTGACGCTACCGTGTATCCCCAACAATAAGACAGTGTCTTATATTAAAGGGATTCTACCATTAAAAACCTTTTTGTGGATAAGACGTCGGAATAGCCTTTAGAAAGTCTATTCGCCTCTTACCTTTAGATGTGATCTCCGCCGCGCCGTTCCTTAGAAATATCGGATTTTAGCGGTATGCAAATGAGTTCTCTGGCAGCGATGGGGGCGGGCCCCACTGCTGCTCGAGAACAGGCTCCAGCGCCGCCTCTATCTTCGGCTGGATCCTTCCCTTCTCTGTCGTCTTCCTCCGACGCCTGCGCAGTTGGCTCCGCCAGTGAGACACCAGCAGAGCCGAGTGCGAATGCCGGCCGGCGGCCATATTTGGGAGGCCGCTCTGGCTCTTGAAATTCAATGCAGGAGCAGCCTCCCAAAAATGGCCGCCGGCTGGCATGCGCACTCGGCTCTGCTGGTGTCTCACTGGCAGAGTCAACTGCGCAGGCGTGGGAGGTGACGCAGGAGGAAGACGACAGAGAAGGGGAGGATCCAGCCGAAGATAGAGGCGGCGCAGGATCCTGTTCTCGAGCAGCAGTGGGGACCGCCCCCATTGCATTTTCAGCGCTGGGGCCCGCCCCTATCGCTGCCAGAGAACTCATTTGCATACCGGTAAAAAAACGGTATTTCTAAGGAACGGTGCGGCGGAGTGGAGATCGCATCTAAAGGTAAGAGACGAATAGCCTTTCTAAAGACTATTCCGCTGTCTTATCCACAAAAAAAGAGGTTTTAATGGTGGAATCCCTTTAAATTTTGGTCCTAAAGATACGCTATGTCTTATTTTATTTTTGTGTGCTGCTGCCACCACTGCGCTGCGCTGAGATGTACTCGCTGTATGAAGAAAAACATGGCAGCCGGCTGAACGCTGTGTGCGGTGCTCTGTGTGCTGCTGCTGTGATACCGTACATTGTATCCACTATTCCTGCTGCTGCGGGATGAGCTGGGAGAGCGCCCCCCTACCGCAGCAGGAACAGTGGATACAACGTATCGCAGCGGCGTCAGCAGCACACGGAACATCGTGCACAGCGTTCAGCCGGCTGCAATGTTTTTCTTCATGCAATCGTTGCGCAGACAGATTATTATTATCGGGGGGTGTCTTACTTTCGGGGCAATTCAACAAAACCTCTGCTCTGTCTAACTTTCGGGGGATGACTTGTTTTCGGGGACACAGGGTATATGGCGGTGTGTCAGTACCTTGGAATGCTGATCCTTCAGTTTGATGATGATCCCTGGGTCATCTTTTTTGCTTGCCATGAGGAGGCGGAACATCTGCTCTCTGTACTTGCTCATAATCAGCTCCAGTGCAGACTGATGTTCTTCCAAGGAAGTGCGCAGCTCTGTGAGGAGGAGACAGCGGTGAGGAGACGCTCGCACTTATATCTCACACACTACGTGGTGTGCTAAATCTGCTAAATCCTTGTTTAACAGATTTTAGGTTAGATCTAATCTTCTTCTCTAGTCACATCCAAAGCCCCTCCCCCATTGATCAGAGCTGATTGTTGGGAGTCCTAAGTAGTGGGACCCCCAACTGATCAGCTCTGGAAATGTCAAGTAGAAAGGGGTTCTCTGAAGATATTATAGATTTATCCCCACGCCCTTCCTGACCTTTATTCTCCTGCTGCAGCTCTCGGATCTGCCTGTTCTCCTGCTGGATACCCAGCACCAGTGTCGAGCGCGGGCGATGTCTCGCTACCTCGTTCAGCTCCTGGATCTCGTCCTGATACTGTAACCAGAAGAAATGGATTAAGGATTAAGGCGCTCTGGTCACACCCAAAAACATTCGCTAGCATACAGTACTGTGTATATTGTAGGGACGTTAGAGTGTAAGCTCTTGGGGGGACAGATTTTCCATTAGATATACTGTATATGGCTGTATCCAGGGCCGCCGCCCCCCAGTGTCAGGAGGACAGTGCGTCATGAGACTGGTGTGACGATGGTGGGGGGTATAAAATTCTATGAGACCCCGAAAATACCTACAGAACAGGCCAGATTGGTGGGGGTCAACACCTTACACCCATGCAGATCACAGGGGCTATGGAGCTCTCCTTCAACCATGAATATCAGATTGATGAGGGTCAACACCCTGCACCCATACAGATCAGCTGATCACAGGGGATTCAAAGCTTCTAAGGCTAGGCCAGAAGTTTTGCACTGCCAGAGAACTCCTTTAACCACGAATATGTTAGACTGGCGGGGTCCCAGCGGTCAAACCCCATTGAGCTGACTGCAGGGGTGGAGAGAGGGTGCTCCTATTCTCCCTGACTAAGCTATAAGCAGCGACATGGAAGTAAGTGAACCCCAGACCTGCTTCATGGCTTCCACCCGCTTGTTGAGCACGGTGGTCTGCTCGATGAGAGACTCGGCGGCGCTGTCATGTTCCCGTAATCTCTCCACCAGTAATTTCGCATCGGACAAAACCTTCTCAATGGTGCAACTCATATTCCTGTAGGGCGAGAAAAAGGACAAACATGGGGTGAGTTGTGCGGGCGGTATTAGTGGGGTGTCAGGTGTGCGGGCGGTATTAGTGGGGTGTCAGGTGTGCGGGCGGTATTAGTGGGGTGTCAGGTGTGCGGGCGGTATTAGTGGGGTGTCAGGTGTGCAGGCGGTATTAGTGGGGTGTCAGGTGTGCAGGCGGTATTAGTGGGGTGTCAGGTGTGCGGGCGGTATTAGTGGGGTGTCAGGTGTGCGGGCGGTATTAGTGGGGTGTCAGGGGTAAGGCTATGTTAGTGGTCCATTAGATGTACGGCCATGTTAGTGGGGTGTCAGGCGTGCGGGTGGTATTAGTGGGGTATCAGGTGTGCGGGCGGTATTAGTGGGGTGTCAGGTGTGCAGGCGGTATTAGTGGGGTGTCAGGTGTGCGGGCGGTATTAGTGGGGTGTCAGGTGTGCGGGCGGTATTAGTGGGGTGTCAGGGGTAAGGCTATGTTAGTGGTCCATTAGATGTACGGCCATGTTAGTGGGGTGTCAGGCGTGCGGGTGGTATTAGTGGGGTATCAGGTGTGCGGGTGGTATTAGTGGGGTGTCAGGTGTGTAGGTGGTATTAGTGGGGTGTCAGGTGTGCGGGTGGTATTAGTGGGGTGTCAGGTGTGTTGGCGGTATTAGTGGGGTGTCAGGTGTGTAGGTGGTATTAGAGGGCTTTCAGGTGTGCGGGCGGTATTAGTGGGGTGTCAGGTGTGTGGACAGTATTAGTGAGATGTCACGATTGCCGGCACCTTAATGGGGTGTCAGGGGTAAGGCTATGTTAGTGGGCCATTAGATGTGCGGCCATTTTAGTGGGGTGTCAGGTGTGGGGGCGGTATTAGTGGGGTGTCCGGGCGGTATTAGTGGAGTGTCAGGTGTGGGGGTGGTATTAGTGGGGTGTCAGGTGTGCGGGCGGTATTAGTGGGGTGTCCGGTGTGCGGACGGTATTAGTGGGGTGTCCGGGCGGTATTAGTGGAGTGTCAGGTGTGGGGGTGGTATTAGTGGGGTGTCAGGTGCGCGGGCGGTATTAGTGGGGTGTCAGGGGTAAGGCTATGTTAGTGGTCCATTAGATGTACGGCCATGTTAGTGGGGTGTCAGGCGTGCGGGTGGTATTAGTGGGGTATCAGGTGTGCGGGTGGTATTAGTGGGGTGTCAGGCGTGCGGGCGGTATTAGTGGGCTTTCAGGTGTGCGGGCGGTATTAGTGGGGTGTCAGGTGTGTAGGTGGTATTAGTGGGCTTTCAGGTGTGCGGGCGGTATTAGTGGGGTGTCAGGTGTGTGGACAGTATTAGTGAGATGTCACGATTGCCGGCACCTTAATGGGGTGTCAGGGGTAAGGCTATGTTAGTGGGCCATTAGATGTGCGGCCATTTTAGTGGGGTGTCAGGCGTGCGGGCGGTATTAGTGGGGTGTCAGGTGTGGGGGTGGTATTAGTGGGGTGTCCGGTGTGCGGGCGGTATTAGTGGGGTGTCCGGTGTGCGGGCGGTATTAGTGGGGTGTCAGGCGTGCGGGCGGTATTAGTGGGGTGACAGGTGTGTTGGCGGTATTAGTGAGGTGTCAGGTGTGCGGGCGGTATTAGTGGGGTGTCAGGCGTGCGGGTGGTATTAGTGGGGTGTCAGGTGTGCGGGTGGTATTAGTGGGGTGTCAGGTGTGTTGGCGGTATTAGTGGGGTGTCAGGTGTGCGGGTGGTATAAGTGGGCTTTCAGGTGTGCGGGCGGTATTAGTGGGGTGTCAGGTTTGTGGACAGTATTAGTGAGATGTCACGATTGCCGGCACCTTAATGGGGTGTCAGGGGTAAGGCTATGTTAGTGGGCCATTAGATGTGCGGCCATTTTAGTGGGGTGTCAGGCGTGCGGGCGGTATTAGTGGGGTGTCAGGTGTGGGGGTGGTATTAGTGGGGTGTCCGGTGTGCGGGCGGTATTAGTGGGGTGTCCGGTGTGCGGGCGGTATTAGTGGGGTGTCCGGTGTGCGGGCGGTATTAGTGGGGTGTCAGGTGTGTTGGCGGTATTAGTGAGGTGTCAGGTGTGCGGGTGGTATTAGTGGGGTGTCCGGTGTGCGGGCGGTATTAGTGGGGTGTCCGGTGTGCGGGCGGTATTAGTGGGGTGTCAGGCGTGCGGGCGGTATTAGTGGGGTGTCAGGTGTGTTGGCGGTATTAGTGAGGTGTCAGGTGTGCGGGTGGTATTAGTGGGGTGTCCGGTGTGCGGGCGGTATTAGTGGGGTGTCCGGTGTGCGGGCGGTATTAGTGGGGTGTCAGGCGTGCGGGCGGTATTAGTGGGGTGTCAGGTGTGTTGGCGGTATTAGTGAGGTGTCAGGTGTGCGGGCGGTATTAGTGGGGTGTCAGGTGTGTAGGTGGTATTAGTGGGGTGTCAGGTGTGCGGGCGGTATTAGTGGGGTGTCAGGCGTGCGGGCGGTATTAGTGGGGTGTCAGGTGTGCGGGTGGTATTAGTGGGGTGTCAGGTGTGTTGGCGGTATTAGTGGGGTGTCAGGTGTGCGGGCGGTATTAGTGGGGTGTCAGGTGTGTGGACAGTATTAGTGAGATGTCACGATTGCCGGCACCTTAATGGGGTGTCAGGGGTAAGGCTATGTTAGTGGGCCATTAGATGTGCGGCCATTTTAGTGGGGTGTCAGGCGTGCGGGCGGTATTAGTGGGGTGTCCGGTGTGCGGGCGGTATTAGTGGGGTGTCCGGTGTGCGGGCGGTATTAGTGGGGTGTCAGGTGTGCGGGTGGTATTAGTGGGGTGTCAGGTGTGCGGGTGGTATTAGTGGGGTGTCAGGTGTGCGGGTAGTATTAGTGGGGTGTCCGGTGTGCGGGCGGTATTAGTGGGGTGTCCGGGCGGTATTAGTGGAGTGTCAGGTGTGCGGGCGGTATTAGTGGGGTGTCAGGTGTGCGGGCGGTATTAGTGGGGTGTCAGGTGTGGGGGCGGTAAAAGTGGGGTGTCAGGTGTGCGGGTAGTATTAGTGGGGTGTCAGGTGTGCGGGTGGTATTAGTGGGGTGTCAGGTGTGCGGGTAGTATTAGTGGGGTGTCAGGTGTGCGGGTAGTATTAGTGGGGTGTCAGGTGTGCGGGTGGTATTAGTGGGGTGTCAGGTGTGCGGGCGGTAAAAGTGGGGTGTCAGGTGTGCGGGTAGTATTAGTGGGGTGTCAGGTGTGCGGGCATGTTAGTGAGATATCACGATTAGCGCCACCTTAGTGGGGTGTCCAGGGGTAAGGCTATGTTAGTGGGCCATTAGATGTGCGGCCATGTTAGTGGGGTGTCTCATCACTGGGGAGTTGACTATTGGGACATCGACAATCCTGAAGGGCTGGAGTGTCTGGTTTGAAGGGAGTTGTGCGGGTGGGGAGGGCAAGCATTGGATTTTTGGGGTGACAGGGGGATCAGTGATGCAGAATAGCAGCATAGATGGGGTTAATGGGGTGTCAGTATTAGATTTAGCCTGTCTGTGTTGTCAGGGCAGTCACTGTGCGGTTACTGGTTGTCAGGGGGGTGAAGGGACAGGGAGTAAGGGGCTGTGCAGTAATGAGGGGCAGAGGTGACATTACTGGGGTGTCAGGGATGTTACAGGGGTTAGTGGGGTGTCATGGGGTCAGTTACAGGATCTAAGGGCTGGGACTGGGATAGGGCTGTAATACCTAGGTAGGGTGTAGACAGGGCTGTGGTCCCTGCCCCCTCTATTTCCGCCCCGGTTACCGTTCCCCCGTTCCCTCCGCTCACATCCGGCCTCGGATAACCTGTCACGGAGACGCCCACCAGCCTCCGACTTCACCCAGCCCCCCCAGGTCGTGACGTCAACACTCCGCGACGCTGTCAAGCGAACGGAAGAGAAATGTGAAATGAAACTGCGCGTGCGCAGGTCGATACCAACAAGTGACGTAATAACATGTACGGCGAGCTGACAGGACCAGAAAAGATCAAATCGCAAAGGCGCCATCTATGGAGGCTGTAGCCGGCGCTGGCCTGTGAGAGCGCCCAGAGAGAGAGGGGGATACACGGCGGCAGCGTGCGGGGCTGACACTGCGGAGGTCTAGTAAGGAGACATGAAGAAAACCACCGAGTGTGTGCCGTGTCATAGGATGTGACCCTGCTCTGTCCAGTATCACAGCCCGAGCAGCAGGTGATGGAATAGAAACCTCTCCCATAGCTTATTACTGGCTATTTACTGTTTGTCACATTGTAGCAACTTTTGGTTAATTGTAGAATATTTGTTCATTGTCGTCTCATCTATTGTATCTATCTATCTATCTATCTATCTATCTATCTATCTATCTATCTCCTATCTATCTATCTATCTATCTATCTATCTATCTATCTCCTATCTATCTATCTATCTATCTATCTCCTATCTATCTATCTATCTATCTATCTATCTCCTATCTATCTATCTATCTCCTATCTATCTATCTATCTATCTATCTATCTATCTATCTCCTATCTATCTATCTATCTATCTATCTATCTATCTATCTCCTATCTATCTATCTATCTCCTATCTATCTATCTATCTATCTATCTATCTATCTCCTATCTATCTATCTATCTCACTCATATCTTTATATCCTTCTATCCCATACAGTATCTATCTATAGATCTCTCTCCATCGATATATATATATATATATATATATATATATATATATATATATATATATATATATGATCTGGCCTTGCGTGACCTGGTACCACTACTATTCTGCCCCCTGACACTTGCCATTTCCCCCCCAGGTTTCTCAGTTTCTAGGAATGCTGGCTGCCACAATTATTCAGATTCCAGGAGTCTGGGAAAGTTTTGTGATTTGTTCCTTCTACCTTATAAAGCTATAACAGTGTAGTATTGGTTGTCACCCAGCTTTCCTGTAGACCTGAATGACTAGTAATATTGTTACTTTTTCAGGACTCAATAATTTCACTGCTGTTTGCCGTAGCCTTACTGTTTTTGATCCAGCTTACCGTAATACAGATACAAAGCAACGGCTGAGAACCCCAAGAATGTAGCTAAAGGCAGATGGTAAAATAATGAAAGGTGCAGATCTCGCCTAAACCACCCTCTGCCACTCCGAGGCTTCCTACCAGTCCGTGGGCTACTGCAGCGGCAATGATGTCTGTGACACCCCCATGCGAGCATCTTACATAGTGATGTGGGGTAGTCAGGCACACCATTGCTACAAAGAGACCCGAACAGCTGAGAAGTAGACAAATTAAGGCTGGTTGACATCTGTGCATGGGTTTCCGTTCGGGGCGTCCGCTTGGGGGCCGTCCCCCCACCGAACGGATACTTAATCTGCTTAAAAAAGTGGTTACCTTAGGAAACCCACGAACCCCATAGGTTCGGGGTCTGTGTGGTTTCCGCACGAAAAATGCAGAGAGAAAAGTTCTGCTTGCAGAAGAAGGGAACGGAATGACTTGCACACAGATGTGAACTGTGCCTTAGTTTTGCTGCTTTTGTTAATTTTGCTATTTTGGGGGTTGCCAAAATTCCCCAAGAACCTCAATCATTTCTGGAGATCCCAGGAGAAGCTTCCAGTTTTGTACAGGTTCTTAGATAACTTGAGAGCGAGCCCATATGGCCGCACTCCAGACCAGACCTACAATACAACATCAATTTAGGGTCAGGTTATAATAGTAAATCTCCTTCTTCCTTAGGGGACAAGATGAAGATGTTTTCGGAGTCTCACAAGACGGTGTTTGTGGTGGACCACTGCCCGTACATGGCAGAATCCTGCAGGCAACATGTGGAGTTTGATATGCTGACGAAAAACCGCACCCAAGGAATCATCCCGCTGGCGCCCATCTCTAAATCTCTATGGACGTGTGCGGTGGAGGCGTCTATGGAATACTGCAGGATCATGTATGATATATTTCCATTCAGGAAGCTGGTAAGGATCCCCTGTGATGGCGGACTAGCTGTTCGGGGTGCAGAGGGTTGTAGTCATCTCTAGGCCCAGGAGGCAGTGGTGTCCTAACTCTTCATCTGTCATACAAGAGGCTGTAAATGTAGGGCCATCATAGAAATTTGACATTAGGGTCCAGGTGCTTGAAGCTACACCTCTGCTAGCATAGCAAGCTTCTAGCACTTTCAAGCCCATAACTTTATCCTTGTAAAGTGCTTTAACCATTCTGCAGGTTATATATTTGTATATTATCTGAGCTCTGGGCTGCTGTCCTGCTCTACTACAAGCTGATGGAGGTTGATGTGAGCAGTCTGTCCATCTGCGACCTCCATTGACTTGCCTTGTACATAACACGGAAAACTAGAAGATGAATAATAAGAGTTCAATGAAAGCTACTGATGGAGGTGTAAGTAAGCAGTCTGTCCATCTGCACGTGGCACGGGAAACTAGAGGATGAATGATACAGTACATTGAAAGCTACTGATGGAGGTGTATCATTCATCTTCTAGTTTCCCGTGCCACGTGCAGATGGACAGACTGCTCACTTACACCTCCATCAGTAGCTTTCAATGTACTGTAAGTGAGCAGTCTGTCCATCTGCACATGGCACGGGAAACTAGAAGATGAATGATACACCTCCATCAGTAGCTTTCAATGTACTGTAAGTGAGCAGTCTGTCCATCTGCACATGGCACGGGAAACTAGAAGATGAATGATACACCTCCATCAGTAGCTTTCAATGTACTGTAAGTGAGCAGTCTGTCCATCTGCACATGGCACGGGAAACTAGAAGATGAATGATACACCTCCATCAGTAGCTTTCAATGTACTGTAAGTGAGCAGTCTATCCATCTGCACATGGCACGGGAAACTTTGAATGATACAGTACATTTAAAGCTGCTGATGGACAGAATGGTCACTTGTCTCTTCCTCATTCGCCGTGTTGGAAACCTAGTGTAGCAAGAACTGTCTTTAAAGGGAACCTGTCAGGTCTATTCTGGACACTAAACCACCTATAGGATCTTCTAGACCAGTGATGACACCGAATCCAAAGCAGTACACCTCAACGTTATTGCGCATGTACTGGGTCGTGTAGTGAAACTGAGGTGCGCTTCCATGAACAACCGCAAGGCTCTGGAAGAATCAGAGAGGAATCTGATGAGATTCATCTCTATGTAACTGTAAAGGTTTGTGTTTTTCACTGCAGGTATGAACGGTGTGACAACAGGGCTATCTGGGACAGTAAAACACAGTTACATAAGGAAGTTTGTTGTCCCAAATCATCCTGACAGGTTCCCTTTGTAGAGTATATATATATATATATATATATATATATATCAGTCATAGGTCAGGCATTCCACATAGCTTTGGCAAATAATCTAATTTCTCCTGCATAAGAAAAAAAACTCCGTATGCAAACTTATCCGTAAATAAAAACACAAAAAGTTCGTGCGAAAATGTAAAAGATTCAGCCAAACTGGCCAGGCCATGTCGGGGTTAATATCACCGTATACTGCGTGTATGAACAGAACAATAGATTGGCAGTCGCGCCGAACTTCAAATGATACGTTTGTCATTTCCAGGTGAATTTCATCGTCAGCGATTCTGGCTCGCGGATATTGAACTCGTGGAGTCAGGAGGATCAGAACCTGCAGGAGGTGAGGACACCGAACACATCGGGGCTTAGGGTGAACCAATCGATTCAACACAGATCCAGTTCAGGCCATGTTTTCCGATTTTGGTCTATCTAAATCTTTTGGAATTCTTTTCGGATGAATGGCTCAAAATGGCGGCCTTGTCATTGACCGAGAGCGTCCAATGTAGACCGGCCCGTGACTCAGGAGGTTACTCTTGGTCATTGACCTAGTTTCTACTTATTACCTATCCAGAGGAAAGCAGATAAGTGTCTGATCAGTGGTGGTCCGACCATTGGCGCCCCTTATGATTTGGACAGTGGGAATATGACGGTCTCGCCCCCTCCATCTGAAAGGAGCGCAGGTACGTTGCGGCTCCATTCCTCTCAGTAGGACTGCCAGAGATATTAGTGCGCTATCCTTGGCCGCCTTAGAGAAGAATGGAGCAGCAGTGCAACCTCCACCCCATTCAGACGGGTACGTGGAGCCCCCATATTCCTGAACAGCAACAAGCACTCATTTACTTTCAGTTTCAGTTCTCCGCCTGCGTTTGTTGCCTTATAGCGACCAATCACAACACGGCTTTCATTTATCAAGATAGGAATCAAAAGATGCTCTATGATTGTTTGCTGTGGGTAACAGAGTGATATCCGCCGCTCGTGTTATTACGCTCCCGCACGATTATACACAGACCCCTTGGGACTGACTTGATCTTTTTCTGCCTCCTCAGTTAATGGCGGCCTTAGCCACTATCGGGCCCCCAAACCCCCGCGCGGACCCCGAGTGCTGCAGCATCCTACATGGACTGGTGGCCGCCGTAGAAGCTTTATGTAAAATTACAGATCATCAGCACGAGTCGCGGACCACCCTGATGGAGAACGCAGAGCGCGTGGCGAACAGAGGGAGGATCATCTGTCTGACCAACGCCAAGAGGTACAACCCCCGTTATAGAGTGGCCCGGAGGACTCATGGGGGTCATTTAGGTGGGGACCCCGACCTCAAAGAAAATCGGGATACAGTGACCTTTAATGGGGACAGGCAGGTCCGTGTCACTTTGTATTTATATTGGGAGGGGGTAGATCAGTGTCACTGTGCCCCTGTGTATTGGGGAGGGGGTAGATCAGTGTCACTGTGCCCCTGTGTATTGGGGAGGGGGGTAGATCAGTGTCACTGTGCCCCTGTGTATTAGGGAGGGTGTAGATCAGTCTCATTGTGCCCCTGTGTATTGGGAGGGGGTAGATCAGTGTCACTGTGCCCCTGTGTATTGGGGAGGGGGCAGATCAGTGTCACTGTGCCCCTGTGTATTGGGGAGGGGGTAGATCAGTGTCACTGTGCCCTGTGTATTGGGGAGGGGGTAGATCAGTGTCACTGTGCCCTGTGTATTGGGGAGGGGGTAGATCAGTGTCACTGTGCCCTGTGTATTGGGGAGGGTGTAGATCAGTGTCTCTGTGCCCCTGTGTATTGGGGAGGGGGTAGATCAGTGTCACTGTACCCCTGTGTATTGGGGAGGGGGCAGATCAGTGTCACTGTACCCCTGTGTATTGGGGAGGGGGTAGATCAGTGTCACTGTGCCCCTGTGTATTGGGGAGGGGGTAGATCAGTGTCACTGTACCCCTGTGTATTGGGGAGGGGGCAGATCAGTGTCACTGTACCCCTGTGTATTGGGGAGGGGGTAGATCAGTGTCACTGTGCCCCTGTGTATTGGGGAGGGGGTAGATCAGTGTCACTGTGCCCTGTGTATTGGGGAGGGGGTAGATCAGTGTCACTGTGCCCCTGTGTATTGGGGAGGGGGTAGATCAGTGTCACTGTGCCCCTGTGTATTGGGGAGGGGGCAGATCAGTGTCACTGTACCCCTGTGTATTGGGGAGGGGGTAGATCAGTGTCACTGTGCCCCTGTGTATTGGGGAGGGGGTAGATCAGTGTCTCTGTGCCCCTGTGTATTGGGAGGGGGTAGATCAGTGTCACTGTGCCCCTGTGTATTGGGGAGGGGGTAGATCAGTGTCACTGTACCCCTGTGTATTGGGGAGGGGGTAGATCAGTCTCATTGTGCCCCTGTGTATTGGGGAGGGGGCAGATCAGTGTCACTGTACCCCTGTGTATTGGGGAGGGGGTAGATCAGTGTCACTGTACCCCTGTGTATTGGGAGGGGGTAGATCAGTGTCACTGTGCCCTGTGTATTGGGGAGGGGGTAGATCAGTGTCACTGTGCCCTGTGTATTGGGGAGGGGGTAGATCAGTGTCACTGTACCCCTGTGTATTGGGGAGGGGGTAGATCAGTGTCACTGTGCCCTGTGTATTGGGGAGCGGGTAGATCGGTGTCACTGTACCCCTGTGTATTGGGGAGGGGGCAGATCAGTGTCACTGTGCCCCTGTGTATTGGGGATGGGGTAGATCAGTGTCACTGTACCCCTGTGTATTAGGGAGGGGGTAGATCAGTGTCACTGTGCCCCTGTGTATTGGGGATGGGGTAGATCAGTGTCACTGTACCCCTGTGTATTAGGGAGGGGGTAGATCAGTGTCACTGTACCCCTGTGTATTGGGGATGGGGTAGATCAGTGTCACTGTACCCCTGTGTATTAGGGAGGGTGTAGATCAGTGTCACTGTACCCCTGTGTATTGCGGAGGGGGCAGATCAGTGTCACTGTGCCCCTGTGTATTGGGGAGGGGGTAGATCAGTGTCACTGTGCCCCTGTGTATTGGGGAGGGGGTAGATCAGTGTCACTGTGCCCTGTGTATTGGGGAGGGGGTAGATCAGTGTCACTGTACCCCTGTGTATTAGGGAGGGGGTAGATCAGTGTCACTGTACCCCTGTGTATTGGGGATGGGGTAGATCAGTGTCACTGTACCCCTGTGTATTGCGGAGGGGGCAGATCAGTGTCACTGTGCCCCTGTGTATTGGGGAGGGGGTAGATCAGTGTCACTGTGCCCTTGTGTATTGGGGAGGGGGTAGATCAGTGTCACTGTGCCCTGTGTATTGGGGAGGGGGTAGATCAGTGTCACTGTACCCCTGTGTATTGGGGAGGGGGTAGATCAGTGTCTCTGTGCCCCTGTGTATTGGGGAGGGGGCAGATCAGTGTCACTGTGCCCCTGTGTATTGGGGAGGGGGTAGATCAGTGTCACTGTGCCCCTGTGTATTGGGGAGGGGGTAGATCAGTGTCTCTGTGCCCCTGTGTATTGGGGAGGGGGCAGATCAGTGTCTCTGTGCCCCTGTGTATTGGGGAGGGGGTGGATCAGTGTCACTGTGCCCCTGTGTATTGGGGAGGGGGTAGATCAGTGTCACTGTGCCCCTGTGTATTGGGGAGGGGGTAGATCAGTGTCACTGTACCCCTGTGTATTGGGGAGGGGGCAGATCAGTGTCACTGTGCCCTGTGTATTGGGGAGGGTGTAGATCAGTGTCTCTGTGCCCCTGTGTATTGGGGAGGGGGTAGATCAGTGTCACTGTACCCCTGTGTATTGGGGAGGGGGCAGATCAGTGTCACTGTGCCCCTGTGTATTGGGGATGGGGTAGATCAGTGTCACTGTGCCCCTGTGTATTGGGGAGGGGGTAGATCAGTGTCACTGTGCCCCTGTGTATTGGGGAGGGGGTAGATCAGTGTCACTGTGCCCCTGTGTATTGGGGAGGGGGTAGATCAGTGTCTCTGTGCCCCTGTGTATTGGGGAGGGGGCAGATCAGTGTCACTGTGCCCCTGTGTATTGGGGAGGGGGTAGATCAGTGTCACTGTGCCCCTGTGTATTGGGGAGGGGGTAGATCAGTGTCATTGTGCCCCTGTGTATTGGGGAGGGGGTAGATCAGTGTCTCTGTGCCCCTGTGTATTGGGGAGGGGGTAGATCAGTGTCACTGTGCCCCTGTGTATTGGGGAGGGGGTAGATCAGTGTCTCTGTGCCCCTGTGTATTGGGGATGGGGTAGATCAGTGTCACTGTGCCCCTGTGTATTGGGGAGGGGGTAGATCAGTGTCACTGTGCCCCTGTGTATTGGGGAGGGGGTAGATCAGTGTCACTGTGCCCCTGTGTATTGGGGAGGGGGCAGATCAGTGTCACTGTGCCCCTGTGTATTGGGGAGGGGGTAGATCAGTGTCACTGTGCCCCTGTGTATTGGGGAGGGGGTAGATCAGTGTCACTGTGCCCTGTGTATTGGGGAGGGGGTAGATCAGTGTCACTGTACCCCTGTGTATTGGGGAGGGGGTAGATCAGTGTCTCTGTGCCCCTGTGTATTGGGGAGGGGGTAGATCAGTGTCACTGTACCCCTGTGTATTGGGAGGGGGTAGATCAGTGTCACTGTGCCCCTGTGTATTGGGGATGGGGTAGATCAGTGTCACTGTGCCCTGTGTATTGGGGAGGGGGTAGATCAGTGTCACTGTACCCCTGTGTATTGGGGAGGGGGTAGATCAGTGTCTCTGTGCCCCTGTGTATTGGGGAGGGGGTAGATCAGTGTCACTGTGCCCCTGTGTATTGGGGAGGGGGTAGATCAGTGTCACTGTGCCCTGTGTATTGGGGATGGGGTAGATCAGTGTCACTGTGCCCTGTGTATTGGGGAGGGGGTAGATCAGTGTCACTGTACCCCTGTGTATTGGGGAGGGGGTAGATCAGTGTAACTGTGCCCCTGTGTATTGGGGAGGGGGCAGATCAGTGTCACTGTGCCCCTGTGTATTGGGGAGGGGGTAGATCAGTGTCACTGTGCCCTGTGTATTGGGGAGGGGGTAGATCAGTGTCACTGTGCCCCTGTGTATTGGGGAGGGGGTAGATCAGTGTCACTGTGCCCTGTGTATTGGGGAGGGGGTAGATCAGTGTCACTGTGCCCCTGTGTATTGGGGAGGGGGCAGATCAGTGTCACTGTGCCCCTGTGTATTGGGGAGGGGGCAGATCAGTGTCACTGTGCCCCTGTGTATTGCGGAGGGGGCAGATCAGTGTCACTGTGCCCCTGTGTATTGGGGAGGGGGCAGATCAGTGTCACTGTGCCCTGTGTATTGGGGAGGGGGTAGATCAGTGTCACTGTGCCCCTGTGTATTGGGGAGGGGGTAGATCAGTGTCACTGTGCCCCTGTGTATTGGGGAGGGGGTAGATCAGTGTCACTGTGCCCCTGTGTATTGGGGAGGGGGTAGATCAGTGTCTCTGTACCCCTGTGTATTGGGAGGGGGTAGATCAGTGTCACTGTACCCCTGTGTATTGGGAGGGGGTAGATCAGTGTCACTGTGCCCTGTGTATTGGGGAGGGGGTAGATCAGTGTCACTGTGCCCTGTGTATTGGGGAGGGGGTAGATCAGTGTCACTGTGCCCCTGTGTATTGGGAGGGGGTAGATCAGTGTCACTGTACCCCTGTGTATTGGGAGGGGGTAGATCAGTGTCACTGTGCCCTGTGTATTGGGGAGGGGGTAGATCAGTGTCACTGTACCCCTGTGTATTGGGAGGGGGTAGATCAGTGTCACTGTGCCCTGTGTATTGGGGAGGGGGTAGATCAGTGTCATTGTGCCCCTGTGTATTGGGGAGGGGGTAGATCAGTGTCATTGTGCCCCTGTGTATTGGGGAGGGGGTAGATCAGTGTCATTGTGCCCCTGTGTATTGGGAGGGAAGGGAAGGCGCAGGATTTGGGGGTCATTGTCACGGGGCGGGAGGATTTTTCATCGTACTCACTATCTGTCTTTGCAGTGACAGTCACGTCCAGATGTTGGAGGACTGTGTCAGTGAGACCATACATGAGCACAACAAGCTGGCGGCCGGGTCAGACCAGTAAGTCCTCCCCTCCCCCACCTACCTTCCTCGTACAGACCAGAGGGGACTATTACTAATAACCCCCCTCTTATTAAGTCTCATGCAGATCCAGAAGTGCGAGCTGGTGCTAATCCACACGTATCCGGTCGGCGACGAAAGCCTCGTGTCTGATCGTCCCAAGAAAGAGGTAAGTCCTTCAGTCCGTCTTTGCTAAAAATTAACTTTAGCCGTAAACTTTTGGAAGCCTCTTCAGTTTTACAGACCATGAGACATCATGGTCATTGGTTCCCAGCTCAGTCCCATTCAAGGCGTCGCATTGAGCTGCAATACCAAGCACAGCCACTATACGACCTACGGCGCTGTGCTTGGTTTGTAGCATTCACTACGAGTCCTGGGTGTCACACTGCCGCCGATCGTAATGGATGACCTATCCTAAAGATAGGTTATCAATTATTAAGGCTGGCACACCCCTTTAAGACGTTTGCTCCCCCCCTCCTCCTCACTGTGCTCCGTTCTCCGCAGCTGTCCTCGGTATTAACCAGTGAGGTCCACAGTGTCCGGGCCGGCAGACATCTTTCCACTAAACTAAACCAACTGGTACAACTCCACTTCGACCTGGCGTCCACCACGATCACCAACATCCCCATGAAGGTAAGACCCCCCCGGCCCCCTCCTCCAGACGCTCTTCTGCTTCTTTTATTTTCTTTCGTAAACTATTTTGCTTTTGTTTTGGTTTTTTTTGTTGCTTTTTTTTGTTATTTTTTTCCCTCTCCATATCATATTTTTCTGTTTTTTACTAGCCCACAATCAGTGTCTGTGATCAGGTTAGTACATTTTGGAAACCGCCTCTCTCCAGTACGAGCAAAATCAGCCCTTAGATTGTGTCGCCGGATAAAACTGGCTTCCTGCCTATGACAAAAACATATATTAAAAACCAAAAATCCCCCCTTCCCCCGATCCCTCGCTGCGTGGGTTGTAGCTGCATAGAAGTCCTTCTCCTCCCCCCACCCCTCCCCATGTGTACTGTGGTGTCTTTTCCGTGTGTTTTTTGCCCGTTTTCTCCCACCTTGTGTAACCTCTGGTGAGATCTAACCTGCGCTCAGAGTCTCCCGGCTTTGCCGCCTTTTGGAAACTAATGAAACCGATAAATTTACCCATAATACCCCTTGTTGCAATGTGATATTGTACTGTGCGAAGGAGCGAGCATTTACCCCTAAGATAAAATAACAAGATGAGTCAGTGGTTAAAGTTTTCTTTCTCAAGTTATCTGTTTCTGGGAAAGCTGAGTGACAACCAATACAGAGATTTAGCATCGATGGCCTGTCTTTAGGGCTCATTCAGACAACTATATTATATAGAGCGGATTACAGCTGCGACTAATGAACCGAACTAACTGCATCATAGTTACTTCTCACCCAGCTTTCTCTGGAGCAGATGAACTGTGTGACTGATTAATATGTTGTTTTATTTTATGTTGGGGTGAAATGCTTTCTATTTTATTCTTCACCATTGACTTTATCTTCAGATGTGGAAATTCTGGCTGAAATGCAATAAACGTAGAGCCTAATGATTAACTTTACATACTCCAGAGCTGCGCTCATTATTCTGCTGGTGCAGTCACTGTGTACATACATTACATTACTTATCCTGTATTATACTCCAGAGCTGCGCTCACTATTCTGCTGGTACAGTCACTGTGTACATACATTACATTACTTATCCTGTATTATACTCCAGAGCTGCGCTCACTATTCTGCTGGTACAGTCACTGTGTACATCCATTACATTACTTATCCTGTATTATACTCCAGAGCTGCGCTCATTATTCTGCTGGTGCAGTCACTGTGTACATACATTACATTACTTATCCTGTATTATACTCCAGAGCTGCGCTCACTATTCTGCTGGTACAGTCACTGTGTACATACATTACATTACTTATCCTGTATTATACTCCAGAGCTGCGCTCACTATTCTGCTGGTACAGTCACTGTGTACATCCATTACATTACTTATCCTGTATTATACTCCAGAGCTGCGCTCATTATTCTGCTGGTGCAGTCACTGTGTACATACATTACATTACTTATCCTGTATTATACTCCAGAGCTGCGCTCAATATTCTGCTGGTGCAGTCACTGTGTACATACATTACATTACTTATCCTGTATTATACTCCAGAGCTGCGCTCACTATTCTGCTGGTGCAGTCACTGTGTACATACATTACATTACTTATCCTGTATTATACTCCAGAGCTGCGCTCAATATTCTGCTGGTGCAGTCACTGTGTACATACATTACATTACTTATCCTGTATTATACTCCAGAGCTGCGCTCACTATTCTGCTGGTGCAGTCACTGTGTACATACATTACATTACTTATCCTGTATTATACTCCAGAGCTGCGCTCACTATTCTGCTGGTGCAGTCACTGTGTACATACATTACATTACTTATCCTGTATTATACTCCAGAGCTGCGCTCACTATTCTGCTGGTGCAGTCACTGTGTACATACATTACATTACTTATCCTGTATTATACTCCAGAGCTGCGCTCACTATTCTGCTGGTACAGTCACTGTGTACATACATTACATTACTTATCCTGTATTATACTCCAGAGCTGCGCTCACTATTCTGCTGGTACAGTCACTGTGTACATACATTACATTACTTATCCTGTATTATACTCCAGAGCTGTGCTCACTATTCTGCTGGTACAGTCACCGTGTACTTACATTACATTACTTATCCTGTATTATACTCCAGAGCTGCGCTCACTATTCTGCTGGTACAGTCACTGTGTACTTACATTACATTACTTATCCTGTATTATACTCCAGAGCTGCGCTCACTATTCTGCTGGTGCAGTCACTGTGTACATACATTACATTACTTATCCTGTATTATACTCCAGAGCTGCGCTCACTATTCTGCTGGTACATACATTACTTATCCTGTATTATACTCCAGAGCTGCGCTCAATATTCTGCTGGTGCAGTCACTGTGTACATACATTACATTACTTATCCTGTATTATACTCCAGAGCTGCGCTCACTATTCTGCTGGTGCAGTCACTGTGTACATACATTACATTACTTATCCTGTATTATACTCCAGAGCTGCACTCACTATTCTGCTGGTGCAGTCACTGTGTACATGCATTACATTACTTATCCTGTATTATACTCCAGAGCTGCGCTCACTATTCTGCTGGTACAGTCACTGTGTACATACATTACTTATCCTGTATTATACTCCAGAGCTGCGCTCACTATTCTGCTGGTGCAGTCACTGTGTACATACATTACATTACTTCTCCTGTATTATACTCCAGAGCTGCGCTCACTATTCTGCTGGTACAGTCACTGTGTACATACATTACATTACTTATCCTGTATTATCCTTCAGAGCTGCGCTCACTATACTGCTGGTGCAGTCACTGTGTACATACATTACATTACTTATCCTGTATTATACCCCAGAGCTGCGCTCACTATTCTGCTGGTACAGTCACTGTGTACATACATTACATTACTTATCCTGTATTATCCTTCAGAGCTGCACTCACTATTCTGCTGGTGCAGTCACTGTGTACATACATTACATTACTTATCCTGTATTATACTCCAGAGCTGAGCTCACTATTCTGCAGGTACAGTCACTGTGTACATACATTACATTACTTATCCTGTATTATACTCCAGAGCTGCGCTCACTATTCTGCTGGTACAGTCACTGTGTACATACATTACATTACTTATCCTGTATTATACTCCAGAGCTGCGCTCACTATTCTGCTGGTACAGTCACTGTGTACATACATTACATTACTTATCCTGTATTATACTCCAGAGCTGCACTCACTATTCTGCTGGTACAGTCACTGTGTACATACATTACATTACTTATCCTGTATTATACTCCAGAGCTGCGCTCACTATTCTGCTGGTGCAGTCACTGTGTACATACATTATATTACTTATCCTGTATTATACTCCAGAGCTGCGCTCCCTATTCAGTTACATTCTGTATTCTACTCGCTTGTTTTTGTATTTTAGCCAGACTTTCCCCTATACCAGGTAGCAGTGACTGGTAGCCGTGTTATTGTCCATACCAACCTATTACCATGATGGGGCGCTGTTGGTCTAATCTCCGTTTGTCACCCGCACAGCTTCTCCTGATTTGACCTCCGGATTTTCAGGTCTTTCTTTCATTCCTTCTCTCTTTTCTGTGTTTCCATCAAGGAAGAACAACACGCCAACACTTCTGCTAACTACGATGTGGAGCTTCTTCACCACAAGGAGGCGCACTTAGAGTTTATAAAAAGCGGTATGTTGTCTCTGTGAAGGAATGGACCTGTCTTTGCCTCCTGCAGACTCCTATGCTGAAATGCTCTGTGCTGCTCAGAATAATGCCCCGTCCTCTTTTCATCTGTGCTCACATAATTTACTGACTCAATGTTCTGTCATCACTGCCGTTATCTCATGAGTACACTAATTTGCTGAAATCCTCTGTGCTGCTGGAAAGACCCTTCTCTTTCGCTCCATTCCCTTCATTGACCCCATCACATGATCACTCTGAACCAATTATAATTCTGTACAATCCTTTTTCCGTATGTACAATCTGCCCCCCTCCCATGAGATCAGCAAACGCCTCTGCTGAAATACTCTGTGCTGCTGTGGATTCTTCTCTTTCCCTTCTCTCTCTCCCTGTGATCTCCTGTTGGTATCCATTTCCTTCCTCACACCATGACGACGTCTTTCTGGCCTTCATTGGCATCAAATATTCACACGTCTTCTTTCCTGAAATACTCTGTGCTGCTTGAAATATCCTCGAACCCCTTTGCTTCGACCCTGGAATTTTAGATCTGATTTTTTTTTTTGCTTCTCAGGGGACGGACATGTCGGTAACAGTCGAGAAGCCACTCTTAAAGACACAGTCACTTTAAAATGGTGCACGCCGAGGACGAACAGTGTGGGTCAGTATGGGCAATACCGTTTAGTGACTTTTCTCTCAGCTGATTGGTCAAAATAGATCACCTGATGGGAAGTTGTCAGAGACCAATCTTGGCCAATCAGTTATTGGGTAGTTAAGCGGGGGCGGGGTTTTGACTTCCTGAAAGCCAACCTATGAGAATCCTGATACTTTGGTCTGTTACCTAATCCGTCTTCTCTCTCGCTCCCCATAGAGTTGCATTATTGTACCGGAGCCTTCCGGATCTCCCCCGTAGACGTGAACAGCCGACCGTCATCCTGCCTAACCAACTTCTTGTTAAATGGTGAGAACTCAGAATACTTTGTGGTTTATTAGGACGCGTCAGGTTAAAGGGACGGGCCGTTATATGACTCCGTTCCTTGCAGGTCGGTCGGTGCTTCTGGAGCAGCCGCGAAAATCCGGATCTAAAGTCATCAGTCACATGCTGAGCAGTCACGGAGGGGAAATCTTCCTGCACGTCCTGAGCAGCTCCCGCTCCATCCTGGAGGATCCTCCATCAATAAGTGAGGGCTGCGGAGGGAGAGTCACCGATTATAGGATCACGGTACGCAAGAGGCGCTGCGCATTGTATAGTGGCTGAAATTGTAATGTATGTACACAGTGACTGCACCAGCAGAATAGTGAGCGCAGCTCTGGAGTATAATACAGGATAAGTAATGTAATGTATGTACACAGTGACTGTACCAGCAGAATAGTGAGCGCAGCTCTGGAGTATAATACAGGATAAGTAATGTAATGTATGTACACAGTGACTGTACCAGCAGAATAGTGAGCGCAGCTCTGGAGTATAATACAGGATAAGTAATGTAATGTATGTACACAGTGACTGTACCAGCAGAATAGTGAGTGCAGCTCTGGAGTATAATACAGGATAAGTAATGTAATGTATGTACACAGTGACTGTACCAGCAGAATAGTGAGTTCAGCTCTGGAGTATAATACAGGATAAGTAATGTAATGTATGTACACAGTGACTGTACCAGCAGAATAGTGAGTTCAGCTCTGGAGTATAATACAGGATAAGTAATGTAATGTATGTACGCAGTGACTGTACCGGCAAAATAGTGAGCGCAGCTCTGGAGTATAATACAGGATAAGTAATGTAATATATGTACACAGTGACTGCACCAGCAGAATAGTGAGCGCAGCTCTGGAGTATAATACAGGATAAGTAATGTAATGTATGTACACAGTGACTGCACCAGCAGAATAGTGAGTGCAGCTCTGGAGTATAATACAGGATAAGTAATGTAATGTATGTACACAGTGACTGCACCAGCAGAATAGTGAGCGCAGCTCTGGAGTATAATACAGGATAAGTAATGTAATGTACCGTATTTTTCGGACTATAAGACACACTTTTTTTCCCCCAAATTTGGGGGGAAAAGAAGGGTGCGTCTTATAGTCCGAATGTGGCGCCTGGCATCCGCTGTACTAGAGAGACGGATGCCGGCAAGGGATAGACGCCGGGGCCTGAGACATCGTTGCGCTCCTCTGCCCTGCATGAAGCCAGCAGCGGCAGGGGCGATGCTATTCCGCTCCTCCGTCCCCCCGCCGCTGGCTTCATGCAGGACAGTGGAGCGCAGCGATGTCTCAGGCCCAGCACCTGTGCCAGCGTCTATCCCTCCCCGGCATCCGCCTCTCTAGTACAGCGGATGCCGGGTCAGTATCGGTGGCCCCTTCTCCCCCGGGGCCGGTCCCCACCGGCCCCGTACCTGTGAAGTTGCAGGCCGGCTCTTGCGCGGCGATATCGCAGGAGCCGACCTGTTCGGGTGACAGCCGGGAGCCTACTGAGGCTCCCAGGCCTGTCACTGCTGTATTAGTATTGCGGCTGGTCTCTATGACCAGCCGTAATACTAATAGACAGAATGTCCCATAGATGGCAATACAGTTGTATTGCCGTCTATGGGACTTGCAATCAAGTGACCGCGGGTGACCCGGGGGGGAATAAAATAGTAAAAAAAAAAAAAAGCTTTAAAAATATAAATAAAAGTTCTAAATCACCTCCTGTCCCTAGAAAATAAAATAAAATAAAAAAAAAAAATATATATATATATATATATATATATATATATATATATATATATATATATATATATATATATATTTATATATCCTATTAATATTATAAATGTGAAAGTTTGTGAGTTTGGATGTTTGTGGGTTTGTGTGTTTGGATGTTCGGATGTTTGTTCCTTAATCACGCAAAACCCGCTCGACCGATTTGGCTGAAATTTTCCACAAACATAGTCACTACACTCGATTGCGCAATAGGCTACTTTTCGTCACAATAGCGCACATACGTTTGTGCCAGGACCCCCACAAAACCCAAACGCACACCACCATCTCTGCAATCTCACACACTTTGGACCATAGCAAGCCACAAAATTCCTATTGCCCTCTGCAGCCTCGCCCCTCACCCCACACAATCACATATACATATACTTTACCACTTTGCCCCTCACCTTAACGATACTCCAGGAGGCGCTCTTTAACGCTCCGGAGCAGCCATGTTTGCCAACCCCCACCGCTCTGACAATCCGCGACACCCCCCACCCATGTCAATACCCCTAGGCGGTCTAATAAATGCAAAAAAAAAAGTTTAAAAAAAACTACAAAAAAATATAAAAACAAATAAAAAGGATTAAAAATTCAAATCACCCCCCTTTCCCTAGAACACATATAAAAGTAGTTAAAAACTGTGAAACACATACATGTTAGGTATCCCTGTGTCGGAAATCGCCCGCTCTACAAAGCTATACAAATATTTTTCCTGTTCGGTAAACGCCGTAGCGGGAAAAATGGTCAAAAGTGCCAAACCGCCGTTTTTTCACTCTTTTGATTCTGATAAGAATTTGAATAAAAAGTGATCAAAGCAATAACATTTCCCGAAAATTGTAGAACTAAAAAGTACACCCGACCTCGCAAAAAAAGACGCCCTATACATCCCCCTACACGGACGTATACAAAAGTTACGACTGTCGGAATATGGCGACTTTTCAAAAAAAAATGTTTTAACACAGTTTTGGATTTTTTTAAGGGGTCAAAATGTAAATAAAACCATATAAATTTGGTATCCCCGGAATCGTAACGAAACACAGAATACAGGGGACAGGTCATTTTGGTTGCATAGTGAACGCCGTAAAACCAAAGCCCCTAAGAAAGTCGCACAAATGCATTTTTTGGTCAAATCCACCCCATTCAGAATTTTTTCCCTGCTTCCCAGTACATTATATAGAATAATTAATGGTGGCATCATGAAGAAAAATTTGTCCCAAGAAAAATTAAGACCTCATATGGCTCTGGGAGCGGAGAAATAAAAAAGTTATGGGGTTTAGAAGGAGGGGAGTCAAAAATGAAAAACCAAAATCAAAAAATGCCATCGACGGGAAGGGGTTAACTTCAAATACTTCTGTCCCAAAGTCACTATGTAAAGTTTCTCACAACACCGTATATATAGCAGCTCAAATACAAAGTAACTGCAACACAAAAGTCTCACGTATTCTCTAAATTACAGCAAAAACAAGATACAAACTTACATTTCATATCCCAGACCTTATACACAGTACGAAAACCTTACCCGCGCCTGTATATACCCACTGCTACAATCACTGCAGACGAAGTCGTGGGTACCAGCTAGTATATCATAAACCACCGGGGTTTTTTTCAATACAATGTGATCTAAGCAATAGATATTCCCCAAAATGGTATAACTAAAAAGTACAGCTGGCCCCGCAAAAAAAAACACTCTATGCATCCCCGTACAGTTGCAGGGTCACCTGTCAATGTGGCCTTGCAGCTGTTGCAAAACTACAACTCCCATATATTAAATATTTTACCATTTTTTGCTTCAAAATTTTTTTTCCTTATTTTCCTCCTCTAAAACCTAGGTGCGTCTTATAGTCCGAAAAATACGGTATGTACACAGTGACTGCACCAGCAGAATAGTGAGTGCAGCCCTGGAGTATAATACAGGATAAGTAATGTATGTACACAGTGACTGCACCAGCAGAATAGTGAGCGCAGCTCTGGAGTATAATACAGGATAAGTAATGTAATGTATGTACACAGTGACTGCACCAGCAGAATAGTGAGCGCAGCTCTGGAGTATAATACAGGATAAGTAATGTAATGTATGTACACAGTGACTGCACCAGCAGAATAGTGAGCGCAGCTCTGGAGTATAATACAGGATAAGTAATGTAATGTATGTACACAGTGACTGTACCAGCAGAATAGTGAGCGCAGCTCTGGAGTATAATACAGGATAAGTAATGTAATGTATGTACACAGTGACTGTACCAGCAGAATAGTGAGCGCAGCTCTGGAGTATAATACAGGATAAGTAATGTAATGTATGTACACAGTGGCTGTACCAGCAGAATAGTGAGCGCAGCTCTGGAGTATAATACAGGATAAGTAATGTAATGTATGTACACAGTGACTGTACCAGCAGAATAGTGAGCGCAGCTCTGGAGTATAATACAGGATAAGTAATGTAATGTATGTACACAGTGACTGTACCAGCAGAATAGTGAGCGCAGCTCTGGAGTATAATACAGGATAAGTAATGTAATGTATGTACACAGTGACTGCACCAGCAGAATAGTGAGCGCAGCTCTGGAGTATAATACAGGATAAGTAATGTAATGTATGTACACAGTGACTGCACCAGCAGAATAGTGAGCGCAGCTCTGGAGTATAATACAGGATAAGTAATGTAAATGTAATTGAAATTAAATGTAACTAAATCTTTTTCCCTTGAATGATTTATTCTTTCCTGGCTAGTTCTGGATACCTCCTATATCATAATATATAACTGACTCCTCCTCTACTTTTAGGATTTTGGGGAGTTCATGAGAGAGAACCGCCTCATGCCTTTCCTAGACACTCGCTATAAACTGGACGGCACGGTAGAGATCCCCCTGGAGAGGGCGAAGAGCCAGCTGGAGAGATATACGCGCTACTGGCCCATGATCATCTCCCAGACCACCATATTCAATATGCAAGCTGTAAGTAGGGGCGTCTGTGCTAAAGTCATACCAGGGGTTCAGTATTTAAAATATTAGGAATGGTGGTGACCCCCTTCTGCTCCCCCGCAGGTGGTGCCTCTCGCCAACGTCATTGTCAAGGAGAGTCTCACCGAAGACGACGTCCTGAACTGTCAGAAAACCATCTACAACCTGGTGGACATGGAGAGGAAGAACGACCCGCTCCCTATATCTACTGCAGGGACCAGGGGCAAAGGGCCGAAGAGGTATTATCAGCATGGTTTGTTACAGTGTGTCAGAGCGGTTAGAGGGCGGTCTTTTAATGAGAGAGGGGAAACTGTCGGCAAACATGGCACTTTCTGGTACTGTAGCAGTCACAAGGTCTCGGGCCATGCCGGGGGATGCCAAACTAACAAATTTCCGCCCTTTATACCCTTGAGTGGCCGATTCCTTTGTTTGGAGGGAGTTATTCTGATTCTTCTCCCATTAACCCTTCCAGGGACGAGCAGTACCGGATAATGTGGAATGAGCTGGAGACTCTGGTCCGGGCCCACGTCAACAGCTCCGACAAGCACCAGCGGGTGATGGAGTGTCTCCAGGCCTGCCGGAGTAAACCACCCGAGGAGGAAGAACGCAAGAAGCGTGGCAGAAAGCGGGAAGACAAGGAAGAGAAGTCTGATAAAGCGGCGAAGGATTACGACCATGACAAGAAGTGGTCAGAGTCCGAGAGGTAAGTCGCAACATGGCTGCGGTTTTGGTTGTACGATGAGCGTGGTGGCCGATAACACCGTGTTTCGTCGCGGCCTTCATTACACCTCTGACATCGGTTGTAGGATGAAAACGTCTATAGACAGAGAAAAAGAGGAGGTGATGGAGACGGAGGTGATCAAGGACTCCCCCGACTCGCCAGAGCCCCCCAACAAGAAGCCTCACATTGCGGTGGAGGATGTGGCACCAGTAGAGAAGTCTAAAGGTCAGTTGGGTTAATGGCGTCCTCTACTAGGGTTCGTAGGCGGACCCCTCTATTAATCAGGGGCGGCCCCCATAGTGGGTGGGGGCCGCCACTAGTCTCGGTTTATTGCTGCACATCATGACAACTCTTCCTGGCAATGTCCCCTGCAGGCCCCATGTCTCTGCTGTCTCTGTGGAGCAATAGAATAAACACTGCAAATTCCCGGAAGCATCAGGAGTTTATCGGACGCGTGAACTCGGTCAATAACAAGGCGGAGCTATACCAGCACCTCAAGGAGGAGAACGGGTAAGGGGCGGAGACTACATGGTGGGGGGGGAGGGGTATATGGAGCTAATCCAAAAATACCTGATGTGTCACCGTAATGGGTATGTGGGGGATATTTTTGTACTCATGGATGCTCACATTCTCACTTTTGTTGTCTGATTTGTGTACAAACACTCACTCTCTGTATGGCTTTCACGCTCTGTCTGGGACTCTCTTTCTTGCTTACTCGCACACGGTCTCTGGCTCTCTCTTTCTCTCCCATGCATGCTATCACTGGCACTCTCTTTCTCTCCTATGCACGCTGTCTCTGGCTCTCTCTTTCTCTCCCATGCACGCGGTCTCTGGCTCTCTCTTTCTCTCCCATGAACGCTGTCTCTGGCTCTCTCTTTCTCTCCCATGAACGCTGTCTCTGGCTCTCTCTTTCTCTCCCATGCACGCTGTCTCTGGCTCTCTTTCTCTCCCATGCACGCTATCTCTGGCTCTCTTTCTCTCCCATGCACGTTGTCTCTGACTCTCTCTTCCTCTCCCATGCACGCTGTCTCTGGCTCTCTCTCCCATGCACGCTGTCTCTGGCACTCTCTTTCTCTCCCATGCACGCTGTCTCTGGCTCTCTCTTCCTCTCCCATGCTCGCTGTCTCTGGCTCTCTCTTCCTCTCTCATGCACGCTGTCTCTGGCTCTTTTTCTCTCCCATGCACGCTGTCTCTGGCTTTCTCTCCCATGCACGCTGTCTCTGGCTCTCTTTCTCTCCCATGAACGCTGTCTCTGGCTCTCTCTTTCTCTCCCATGCACGCTGTCTCTGGCTCTCTTTCTCTCCCATGAACGCTGTCTCTGGCTCTCTCTTTCTCTCCCATGAACGCTGTCTCTGGCACTCTTTCTCTCCCATGCACACTGTCTCTGGCTCTCTCTTTCTCTCCCATGAACGCTGTCTCTGGCTCTCTCTTTCTCTCCCATGCACGCTGTCTCTGGCTCTCTTTCTCTCCCATGAACGCTGTCTCTGGCTCTCTTTCTCTCCCATGCACGCTGTCTCTGGCTCTCTTTCTCTCCCATGAACGCTGTCTCTGGCTCTCTCTTTCTCTCCCATGAACACTGTCTCTGTCTCTCTCTTTCTCTCCCATGCACGCTGTCTCTGTCTCTCTCTTTCTCTCCCATGCACGCTGTCTCTGTCTCTCTCTTTCTCTCCCATGCACGCTGTCTCTGTCTCTCTCTTTCTCTCCCATGCACGCTGTCTCTGGCTCTCTCTTTCTCTCCCATGCACGCTGTCTCTGTCTCTCTCTTTCTCTCCCATGCACGCTGTCTCTGGCTCTCTCTTTCTCTCCCATACATGCTGTCTCTGGCTCTCTCTTCCTGTACCATACACGCTATCTCTGACTCTTTCTCTCCCATGCATGCTGTCTCTCTCTTTCTCTCCCATGCACGCTGTCTCTGGCTCTCTCTTTCTCTCCCATACATGCTGTCTCTGGCTCTCTCTTTCTCTCCCATGCACGCTATCACTGGCTCTCTCTCTCTTCCATGCACACTGTTTCTGGCTCTCTCTTTTTCTCCCATGCACGCTGTCTCTGACTCTCTCTCCCATGCTCGCTGTCATTACCCTTGTTTTGCACTTGTTACTTTGTATACAGAAGGATCTCTTGCTCCCTGGAAACCATCAACAAGCAGGCTGAGTGCTGTTGTCTGGCCATGTGTGTATTTCTACATGAATTATGGCTTGTGTATTCATATATGGCTATCCACATAGACTAATACCCAGATGTGTCAGCAGCTTGTTGATGGTTTCCAACTTTAGGAAAAAAAAAAAAATTCTGTTTTTTTTTTTTTTGTGCAAAATTTTAACGCTACCCCATTCCAAAAATATTATTTGGAATGCAAATTTGTTTAAGCCCCGCCTCTTTCTGATTGGTTGCCATTTTTCCGCAGATCCGACGCCATTGAGAACGGGAAGACCGGCAGACAGTGAAAACACCCCCTTCCAACTTGCGACGCCGGACGATCATAAATTCCCTGACCTTATGGACTTTACAAACTGATTTTTACTCGTTTCTCCTCTTTATAAAAATTTTTTTGTAAAGAAGGCTAAAGAAAAAAAAAAAAAAAAAAAAACCCCAAAAACTTTAAACTAAAATTTAAATTTGGTTTAAAATCCACCTAAAAAAAATAAAGTTGTCTTCAATTTTTTAAATTTTCATTTTTACATTTTTGTGCAAATTTTATACAATTTCCTAGAAAAATATTCTGCCCTGATCTGGGTTTGTGGTGAAACGTTACTCTAGGCCTAGTGGACGTCCCCTACGTATAATCAAGAAAAGTACATGTAGTACGCCCCCCCCCCCCCCCCCCCCCAAAACCCCTGTACTGTCAGGGGAAAGGGTAGGGTTGAGCCGATCTTGAGATTTTAGGATCGATTTTAAAATCCGATTTTCGATCATTTTCCAGCCGATCCCGAACGTGAAATTTGCTCGATCGCCGATTTTTCTGCTTTTACTGTAGACAATCCCACCCCATCGTTTTAAGGCTCGCCTTATAATACAGTCTAATTACCATCAGGTTGTGGTTTACTCTCTTTAACTTTCAGATTGTGGATTTGGCAGGTACCATGCCCACATCGCCCAGGCTATTTATGTAGAGGGAGTGTGGCCCGACTACGTTATTTGTGCTACAGATAAGTGATATTGCGCTTCCCACCCCAGGCACCAGCAAAGTACCGCAGTGTTCTGTAAAATTGTGTCACCCAAATTGTGCACAAGCGTCATCCTGCAATGTAGATGTGACTCTGGAAAGTGGCCGGGGGGCAAAAACCCTGCACTTCCTATAATTACGTAAATCTCTCAATCACCATCACCGGGTAACAGGATTATAAGCTCCACAACAACAACTGTGTAAACTATAATATGAACAGTGACCGGAATGTTTATAGGAGGGATAATCCTCCCTATAAGTAATCCCTACAACATGAGTAACAGCTACTAGAAATGGAGGGAGTGTAATACACTTCTGCTATAGACTCAAAATAGAACTGCGAGCAGTATTATAGTAGTTATATTCTTGTACATAGGAGCAGTATTATAATAGTTATATTCTTGTACATAGGAGCAGTATTATAGTAGTTATATTCTTGTACATAGGAGCAGTATTATAGTAGTTATATTCTTGTACATAGGGACAGTATTATAGTAGTTATATTCTTGTACATAGGGAGCAGTATTATAGTAGTTATATTCTTGTACATAGGAGCAGTATTATAGTAGTTATATTCTTCTACATAGGAGCAGTATTATAGTAGTTATATTCTTGTACATAGGAGCAGTATTATAGTAGTTATATTCTTGTACATAGGAGGTAGTATTATAGTAGTTATATTCTTGTACATAGGAGGTAGTATTATAGTAGTTATATTCTTGTACATAGGAGGTAGTATTATAGTAGTTATATTCTTGTACATAGGAGGTAGTATTATAGTAGTTATATTCTTGTACATAGGAGGTAGTATTATAGTAGTTATATTCTTGTACATAGGGAGCAGTATTATAGTAGTTATATTCCTGTACATAGGAGTAGTATTATAGTAGTTATATTCTTGTACATAGGAGGTAGTATTATAGTAGTTATATTCTTGTACATAGGAGGTAGTATTATAGTAGTTATATTCTTGTACATAGGGGCAGTATTATAGTAGTTATATTCTTGTACATAGGGAGCAGTATTATAGTAGTTATATTCTTGTACATAGGAGGTAGTATTATAGTAGTTATATTCTTGTACATAGGGAGCAGTATTATAGTAGTTATATTCTTGTACATAGGAGTAGTATTATAGTAGTTATATTCTTGTACATAGGAGGTAGTATTATAGTAGTTATATTCTTGTACATAGGGAGCAGTATTATAGTAGTTATATTCTTGTACATAGGAGTAGTATTATAGTAGTTATATTCCTGTACATAGGAGTAGTATTATAGTAGTTATATTCTTGTACATAGGAGGTAGTATTATAGTAGTTATATTCTTGTACATAGGGAGCAGTATTATAGTAGTTATATTCCTGTACATAGGAGTAGTATTATAGTAGTTATATTCTTGTACATAGGAGGTAGTATTATAGTAGTTATATTCTTGTACATAGGGGCAGTATTATAGTAGTTATATTCTTGTACATAGGAGTAGTATTATAGTAGTTATATTCTTGTACATAGGAGCAGTATTATAGTAGTTATATTCTTGTACATAGGAGCAGTATTATAGTAGTTATATTCTTGTACATAGGAGCAGTATTATAGTAGTTATATTCTTGTACATAGGAGTAGTATTATAGTAGTTATATTCTTGTACATAGGAGCAGTATTATAGTAGTTATATTCTTGTACATAGGAGGTAGTATTATAGTAGTTATATTCTTGTACATAGGAGGTAGTATTATAGTAGTTATATTCTTGTACATAGGAGGTAGTATTATAGTAGTTATATTCTTGTACATAGGAGGTAGTATTATAGTAGTTATATTCTTGTACATAGGAGCAGTATTATAGTAGTTATATTCTTGTACATAGGAGTAGTATTATAGTAGTTATATTCTTGTACATAGGGGCAGTATTATAGTAGTTATATTCTTGTACATAGGAGTAGTATTATAGTAGTTATATTCTTGTACATAGGAGTAGTATTATAGTAGTTATATTCTTGTACATAGGAGCAGTATTATAGTAGTTATATTCTTGTACATAGGAGTAGTATTATAGTAGTTATATTATTGTACATAGGAGCAGTATTATAGTAGATATATTCTTGTATATAGGGGGCAGTATTATAGTAGTTATATTCTTGTACATAGGAGGCAGTATTATAGTAGTTATATTCTTGTACATAGGAGTAGTATTATAGTAGTTATATTCTGTATCCTAGTTGGTCAGTGACTTGTATTCTCCCTCAGTCTTTTCTCTATTAATTTCTAGTACACATATCTTACATATACTAGGTGATTAGTCAATTCTTTGATCATTTTTTGAATTAATCTTCTCTACCCTCCTATATTACACTATATAGTAGATATATATATATATATATATATATATATATATATATATATATATACACACTCACCGGCCACTTTATTAGGTACACCTGTCTAACTCCTCGTTAACACTTAATTTCTAATCAGCCAATCACATGGCGGCAACTCAGTGCATTTAGGCATGTAGACATGGTCAAGACAATCTCCTGCAGTTCAAACCGAGCATCAATATGGGGAAGAAAGGTGATTTGAGTGCCTTTGAATGTGGCATGGTTGTTGGTGCCAGAAGGGCTGGTCTGAGTATTTCAGAAACTGCTGATCCACTGGGATTTTCACGCACAACCATCTCTAGGGTTTACAGAGAATGGTCCGAAAAAGAAAAAACATCCAGTGAGCGGCAGTTCTGTGGGCGGAAATGCGTTGTTGATGCCAGAGGTCAGAGGAGAATGGCCAGACTGGTTCGAGCTGATAGAAAGGCAACAGTGACTCAAATAGCCACCCGTTACAACTAAGGTAGCCAGAAGAGCATCTCTGAACGCCGCACAGTACGTCCAACTTTGAGGCTACAGATGGGCTACAGCAGCAGAAGACCACACCGGGTGCCACTCCTTTCAGCTAAGAACAGGAAACTGAGGCTACAATTTGCACAAGCTCATCGAAATTGGACAATTGAAGATTGGAAAAACGTTGCCTGGTCTGATGAGTCTCGATTTCTGCTATGACATTTGGATGGTAGGGTCAGAATTTGGCGTCAACAACATGAAAGCATGGATCCATCCTGCCTTGTATCGGTAACGGTTCAGGCTGGTGGTGGTGGTGTCATGGTGTGGGGAATATTTTCTTGGCACTCTTTGGGCCCCTTGGTACCAATTGAGCATCGTTGCAACGCCAAAGCCTACCTGAGTATTGTTGCTGACCATGTCCATCCCTTTATGACCACAATGTACCCAACATCTGATGGCTACTTTCAGCAGGATAATGCAATGCCATGTCATAAAGCTGGAATCATCTCAGACTGGTTTCTTGAACATGACAATGAGTTCACTGTACTCCAATGGCCTCCACAGTCACCAGATCTCAATCCAATAGAGGAGCATCTTTGGGATGTGGTGGAACGGGAGATTCGCATCATGGATGTGTAGCCGACAAATCTGCGGCAACTGTGTGATGCCATCATGTCAATATGGACCAAAATCTCTGAGGAATGCTTCCAGCACCTTGTTGTATCTATGCCACGAAGAATTGAGGCAGTTCTGAAGGCAAAAGGGGGTCCAACCCGTTACTAGCATGGTGTACCTAATAAAGTGGCCGGTGAGTGTATATAGATTGATCAGTTACATACTGTATATTATATTATAAATGTGATATTTTCTCTCAGTTCCCATCCGGTCTCTCGCTATGAGTGAATCCTCTCTCTCCACTCCTTTATGGTATTACACTATATAGTCCTAACCTATCCTTCCTATCCTACTAATATTATAAATGTGAAAGTTTGGATGTTTGTTACTCGATCACAAAAAAAAATGGCTGAACTGATTTGGATGGAATTTGGCTCAGGTCCCAGGGCTGTTATCTCAGTATGTAAACAATCAGCTAACCCTCAGTCTGTTGTGTACAAGCATCTGCATATTATCTGATCTGCTCCAGGCAGTGTTTACACACTGGATGGGAAAACACCTCTAATCCAAATTGGCAGTTTGCTCCTTTTAAACATGTCGGGAAAAAGAAAATCTAATTTTGTTGCAAAATTCTAAAACAACGAGAGCTATGAAGGAAGCCAGAAGTCACAGAGTTCTCCTCAAGCAGAGCTGAGGGGGATCATCAATACCAACAACACACTCATTATATGGCGTCCCAGCGAGCTGCTGAGATGCCGGAACAATCACGGGCACAGCGCAAGGAACGAGTTTAGCGGCAGGCCAGCTTGACAGCTGCTGAAACACCGGAGCAGGCGAATTATCAACGTCAACAACAGGCTCATTATATGGCATGAGATGCCAGGACAATCACAGGCACAGCGCAAGGAATTCAGCGTCAGGCCAGCTTGAGAGCTGCCAAAAGACCGGAGCAGACAAACCATCGACGGCAGCAATTTGCCGAATATAGGTGGATCATCAACGCCAACAACACGCAGCTGAAGTTGCGGGAACAGGTTAGTACTATATATATATATATATATATATATATATATATATATATATATATATATATCTCATTTGGATCTGTCACTTATATACGTGATATTTTCTCTCAGGTCTCTCCCTATGAATGAATCCTCTCTCTCCCCTCCTATAATACACTATATAGTGTGTGTGTGTAATATACTGTGTATATATATATATATATATATATATATGTGTTAGCACGTCAGTCAGTTATATGATATATGTGATATTTTCTCTCAGTCTCCTCCCGCCTTCCCTCCCGGTCTCGCTATGAATGTATCCTCTCTCCTCTATTACACTATATAGTGTGTGTGTGTGTATATATATATATATTTTAGCAGGTCAGTCAGTTATATTATATGATATATTCTGTCCGGTCTCCTCCTGCCTTCCCTCCCGGTCTCGCTATGAATGAATCCTCTCTTCTATATTACACTATATAGTACATATATACTAGCAGGTCAGTACTATGATATATGTGATATTCTCTATCCGGTCTCCTCCTGCCTTCCCTCCCGATCTCTCTCTCTCCTATATTACACTATATAGTGTCAGTCAGTACTATTATATATGTGATATTCTCTCTCGGTCTCCTCCCGCCTTCCCTCCCGGTCTCTCTTCTCTCCTGTATATTACACTATATAGTATATATATATATATTAGCCGGTCCGTCAGTTATATTATATTATATATGTATATCTGTCCGGTCTCCTCCCGCCTTCCCTCCCGGTCTCTCGCCTCTCCTGTATATTACACTATATAGTACATATATATATATATATTAGCAGGTCAGTCAGTTCTATTATATATGTGATATTCTCTGTCTGGTCTCCTCCAGCCTCCCCTCCCGGTCTCTCTCCTCTCCTATATTACACTGTATAGTATATATATATATATATATATATATATATATATATTAGCAGGTCAGTCAGTTATATGATATATGTGATATTCTCTGTCTGGTCTCCTCCCGCCTTCCCTCCCGGTGTCTCGCCTCTCCTGTATATTACACTGTATAGTATATATATTAGCAGGTCAGTCAGTTATATGATATATGTGATATTCTCTGTCCGGTCTCCTCCCGCCTTCCCTCCCGGTCTCTCTCCTCTCCTGTATATTACACTATATAGTACATATATATATATATATATATATATATTAGCAGGTCAGTCAGTTCTATGATATATGTGATATTCTCTGTCTGGTCTCCTCCCGCCTTCCCTCCCGGTCTCTCTCCTCTCCTATATTACACTGTATAGTATATATATATATATATATATATATATATATATATATATATATATATATATATATTAGCAGGTCAGTCAGTTCTATTATATATGTGATATTCTCTGTCTGGTCTCCTCCAGCCTCCCCTCCCGGTCTCTCGCCTCTCCTGTATATTACACTATATAGTATATATATATTAGCAGGTCAGTCAGTTATATGATATATGTGATATTCTCTGTCTGGTCTCCTCCCGCCTTCCCTCCCGGTGTCTCGCCTCTCCTGTATATTACACTGTATAGTATATATATTAGCAGGTCAGTCAGTTATATGATATATGTGATATTCTCTGTCCGGTCTCCTCCCGCCTTCCCTCCCGGTCTCTCTCCTCTCCTGTATATTACACTATATAGTACATATATATATATATATATATATATTAGCAGGTCAGTCAGTTCTATGATATATGTGATATTCTCTGTCTGGTCTCCTCCCGCCTTCCCTCCCGGTCTCTCTCCTCTCCTATATTACACTGTATAGTATATATATATACATATATATATATATATATATATATATATTAGCAGGTCAGTCAGTTCTATTATATATGTGATATTCTCTGTCTGGTCTCCTCCAGCCTCCCCTCCCGGTCTCTCGCCTCTCCTGTATATTACACTATATAGTATATATATATTAGCAGGTCAGTCAGTTATATGATATATGTGATATTCTCTGTCCGGTCTCCTCCCGCCTTCCCTCCCGGTCTCTCTCCTCTCCTGTATATTACACTATATAGTATATATATATTAGCAGGTCAGTCAGTTCTATGATATATGTGATATTCTCTGTCTGGTCTCCTCCCGCCTTCCCTCCCGGTCTCTCTCCTCTCCTATATTACACTGTATAGTATATATATATATATATATATATATATATATATATATATATATATATATATATATATATATATATATTAGCAGGTCAGTCAGTTCTATTATATATGTGATATTCTCTGTCTGGTCTCCTCCAGCCTCCCCTCCCGGTCTCTCGCCTCTCCTGTATATTACACTATATAGTATATATATATTAGCAGGTCAGTCAGTTATATGATATATGTGATATTCTCTGTCCGGTCTCCTCCCGCCTTCCCTCCCGGTCTCGCTATGAATGAATCTTCTCTCTCTCGGTTTCTCTCAGTCTGGGTTCTGGCCCCGCCCTCTTCCTCCAGCGGCTCCTCCTATTGGCCGCCTGCCTCTCGTGGCCCCGCCCCGCCTGCTCCTCCAGTGTAACTTCCCCTGCTCTGCTCCCGGGTCCTGTGCACATAGTGCGCTCTGTGTACCTGGCGCGGTGTCGCCCCCTGCAGTCTGTACAACTTCTCTAGGACACGGGAGACTGCGGAGACTTGGCGGTGATTTGTGGAGCCGGGGTCAGGGGCACAGCAGGGGCATGTCACCCCTCTGCACACACGTCTGCTAATCCCGCGAGCTCCAGCGCTGTCCCTGGACCTGTCTGGCTGCAGCACCATGCCCCGCCTGTAGGGGGCGCCCTGCGCAGTCACCCAGGATGCCGGATAAAATGTCCAGCTTCTTATACATCGGGGACATCGTGTCTCTCTATGCCGAGGGCTCGGTCAATGGATTCATCAGCACCCTGGGGTAAGAAGCGTCTTCTCTGGGATCAGCCGGGGGGCCCAGGGGGAGGGCAAAACGGGGCCCAGGTACCCCAGCCCCGGGGCAGGGAGGGCAACAACCTATCACACTGCACCGGAAAGGAGGAAGTGCTGAAACTTCTGTCAGAGGCCTAAAGTGTCAGAGACAGTCCTGTATACTGTGTATACCTGCTATATACTGGGAGAGTGCTGTATACCTGCTGTATACTGTATATACCTGCTGTATACTGGGAGAGAGCTGTATACTGTGTATACCTGCTATATACTGGGAGAGAGCTATATACTGTGTATACCTGCTGTATACTGGGAGAGAGCTGTATACCTGCTGTATACTGTATATACCTGCTGTATACTGGGAGAGTGCTGTATACTGTGTATATCTGCTATATACTGGGGGAGTGCTGTATACTGTGTATACCTGCTATATACTGAGAGAGTGCTGTATACTATATGTCTGCTGTATACTGTACTATTATACCCCCCTGAGCTTCCTGTATACTATTAGTCAGCTCCGTGTGCTGTATACTTGCTATATACTCCCTCAGCCTCTTGCTTACTGTCAGTCAGCTCCATGTGGAGAGAGATGACATAATACATATTCTGAGCATACTATATATACTATATGCACCGCCATCTGTTGTGCAGCATATAATATACATGCTATATACACCCGCCAGTTGTGTAGTATATAATATGCATGCTATACACACCCCTACCTACTGTGTGCTCCTATACAGCCATGCCCGGCTTCTCTGCCCTTAGGGAGATGAATCTCTTCTGCACACGAATGATCTCACTATACACTGGTGCACATGTAGGATCTCACTATACACTGGTGCACACGTAGGATCTCACTATACACTGGTGCACACATACGATCTCACTATACACTGGTGCACACGTAGGATCTCACTATACACTGGTGCACATGTATGATCTCACTATACACTGGTGCACACATACGATCTCACTATACACTGGTGCACACGTACGATCTCACTATACACTGGTGCACACGTACGATCTCACTATACACTGGTGCACACGTACGATCTCACTATACACTGGTGCACACGTAGGATCTCACTATACACTGGTTCACACGTAGGATCTCACTACACACTGGTTCACACGTAGGATCTCACTATACACTGGTTCACACGTAGGATCTCACTATACACTGGTGCACATGTACGATCTCACTATACACTGGTGCACACGTACGATCTCACTATACACTGGTGCACACGTACGATCTCACTATACACTGGTGCACACGTACGATCTCACTATACACTGGTGCACACGTACGATCTCACTATACACTGGTGCACACGTACGATCTCACTATACACTGGTGCACACGTAGGATCTCACTATACACTGGTGCTCACGTAGGATCTCACTATACACTGGTGCACACGTAGGATCTCACTATACACTGGTGCACACGTAGGATCTCACTATACACTGGTGCACACGTATGATCTCACTATACACTGGTGCACACGTATGATCTCACTATACACTGGTTTGTCATTGTGGAAGAGGGTTGAGGCACATGGGGGAGAGGTTGGTTGGATACACTGTGTAGTTGGACTGTAACGCTGTGGTTGGTCTTTATATGGTGGAGGGCACCCGCTGGTATGGTCATGATTGGGTGCACTGTGGCTGGTACTTATATGGTGAGGGGCACTGGCTAGTATGGACATGATCGGGTGCACTATAGCTGGTACTATGATGATCGGGTGCACTATAGCATGTACTGTCATGATAGGGGGCGATGTGGCTGGTACTATAATGATGGGGCACGCTGTGGCAGGTGCTGTAACAATGGGGTACACCCTGGTCGGTAAGGTCATGAGGATGCACTGTAGCTGGTACTGTAATGATGGGATACAATGGGGCATTGCACTGTGGTGGGTGCTGTCATGATGGGGTGCACCTTGGCTAGTAATGTAATGATGGGGGGCACTGTAACTGGTACTGTTATGATGGATTTCACTGTATCTGGTAGTTTAGTGATGGGGGCACTGAGGCTGGTACAATGGGGGCATTATGACTGGTAACATAATGATGGGGGGCCACTATGACCGGTAATGAAGGGGGGCACTATGGCAGGTAATGTAATGATGGGGGGGCACTATGGCTGGTAACATAATGATGGGGGGCCACTATGGCTGGTAACATAATGATGGGGGGCCACTATGGCTGGTAACATAATGATGGGGGGCCACTATGGCTGGTAACATAATGATGGGGGGCCACTATGGCTGGTAACATAATGATGGGGGGCCACTATGGCTGGTAACATAATGATGGGGGGCCACTATGGCTGGTAACGTAATGATGGGGGGCCACTATGGCCGGTAACGTAATGATGGGGGGCAACTATGGCTGGTAACATAATGATGGGGGGCCACTATGGCTGGTAACATAATGATGGGGGGCCACTATGGCTGGTAACATAATGATGGGGGGCCACTATGGCTGGTAACATAATGATGGGGGGCCACTATGGCTGGTAACATAATGATGGGGGGCCACTATGGCTGGTAACATAATGATGGGGGGCCACTATGGCCGGTAACGTAATGATGGGGGGCCACTATGGCCGGTAACGTAATGATGGGGGGCAACTATGGCCGGTAACGTAATGATGGGGGGCAACTATGGCCGGTAACGTAATGATGGGGGGCAACTATGGCTGGTAACATAATGATGGGGGGCCACTATGGCTGGTAACATAATGATGGGGGGCCACTATGGCCGGTAATGTAATGATGGGGTGCAACTATGGCTGGTAACATAATGATGGGGGGCCACTATGGCAGGTACTGTCATGATAGGGTGCACTGAAGCTGGTTCCTATTATGACTGGGTACACTGTAGCTGGTGTTTTCTGGGGGGCACCACGACTGGTCCTATCATGGTGGGCCCAATTACCAGTTTTGTAAAGAGTGTAATAATCTGAAGGTTTGGTGGGCTACACCGGCCCTCATTCTGGTGCGCACCGCTCCACATGACCTCGGACTGTATTTGAATTTGCCATCCAGGACCCTATGACAAACCTTCTGGTATTCTCCTTGACAGTCACCTTGTCTGTCATCCAGTCACTTCTATTTCCTGGATATTTTCTCAGATTTTTCTTTGCGCTGTCAGTTCGGGATTAAGATGTTTAAGAACACAAAGGAAAAATCTGAAATTCCACCTGTCGTACGCCGCGCCGGGACGTATACTGCCCACATATGTGCACACTCGGCTGGATTAAGGGGTGTTATATGGAAACATTCCAGCGAGGGAAATCTCTAAAGTGAAGATCCTTGAAGGTTTTCTCTATTTAGTAAGTCTCTTGGAAAAACTGGGCACATTGGCATCAAATGTAAAGGATATTGATACATCTGAAGAGTGGGATCAGCGGGTGGAGTATACGGAGGGAGTATACAGGTATGCCACTGGGGCAGGTGTCCAAAGGCCCACCGAAACCTGGGGGTAGGCCCAAACCCTTAGTCCAGGCATAGCCCTGTATACAGAAATTTTTGATGGTGTTGTCCTTTAATTACACACCAAGTATCATAAGTTAGTCTGTTAAAGGGATTCTACCATTAAAAACCTTTTTTTTTTTCTCGTTAACAGGACGGAATATCCTTAAGAAAGGCTATTCTTCTCCTACCTTTAGATGTCTTCTCCGCCCCGCCATTCGGTTAAAATCCCGTTTTTCGACGGTATGCAAATGAGTTCTTTTGCAGCACTGGGGGCGTCCTCAATGCTGCAAGAGAAAACTCTAGGACCACCTCCATCTTCTTCAGGAATGGGGTCTTGACGCATGTTCTTCCGGGGTTTGGCTTCAAACTTCTAGGCCTCAGGCAGAACCGACTGTGCATGCCTGCCGGCCACAAGAAAATGGCCGCTTACAATACTGTGTAAGCGGCCATTTTCTTGTGGCCGGCGGGCATGCGCAGTCGGCTTTGCCCTAGGCCCGAGGCCTAGAAGTTTGAAGCCACCGCCAGAAGAAGACCCATTCCTGAAAAAGATGGAGGCAGCGCTGGAGAGTTCTCTCGTAGCATTGGGGACGCCCCTAGTGCTGTTTGAGCACTGAGGACCGCCCCCAGTGCTGCGAGTGAACTCATTTGCATACCGATGAAAACCGGATTATATACCGAACGGCGGCGTGGAGAAGACATCTAAAGATAGGAGAAGAATAACCTTTCTTAAGGCTATTCCGCCATGTCAATGAGAAAATAAAGGTTTTTAATGGTAGAATCCCTTTGAGCTTCCTTTTTGAGTGGGTGGGACCTAAAACAAGTCTGTGTAGTATGGAGGGGCAGTCTCATGTATAGTACACAGAACTTCCTGCCATCAGCATAGTCACTCACTCACTCGCGGTTGCTAGGCAGTCTGAAATGACTGCACGACTAAGGAGACAGTGTCAAATCTGTGTGTTATGTAAAGCTATAGTGCGAGGCGCGGGGTGGGGAGAGGTCCGCACACAAAAATTGGCCCGGGGGAGAAAATAAATATGCACCCATCCTTTAACTTGTATAAGACTGTACAGAATGTTTCTTCAAGTTACCTTCCCTTTCTTCTTGCCTTTGGTTGAATTTTTTTTAAATTTTTTTGCTGTATTGTGATTTTTAATTTAAAAAAAAAAACAACTTTTTGCGTGTATTTTTTATGGTGTATGTTTTGTTTTGTTTTTTTTGTTTGTAAATTCTTTGTAGCATTTTAACATATTCTTCAAATTTTTTGTGAACCTCCCCCCATGGCATGTTTGCACAATACTGGTGACTAAAAAAACCTGTATGTTATTCAAGTTACTGTCTCTTTAATTCTGTAAAAAATGTTTTGTATTTTTTTTGCAACCTTTTGTATAATTTTTGTATTACCTTGATTTTTTATTTTAATTTTTTTTCTAATGAATCCCCAAAATTTCTCAGTTTCCCTATGGCTTATTTGTGTAACGTGACTAAAACCTGTAAGCAATTTCCTCAAATTGGCTACTTTTTTGTTTTTTGTTGGAATTTGTTGATTTTAATGCTATACATTTTTTTTTTTTTTTTGTATTTTATTTGATAATTTTTGTCTTTTTATGAATTTTGTAAATTTTTCTATTTTTTGTAAAATTTTTAAACATACCGTATATATTTTTAAAATTTTGTAATATTTTTGTAATTGTTTCGTATAATTTTTTTCTTTTTCTTTTTTTGTCAAATGGATTTGTATTTTTGCGCCCTTAAATTCTTTGGAGTATTTTTGACACTTTATGTGACCGTTCATGAAGCTTTCCCATCACATGTTTGCCTATTCCCGTGACGAGTGACCTTTGTGTCCGTGATAAGACGATGGTGACGTTTTCCGAAATGTAGTTTTTGTGTGTGGTGACTGCGGGTATTAGAGAATTCCATAGATAACAATTACCTGACACATTTTCGCCGCGTGATATCATCCGCAGAGCAGTCTGTATTAAGTCTATGGAGACGCAACGCCGGGCATAGTTGTCTCTGGTGTTATACGGCATTTATATACTGTCCTCTGTACTACGGACAAGTAATGGTTGCGATGATGGAAATTGCACCAAATCTTCTCCGTTCACATGGGGGTTTAGCTGCAGCCGGATAAGTCCGAGGTAACATCTGAGGATTTTGGGGAAGTGAATGTGAGAAAAGGGAAGTGATCTTTACTTACATGTGCAGTAATACGGGCACTGACATAGGAGAATTTGGGGGGGACTAAATTGAGAAAATAAGAAAGACGAGGGGTGCTTAACCCCCCAAAAGTTTGTCCCAGTTCGGCTTGGGTTTTGAGCAAAGTACCTAAAATTTTAGGGTAAGTTCACCTCAAAATCCTGACCAAAAAGATGTCTCCCACTGAAATCAGTGGAAGCTGGTCAGGTTAGCGAGATGCTCATTTTTCAAGCCGTTTTGCCTCGCGATTTGGCCTGAAGATGCTCCTTTCTCATTGGGCCTAATCCGGAGTGGAGTGCGCAGTGCACCGGCATTCAATCGCGGCTACCTGTATTTTGAATCCGAACCTGAGGCGGGTCCAAAATATCCTTACCCCGAGCAGAACTGTTAGGCCCCATGCGCACAACGCGTTTGTTGTCTGGGTCAACTGCGGATGTTCCCTTCCGACAGTTGTATCCTGGAACGGATCGGTACCCACGATCACATGGACGACTTGAGGGTCTGCTGCGGTTAATTTCAACTACCTGACAGAGAACTTTCGCCTCATCCCCAATTCTTGTCACGGCCTCTTTGTTAGAAGGAGGGTAAGTCGCTCTCCGTTGGGTTGTAACATTTGTCAGCCATATTGGCTTTGGTATTGTTGCTGTCACTCGGTCACGTCCCTCGTAAACACTTGAGAGAACATTCTACCCCCGTTTCCTCCATTTGCCTATAGATTATGACAAGTAATACGGTAATATGTCAGGCCCAGCAAACCTATAGAGTCAGGACGGGGCAGGAGGTAGCTAGCTTCTCCTCCAATATGGCGGCACAAGGCTTGCTTATGGCTCCTTAAAATGAGACCGGTGCCATATTGGCACCGTGCGGACTGTCAATTAGCTTTATTTATAAAGAAGAGCTGCACTCTTGAACAAGACGGCGACTTTTATCATACAGGGACTTCATACTGTCTTTGGCAAAAATCCCGGAGACAAACAGAGAGGAGCGCTTCTTCTGTAGAGTCTGAATCGCGGCTAAATGTCAGGAGTCGCTCCTGGAGATGTAGCGGGGCGGTGCGAGGAGGCGGAATGTGTATCTGTAAATAAGGTAGTAAAAATATATTAATCCGACTACTTATCTGATGTTGATTTTGTATTACTCCAGTCACATCCAGAGCTGCTTTTATAAGAAGGCCTCACGCCCTTGGAGTCAAGGTTTTAGGTCACACGACCATTAGCAAAACAAGGAGGCACGATGCTCTGTTTTATATCTAGGCTAGCAGAATTTTTGGTTGCAGCTCTGGAGGTGACTATGGTACAAGACCTAGTGTTAGATCACATGACCATTAGTAAAGTGTGGAGAGCAGGCAGAATTATGAATGCAGCTCTGGAGGTGATTGGAGACATTGAGAGATGCCTTGAGTCTACTGGTTTAGGAAAGATTTCCCCATAATGTTCCAAGCCACAGTGGTGACCCCAAGACCTCCCCAGATTTTGATGTGTATTGGTATTGCCCCCCCCCCCCCCCCCCCCGTGATATCCAATCCCTTAAACAGTAGGATACCTGACACATTGTAACGCGGCTCTGCTGTGTGAGGGCAGTGATTTTACCAGCTATTACATAGGTGACCCCAGTGATATAAGGACTCCGCCGCGGCTCAATTTTTCCCTCATCTCAACACAGAATGTTTTACGATATTTATTTAGCGAGTTTTCTGGCGATAAGATTGTTTGGTCGCTCCGAGATCTGCACTTAATTAGTTGATCTTGTCGTGTTTGGCCACCGCGCCTTTGTTAGGAGAGAGAATAAAAGTCTATTGATCGGCAATTCAGGTGGAATGAAGCCCAATACAGATGAGGTCACATGACCACAATGGCTTCCCTGCGCTCTATTCCTGATCAATGAGATCCCAGTATTAGTCAGCGCTTGTACCTGCAATACCAGACACAACCATGAATAAGAGTGGTGCTGTTTCAGGTAAATAAACGTGTTTCCAGGTATCTCCTTCTAAGGAAGTCCCATAGTCCTAGTGAAAGGGAGGACATAAGATGGCAGATCTGTATCTGGTCTGTCTATGTAGAAATGGCTTTGGCTGTGCAGATGGGAACCGCGACCCTAAAATCCTGAGTACGGGAAGTGCGGAGTTATGTACCATTGAGAATCCAGTAGCGCAGCTTTGATGAGCTCCAGAATTACTGACGGCTGCACTAATATAAACACGTCCGTCTTTTATTATAAACTGTTATGGCGTCTGAGAATTGGAGACACTTAACTCCCCATAGATTAATAGGACGCTCAGCTGTGGGAGATTACAAAATTTACTATGTGCAGTACTATAATAATACTGTCCCCTATGTACAAGAATATAACTACTATAATACTGCTCCTATGTACAAGAATATAACTACTATAATACTGCTCCTATGTACAAGAATATAACTACTATAATACTACCTCCTATGTGCAAGCATATAACTACTATAATACTACTCCTATGTACAAGAATATAACTACTATAATACTACTCCTATGTACAAGAATATAACTACTATAATACTACTCCTATGTACAAGAATATAACTACTATAATACTGCTCCTATGTACAAGAATATAACTACTATAATACTACTCCTATGTACAAGAATATAACTACTATAATACTACTCCTATGTACAAGAATATAACTACTATAATACTACTCCTATGTACAAGAATATAACTACTATAATACTACCTGCTATGTACAAGAATATAACTACTATAATACTACTCCTATGTACAAGAATATAACTACTATAATACTACTCCTATGTACAAGAATATAACTACTATAATACTACCTCCTATGTACAAGAATATAACTACTATAATACTACTCCTATGTACAAGAATATAACTACTATAATACTACCTGCTATGTACAAGAATATAACTACTATAATACTGCTCCTATGTACAAGAATATAACTACTATAATATTGCTCCTATGTACAAGAATATAACTACTATAATACTACTCCTATGTACAAGAATATAACTACTATAATACTACCTCCTATGTACAAGAATATAACTACTATAATACTACTCCTATGTACAAGAATATAACTACTATAATACTGCTCCTATGTAAAAGAATATAACTACTATAATACTGCTCCTATGTACAAGAATATAACTACTATAATACTGCTCCTATGTACAAGAATATAACTACTATAATACTGCCCCTATGTACAAGAATATAACTACTATAATACTACTCCTATGTACAAGAATATAACTACTATAATACTGCTCCTATGTACAAGAATATAACTACTATAATACTACCTCCTATGTACAAGAATATAACTACTATAATACTACTCCTATGTACAAGAATATAACTACTATAATACTACCTCCTATGTACAACAATATAACGACTATTATACTACTCCTATGTATCTGTTTTCCTGATGGATTCTCGCATTAAATAGAACTTTCTTCTTCAGTATAAAGATAACATGACTAATTGTAATGTCCTCTGTATTTCACGCCTTTTACACGACTCTCCCTCAGGCCCTGCTTGTTGCTGTACAGAATTTTCTGAGTATACTGCTGAGTGTATTATGCTGATCTCTGTCCTATGTGTATTACATGACGGATATATCAGCTCTGCAGGGTATGGGCAGAGTTACCGTTTCATACATTGCTGCACATCAGGATCACTTTACTTATCCAGTCTGACTAGTAAGGAGTCTCTGGCAACCTCAAATTCTTTGGGTGAAGTAGAAATATTTCTTGCTGTTGTTGGGAGCGTTCACACTACCGTCGGTGTCCGACATGTAGTGTCCGCTCCTAGTGTCCGCTCAAAATCTGTCACGGACACTAGGAGCGGACACTAGATGTGTCCGTGACACCTGTCATTCACTTTAATGGGCATCGGGTGCGTTCTTTTGCACTCCATGCCCATCCTTTCCTGTCCGCAAGAGAAGATGTCCGACTTCTCAAGCGGATAGAGGAACCCTGCATGCAGGGTTTTTCTGTCCGCTTGAGAAGTTGGACATCTTCTCTTGCGGACAGAGAAGGACGGGCACGGAGTGCAAAAGAACGCACCCGATGCCCATTAAAGTGAATGACAGGTGTCACGGACACATCTAGTGTCCGCTCCTAGTGTCCGTGACAGATTTTGAGCGGACACTAGGAGCGGACACTACATGTCGGACACCGACGGTAGTGTGAACGCCCCCTTACCTCACATACTGCTGAAGTAAGATTCCCCCCTACCAGCCCCCAATATATCAGGTCACAATATCGTAACATATTATTTATAGTTTTAGTTTGTTTTTCTTTCTGTTACATGATATAATGTTTTTCTGATGGGATAAATTAATGTTCGGAAAAATAATTCACTACAAAAAAGATCTAATCAATGTAATTACTTATCCTGTACTGATCCTGAGTTACATCCTGTATTATACCCCAGAGCTGCGCTCACTATTCTGCTGGTACAGTCACTGTGTACATACATTACATTACTTATCCTGTATTATACTCCAGAGCTGCGCTCACTATTCTGCTGGTGCAGTCACTGTGTACATACATTACATTACTTATCCTGTATTATACCCCAGAGCTGCGCTCACTATTCTGCTGGTACAGTCACTGTGTACATACATTACATTACTTATCCTGTATTATACTCCAGAGCTGCGCTCACTATTCTGCTGGTGCAGTCACTGTGTACATACATTACATTACTTATCCTGTATTATACTCCAGAGCTGCGCTCACTATTCTGCTAGTACAGTCACTGTGTACATACATTACATTACTTATCCTGTATTATACTCCAGAGCTGCGCTCACTATTCTGCTGGCACAGTCACTGTGTACATACATTACATTACTTATCCTGTATTATACTCCAGAGCTGCGCTCACTATTCTGCTTGTGCAGTCACTGTGTACATACATTACATTACTTATTCTGTATTATACTCCAGAGCTGCGCTCACTATTCTGCTGGTGCAGTCACTGTGTACATACATTACATTACTTATCCTGTATTATACTCCAGAGCTGCACTCACTATTCTGCTGGTGCAGTCACTGCGTACATACATTACATTACTTATCCTGTATTATACTCCAGAGCTGCGCTCACTATTCTGCTGCTGCAGTCACTGTGTACATACATTACATTACTTATCCTGTATTATACTCCAGAGCTGCGCTCACTATTCTGCTGGTACAGTCACTGTGTACATACATTACATTACTTATCCTGTATTATACTCCAGAGCTGCGCTCACTATTCTGCTGGTGCAGTCACTGTGTACATACATTACATTACTTATCCTGTATTATACTCCAGAGCTGCGCTCACTATTCTGCTTGTACAGTCACTGTGTACATACATTACATTACTTATCCTGTATTATACTCCAGAGCTGCGCTCACTATTCTGCTGGTGCAGTCACTGTGTGCATACATTACATTACTTATCCTGTATTATACTCCAGAGCTGCGCTCACTATTCTGCTGGTGCAGTCACTGTGTACATACATTACATTACTTATCCTGTATTATACTCCAGAGCTGCGCTCACTATTCTGCCGGTGCAGTCACTGTGTACATACATTACATTACTTATCCTGTATTATACTCCAGAGCTGCGCTCACTATTCTGCTGGTGCAGTCACTGTGTACATACATTACATTACTTATCCTGTATTAGACTCCAGAGCTGCGCTCACTGGTCGCTGACTAATGGATTTTGTCCCATGCCTGCGGGTTGCTATTGGCTATAAATGTCTCCTGTTCTCCTTCCTTCTCTCAGACAGTTTACTCTCAGTTGCATCTTGACAAGTGTTCACACTGCCAGCAATGCAAACAGTAAGGTTTCTGCGCACAGCTGCTGATCTCCGGGGTGCTGTATCTGTCAGCTCTGCAGTTTGTGCACAGGCCATGGCAGTGACATTGTCTCCTATCCAGTGGAGCTTGTCAGTATGGCGACAATACCGGCATTGTGCGGGATGTTATTCAGGAATGATTACTGTAATAATTCTAATCTGTCTGCTGACAGCTCCTGTTAGTGAGACAAGTACCGTACACTGACAGGCCGTACACCGCCACTCACTGCCCTGTGTCGTACACACTGTATAGATATATACACAGGGACCTCTCCTGGAGATACCGCAATGTGAGGGTCTTCCCATTAAGCACTATATAGTAGTGGTGACTGATATATAATATAGTACAATATGGCACTAATATTGTTTATATATGCGGTATTATTTTAACACTTATTATTGGACATCCAATACACCTATAAATTTGCCGCAGTCATCTAATTTTTGGATTATTTCTTATTGATGTGTGTGGAATGTCTTATGGCCTGGCCTGGTTTGACTGGTTCCTGAAGTCTATCGTAATGTATCTGCATCTGCTGTATGACGGTATTATGTATTGCTGGCGGTGATACGTAGGTTACCTTGTGTGTGAGGTGTTTGTGAAGCTATAACATTAGTCCGCTGTTAGAGCTGCAGCTGGAGCCTCAAGCAAGTTAAGTAGTGTTATTAGATCACTATATGGCACTGATATTAGATAACTATATGGCACTATTATTATATCACTATTTGGCACTATTATTCGATTACTATATGACATTGTTGTTAGAGAACTACTGTATATGGCGGTGTTATCAGATCACTGTATGACACTTATTAGAACCTTATTTAGCACTGATTTTAAGAGCACTGTATGGCAGTTTTATACGGCACTGCTATTAATACAGTATATGGCATTGTTATTACAACACATTGTGCCACTGCATAAAGTTACAAGAGCACTGTATGACACTGTCATTCGTTTGGTGCAGTGTTTCTCTATGGTTTGACCTTGGTAGTACTAGTACCACTGTATCGCAGTATTATTTCAGCTCTATATGGCAGTATTATTAGAACATTAAATGACTGTGTTTTTTAAAGCTTTGTGTGGCAGTATTATTAGTTTGGTACAGTACTACTGTATTGCGCTGATATTACCAGGAAACGTATTGCGGTATTATTTCAGCTCTATATGGCACCTTTTTATAACCCCTTTTTAGTCTGGGCCTCGTCCATTGCGAATACTCCCAATATCTATATTTACGTTTGCTGACCAGTGCGATGGTTTAATTTTTCGTACATGATAGCGGCGTGATAGCAGCTGCTGCCCCGCCTGCCGTTACCTCGCACATTATCGCCCCCTACATAGGTCAGGATTAATTTTAGAAAATATGATTGTACGGCATATGGTAGAGAAATAAAAGAGAGTGCGAGACGTCATGGGGCGGAGGATCGAGCAGTGACTGTGACTTTCCTATAAGCCTGGGTGACTCTGTGACTAAAAGACGCCCCCTAGAGGCTTAAGATGTCTGAAATTTCCTCGGCGGTTGGGAAGATTCCGGATTATTCTGACGTTTTCCCGAGTTCTCAGAGCTGTGTCTGTGGAGGTCTGGAGACGTCTTGTGTGAAGGACGCCGTTGTCCGTGCAGACTTGGCACATTCGACCTGCAGGAAGCGGAGAGAGAAAAAAAACAGCGTAATTAATTATGTGTGAATTAAGCCGAGGCAGAAACACAAGCTGAATCGCCAAAGAATCGCCATGACAACAGCCATCGCATGGGAAGAATCTCGTAAGGAAGACGGAACCAAAGGCCGCAGCAACGAAACTGCTGAGTACCCGGTCGGCCACTAGGGGGTGCAGATGAGCAGTCACACGAGGGCCCCGGCACCTGAGGGGGCCCAAAATACGCTCTATACCGGATAAGACGACACCTGTAATATAAATGGTGCAGGATAGGTGAGGGGGTCTGTTACATTGAGGCCCAGGCGGTATAATTTAAGGTGCAGTATTATATGGCGGTTTGTATACATAGAAGCCCCAGCCCAACAGGACCCAAAAACTGCTGAGTATAGGGTAGGTGAAGGACCCTGTTACAGATTTTGCATTGAGTCCCATATGGTATAACTTAATCCTACGTTGCAGCAGGGTAGGTGTCGTATTATATGGCGGTTATATAGCGGTTATATGGGGAAGGCCTTAGTCCATTAGGACCAAACCACTGCTTGACATGAGGCAAACCTGAGTGTGCCCTCCCTCAATATGACTTAATCGGTTGCCCTGTTCTCCTAATTTGTGCCTATTCGAGCAGCAGTTTGTACTTCAGAGCTGTAATTCCTACACTAAATCATGTCCTTATATAACATGTCGTTTCCAGCCTGTCGTCCTCTCCCAGGTCTAGTCGACTATATATTCGCAGAGATCCGAGTCACAGCATCGGGCCTTGTCCCAGTTACATAACTCCACCTGAAATCCAGGCTTGTATACAGTATTATCCCTTGTTGGGTGCGCCTCTATACAAACAAACACCACAAAGCTGCGGCTTTCCATCTGATAGCACAAAAGCACTACTGTATACAGATTCTGCTCCACACGCATCACAAGCTGCGAGGTGGTTTAATAATTAGGCGAAAGTATGGCGGTAAGATGAAATTGCTGTGAAATCTACTTAACAAGGGAAGCTTTCACCAATTCTAGATTTGCCCATCCTTTATTAGGCGCCGCTTCGCTGATTACGGCACAGTTGGAATTTTTTCTCTAGCCTGCACCATTCCTGAAAAATCATTTCTGTTAGTTTCATCATCCAATATAAGAGAGAAGCTCCCTACTGTTATGTGGGCGGTCCCAGACTACCTGCTACAGCCAGAACCGCCCCTGAACAGTAGGGAGTCCAACTAACATATTGGGTGCTGAGACTTACAGCACCGATTTCTCAGGAACGGTGAGGGCTAGAGAAAAAATTCCAACTGTGCCAGAATCAGTAGAGCGGTGCTTATCGCAGTAGGCCCAGCGTTGGAGTTAGTGGAGGTGTTAAAAGGTCCTCTTTAAAGGGGCAATTCAGATATTAAATCTAGCACTGAAGCAAAGAGATGGTTTCTCTTTGTCATGGTCCGCTCCGTTAGTGTATGAACTAGAATACTGCTGTGTATGAGTGTTGATTGGAGTGGGCTCTTAGAGGGGAACTCCACCCAAAGGGGATATGCAGTGATCTTTAAAGGGGAATCCCTCACAAAGTGTTATAGAGTATTCCTTTAAAGTGGAAGTCTATCCAAAGAGGATGTACAGTGGTCTTTAAAGGGGAAGTGCATTTCGCTTGTGGACACCATTGGTAAAATTATTACATAATTGATATAAAAGGGATTGCTTAAAGGGATTTTCCAATACTATCATAATGAGCTCTACCTCCTCTTCACAGGAAGTGACGTTATGTCAATTGACTGACAGACGTGATGTCGCTTACTGAGCATAATAAGAGTGGAGCTCATTGTTATAGTCCTCAATAGCTGCTTTAAAGGGATTGTCCACTTAGGACAACCACGTCTAACATGAACAGTCACTTAATGATCAGCTGGGAAACCGTCTGATATTTCTTCATTTCTCCTGTAGTGCCCCTGCAGGTCAAATGAGGGATTACATATTTCGGTCCTCCAGATTCAGAATCTTTTGGTGTTGTCCAGAGGGGCGTGTCAGGCAAATCTGACAGCAAGTGTTTAATCTCCCTACAGCGCCACCACAGGAGAAATGTGGTATTGCACAGAGTCAAATGAAATTGTGTCATTCTGTGTGATACGTGGACATGTCGGGTCCTCCTGAGTGAGAGACGCTCTTTGTAGCTCCATCATAAAAGACTCTATTGACTATTTGACAGGACAGTCTGGGGCCCCGACCTGCATCGTACCACCCCTGGTCATGTGTGTAGTATTTATAGCACAATATATGTCCAGGAACTGCTGCCTTCACCAAGATAAACCCAAAGACCACAGTATTATCTCGGTAGGAAACCTTCTTCACGTCATGTCGCCATTTTCCTACCAGTCTTTGTTAACCTTTTCGCAGTACGCCCTCAAGATCAAGGGCCGGGAGGGTTTAGGGTTTGTGGTAGGCACGAAATGTCAGCTCTGAGTCACCTAGACCTCATTTCCTCCAAAAGTAGAGAAAAAACGTTATATCTGTTCCTAGGAAAGCTGAGTCATGACCAATAGGGTTACTGTCACCCAGCTTTCCTAAACTTTTCTAAGCAGAACTGGTGGCCATAGGGTTAACACATGATTATATTTATTCGTGGGAAGTAATAAGACCCGAGGTGTTAGAAGAAGAAGTGGGATCACCTTGTCCGCCCGTCCCCGAGTAATACAATCCACCTGGGGTTTATCATTAACCCAGGACATGGGTATCTAAGCTACTGAGATCATATCAGGCGTGTCGGGGTTAAACGGCGTCTGCCCTTCCAGTGCCTGTGACCTTCCTGTCCGGCTATGGTCACATAGAGGACACCTCAAATATCTCAAGTTATAGCCCTCAAAGGTTCGGTAGTTGTCACGTTTCTTGCAGTAATATTCTTGGCCAGCAGGGGGCTACAGTGATAATCCTGGAAGCTCCTCCCACTTCATAAATGCACCCACAGAGTATATAGCAGGGGGTCCTATAGTGTACGTTGATCCCGGACCAAATCCGATGATGACGTTATACGAGGGGATTGTTATATAAGCCATTTCCTAATATTTCATGCCAGGTAGTCACAAACTGGAGTCGCCCTCGAAGCCAAAGGTGACTCAGAGACCAAAAAAACGCCGTAGAATAAAAATCTGCCAACCGCACATGGTTAAAGGATTCTTATCATGTTTATAAAGTCACGTCGCGGCTGGTTATGTAAACCCGTGTATTGTAGGATTTTCTGGGCTTGCCAGGTCGCTTTGATGTGGCTTCTCCTCTAAATCCTTATGTATTTAAAGGGATTTTGCGGGATTAGTAAAACATGGCTGCTTTCTTAAAAAACGGCGCCACACCTTTCCCCAGGCTGTGTGTGGTATTGCAGCTCATTATGCTGGTATAGATCGCACTCGAAATGAAAAATGGTGCCTCCGATGAGTAAACGAAACAACTACCGCAATTTACTTTCTTAAAGGGTATGTTCGCTCAAAGCCGAAACTTGGTCTCGTGAAAGGAGCCCACCCCTAGATCATGTTCCCTCTATATCAGACTCACACGGGTTTAGGAAGCTGAGATATAGGGAGCTGCTTGGTGGGGTCCTAATACTGCTGAGTTGTCATAGCTGTCCGTGGGGTGCCTGAGGTAAAATGTAGTCTAATAAAAGGGTCAAGAAAAGATTTTTAGGACTGTAGACGGAGACCTAAGACTGCTCCAATATAGGTGAATGAGCCCCTAATAAGATATTTGGGAGGGTCGCCGCTTTGACCTTCCTGAAGCCGTGTGTGTAAGACTGTGCAGTCTCTTCCCCCCCGAGTGCTCGGCCTCTCCGCTGTAACAGGAAACAGATGTCTCATTGTAGATTGCCTCCATAACTGAAAGGAAGTGGAAAGGGGAGAGGGCAGCGTCTCGCCGTAATCAGACCCGCGACCGTCTCTTCTGGGAATCACCTGTATAGACAGAAATAATGGGGGGGGGGGTTGTTTTCCTCCATTTTCCTCCAGAGGTCATCCCCGAACTGTAGGATCGGGACAGGTTGACCATTAAAACTGACCTCTTTAATTGTTTAACTATTTGGTGCAGATTTGGCAGAACTAGAGGAAAACGAAAGTCAATAGTTAGCCTGGTGACCAATCAGGTCGCCGCTTTTATTTGGAAAAGGGCCTCTGGAAAATGAGAGGCGGAATCTGATTGGTTGCCACAAGAAATGGCTCTGGTTCTGATCTGGTTACCTCTGGGGGAATTTTGGGGAAATATTTGGTAGGCGGCAAGACATTTTGGGAATTGAGAAGAGACGCGTCCGCAACCAGCCTGACGATAATTAAAAGCACTGCATGTCTACGAACAAAAACCTCTTAGTCGCCCATATCAACCAATCACAGCGCAGCCTTCATTTTGTATTCACCTGGAAAATGAAAGCTGAATTATGATTGGTTGCTATTTTTTTCACGCCGTTCACGGTTTACGCCATAATTGGAGCGTTCATTATAATCCGGGAAAGTCGCGTCTGGCAGCCATTTTGTTATAGTATGAGGAGATTATTACCAGTCTGTCGGAATGAGGCTAAGGGATGTCCCAACGTGGGCGTTTCTGAGAGGATTTTGTGGCCACTTTTGGGTTAAGATGGAGGGCATTCGCCTCATATTGGGGGCCGTAATGTTTATACAATGGTGACTCAAGGTCGTATTTACATAGTAACCAGCCACGTCGCTTTTCGGGCCTGGAAATTTGCGTGGTTGCCACGGTTGACGCCTCCATTTTATATACCGCCATCTTGAATGAATTAACCCCTTCACACACCCAGGGGCAGGTCCTGTACACCTTAATAGTAAATCTAGGACTAAAGGAATGAAGATGAGGCTCTCCAGACCTCGCGCCTCCGATTTATTGAACGGGATCACATAAATATTCGCTCCCTATGTAATAGTTGTCACCGGTTTCGTTCGTTGTCACGCAGTTTTGATGTCTATCTTTGTGTAACTGCCATTTCCTTGTTATTTCCTGTATGAAACGCTGTATCGGCGCTGGCGAAGACGCTGCGGCAGGGTGCGCAGGCGTAGACTGCAGTTCACGGCCTTCCCCACCTGGGGTCGCTGCATAAATAATGCTCGTCTTTACTATATGGGACAACAAGTGACAGACACTTGGATCTTGTATTGGTAGCAATAGACGGAGAGATTCCTTTAAATTGGTGTCAGACATTTTGGATTATCGGGTATCAGATTACGCAGTGCCAGTCACGTTACCTTCCATCAAAATAGCAGACACCACACACTTTGGTAGATCCCAAACGCTCATGACAGGACCGAGCGTGCATGAGGTGATTGCTATGTAAGCGATTTCCCCGTTGCATAACTGCAGGCTATCTACATGCACCCTCAGCGCTGTAGTGATTAGTAATGAAGGGATCCTTGTCAATCCTGTAATTCCTGATGACGGAGCTTGGAGAATCGCATCGATCGGTAATTACGGATGATAACGCGGAGTTAATCCAATTGCCATGCTTACAGGGAACAGAGACAAGTCACTATTGTAATGAATGATCGCCCTGTTAGCGGTGATTACGCCAGAGCGGGGTATGTTGTTACACAACCCCCCACCCACCCAGACAGAGCGGAAAGATCCGAGATGTATGAGCCAAAAGAGCACATTTACCCAGAGCCCACCTGTCAGGCCCTGCACTCTGTATAGTCATAGACTCTTAATATTAGTCAGTGATTTTTATCTGAGTTTCTAGTCATGCTCTGCTCTGTAAATATTTGAGTGTTCGCTGCGCCTTATATATCATATTGTGTTTGTCTTTCTCCAGATTGGTGGATGACAGATGTGTGGTTCACCCAGAAGCCGGAGATCTGGCCAATCCGCCAAAAAAGTTCAGAGGTAAGAGTGGTGCTTATATGCAAAAAATATTCACCACATTGTAATACTGCCCCCTATGTACAAGAATATAACTACTATAATACTGCCCCCTATGTACAAGAATATAACTACTATAATACTGCTCCTATGTACAAGAATATAACTACTATAATACTACCTCCTATGTACAAGAATATAACTACTATAATACTACTCCTATGTACAAGAATATAACTACTATAATACTACCTCCTATGTACAAGAATATAACTACTATAATACTGCTCCTATGTACAAGAATATAACTACTATAATATTACCTCCTATGTACAAGAATATAACTACTATAATACTGCTCCTATGTACAAGAATATAACTACTATAATACTGTCCCCTATGTATAAGAATATAACTACTATAATACTACTCCTATGTACAAGAATATAACTACTATAATACTACTCCTATGTACAAGAATATAACTACTATAATACTGCCCCGTATGTACAAGAATATAACTACTATAATACTACTCCTATGTACAAGAATATAACTACTATAATACTACTCCTATGTACAAGAATATAACTACTATAATACTACTCCTATGTACAAGAATATAACTACTATAATACTGTCCCTATGTACAAGAATATAACTACTATAATACTGCTCCTATGTACAAGAATATAACTACTATAATACTACTCCTATGTACAAGAATATAACTACTATAATACTGCTTCTATGTACAAGAATATAACTACTATAATACTACTCCTATGTACAAGAATATAACTACTATAATACTACTCCTATGTACAAGAATATAACTACTATAATACTGCTCCTATGTACAAGAATATAACTACTATAATACTGCTCCCTATGTACAAGAATATAACTACTATAATACTGCTCCTATGTACAAGAATATAACTACTATAATACTGCCCCTATGTACAAGAATATAACTACTATAATACTGCCCCTATGTACAAGAATATAACTACTATAATACTGCTCCCTATGTACAAGAATATAACTACTATAAGGCCGGGTTCACACGGAGTTACGTGCCGCGAGATTTGGCACGTAGACGCCGCGTGACCCTTTGCGTGCCGTACACGCTCCCATTCATTTCAATGGGAGCGGGGAGCGTATGCGCCGCGCTAGTTTGCGGCCGTGAATAAATGCACGGCCGCAAACTAGCGCGGCGCATACGCTCCCCGCTCCCATTGAAATGAATGGGAGCGTGTACGGCACGCAAAGGGTCACGCGGCGTCTACGTGCCAAATCTCGCGGCACGTAACTCCGTGTGAACCCGGCCTAATACTACTCCTATGTACAAGAATATAACTACTATAATACTACTCCTATGTACAAGAATATAACTACTATAATACTACTCCTATGTACAAGAATATAACTACTATAATACTACCTCCTATGTACAAGAATATAACTACTATAATACTGCTCCTATGTACAAGAATATAACTACTATAATACTGCTCCTATGTACAAGAATATAACTACTATAATACTACCTCCTATGTACAAGAATATAACTACTATAATACTGCTCCTATGTACAAGAATATAACTACTATAATACTGCCTCCTATGTACAAGTATATCACTACTATTATATGTTCTGTATAATTTGCCGTTTTCCTTATCTGGGATCTGGTAACGTTACGTTTCGTGGTAATTCTGTCTATTGTTTGGTTGCCATGGTAATAGGTTGTTTCTCACTGTATTGCTCAGTTAGGCAGGACGGACTGAGATTTCGGGTATTTGCCGTGTCTGAGGTACAGACGTTTCCTCTTTTAGAACTTTTATTTTCAACAAAACTACAGTAAGACTTGGATTGTGATTGGTGAACTCTCAGCTGTATCTCTCTCTAGGCTCCTCGATATTTGATGTACACGTAGTGTTTTGTATAAAGTGGCCCCTGACCCGCTCTCATTCATCTTCATCTGTCACACTTGCTTATCTTGGAAGTATTCGCTCCTTTCCCTTGAATTGTCAACAATTGCTGACAGTCCTGTTCCTGCACGTCAGTGCACCTTACACAACCCGCACGACTAGCAACCATCAACAAACCCCCAACATGAAGGCAGCAACCTGCAGGTCATGGCATCCACAGTCACAGAAATATAGCTCAGGATCAGTGCAGGATAAGTAATGTAATGTATGTACACAGTGACTGCACCAGCAGAATAGTGAGCGCAGCTCTGGAGTATAATACAGGATAAGTAATGTAATGTATGTACACAGTGACTGCACCAGCAGAATAGTGAGCACAGCTCTGGAGTATAATACAGGATAAGTAATGTAATGTATGTACACAGTGACTGCACCAGCAGAATAGTGAGCGCAGCTCTGGAGTATAATACAGGATAAGTAATGTAATGTATGTACACAGTGACTGCACCAGCAGAATAGTGAGCGCAGCTCTGGAGTATAATACAGGATAAGTAATGTAATGTATGTACACAGTGACTGTACCAGCAGTATAGTGAGCGCAGCTCTGGAGTATAATACAGGATAAGTAATGTAATGTATGTACACAGTGACTGCACCAGCAGAATAGTGAGCACAGCTCTGGGGTATAATACAGGATAAGTAATGTAATGTATGTACACAGTGACTGCACCAGCAGAATAGTGAGCGCAGCTCTGGAGTCTAATACAGGATAAGTAATGTAATGTATGTACACAGTGACTGCACCAGCAGAATAGTGAGCGCAGCTCTGGAGTATAATACAGGATAAGTAATGTAATGTATGTACACAGTGACTGTACCAGCAGAATAGTGAGTGCAGCTCTGGAGTATAATACAGGATAAGTAATGTAATGTATGTACACAGTGACTGCACCAGCAGAATAGTGAGCACAGCTCTGGAGTATAATACAGGATAAGTAATGTAATGTATGTACACAGTGACTGCACCAGCAGAATAGTGAGCGCAGCTCTGGAGTATAATACAGGATAAGTAATGTAATGTATGTACACAGTGACTGCACCAGCAGAATAGTGAGCACAGCTCTGGGGTATAATACAGGATAAGTAATGTAATGTATGTACACAGTGACTGCACCAGCAGAATAGTGAGCGCAGCTCTGGGGTATAATACAGGATAAGTAATGTAATGTATGTACACAGTGACTGCACCAGCAGAATAGTGAGCGCAGCTCTGGAGTATAATACAGGATAAGTAATGTAATGTATGTACACAGTGACTGTACCAGCAGAATAGTGAGTGCAGCTCTGGAGTATAATACAGGATAAGTAATGTAATGTATGTACACAGTGAGTGCACCAGCAGAATAGTGAGCGCAGCTCTGGAGTATAATACAGGATAAGTAATGTATGTATGTACACAGTGACTGCACCAGCAGAATAGTGAGTGCAGCTCTGGAGTATAATACAGGATAAGTAATGTAATGTATGTACACAGTGACTGCACCAGCAGAATAGTGAGCGCAGCTCTGGAGTATATTACAGGATAAGTAATGTATGTACACAGTGACTGTACCAGCAGAATAGTGAGCGCAGCTCTGGAGTATAATACAGGATAAGTAATATAATGTATGTACACAGTGACTGCACCAGCAGAATAGTGAGCGCAGCTCTGGAGTAGGATAAGTAATGTAATGTATGTACACAGTGACTGTACCAGCAGAATAGTGAGCGCAGCTCTGGAGTAGGATAAGTAATGTAATGTATGTACACAGTGACTGTACCAGCAGAATAGTGAGCGCAGCTCTGGAGTATGATACAGGATAAGTAATGTAATGTATGTACACAGTGACTGTACCAGCAGAATAGTGAGCGCAGCTCTGGAGTATAATACAGGATAAGTAATGTAATGTATGTACACAGTGACTGCACCAGCAGAATAGTGAGCGCAGCTTTGGAGTATAATACAGGATAAGTAATGTAATGTATGTACACAGTGACTGCACCAGCAGAATAGTGAGCGCAGCTCTGGAGTATAATACAGGATAAGTAATGTAATGTATGTACACAGTGACTGCACCAGCAGAATAGTGAGCGCAGCTCTGGAGTATAATACAGGATAAGTAATGTAATGTATGTACACAGTGACTGTACCAGCAGAATAGTGAGCACAGCTCTGGAGTATAATACAGGATAAGTAATGTAATGTATGTACACAGTGACTGTACCAGCAGAATAGTGAGCGCAGCTCTGGAGTATAATACAGGATAAGCAATGTAATGTATGTACACAGTGACTGCACCAGCAGTATAGTGAGCGCAGCTCTGGAGTATAATACAGGATAAGTAATGTAATGTATGTACACAGTGACTGTACCAGCAGAATAGTGAGCGTAGCTCTGGAGTATAATACAGGATAAGTAATGTAATGTATGTACACAGTGACTGCACCAGCAGTATAGTGAGCGCAGCTCTGGAGTATAATACAGGATAAGTAATGTAATGTAATGTATGTACACAGTGACTGTACCAGCAGAATAGTGAGCACAGCTCTGGAGTATAATACAGGATAAGTAATGTAATGTATGTACACAGTGACTGCACCAGCAGAATAGTGAGCGCAGCTCTGGAGTATAATACAGGATAAGTAATGTAATGTATGTACACAGTGACTGCACCAGCAGTATAGTGAGCGCAGCTCTGGAGTATAATACAGGATAAGTAATATAATGTATGTACACAGTGACTGCACCAGCAGAATAGTGAGCGCAGCTCTGGGGTATAATACAGGATAAGTAATGTAATGTATGTGCACAGTGACTGTACCAGCAGAATAGTGAGCGCAGCTCTGGAGTATAATACAGGATAAGTAATGTAATGTATGTGCACAGTGACTGTACCAGCAGAATAGTGAGCGCAGCTCTGGAGTATAATACAGGATAAGTAATGTAATGTATGTGCACAGTGACTGTACCAGCAGAATAGTGAGCGCAGCTCTGGAGTATAATACAGGATAAGTAATGTAATGTATGTACACAGTGACTGCACCAGCAGAATAGTGAGCGCAGCTCTGGAGTATAATACAGGATAAGTAATGTAATGTATGTACACAGTGACTGCACCAGCAGAATAGTGAGCGCAGCTCTGGAGTATAATACAGGATAAGTAATGTAATGTATGTACACAGTGACTGCACCAGCAGAATAGTGAGCGTAGCTCTGGAGTATAATACAGGATAAGTAATGTAATGTATGTACACAGTGACTGCACCAGCAGTATAGTGAGCGCAGCTCTGGAGTATAATACAGGATAAGTAATGTAATGTAATGTATGTACACAGTGACTGTACCAGCAGAATAGTGAGCGTAGCTCTGGAGTATAATACAGGATAAGTAATGTAATGTATGTACACAGTGACTGTACCAGCAGAATAGTGAGCGTAGCTCTGGAGTATAATACAGGATAAGTAATGTAATGTATGTACACAGTGACTGCACCAGCAGTATAGTGAGCGCAGCTCTGGAGTATAATACAGGATAAGTAATGTAATGTAATGTATGTACACAGTGACTGTACCAGCAGAATAGTGAGCACAGCTCTGGAGTATAATACAGGATAAGTAATGTAATGTATGTACACAGTGACTGCACCAGCAGAATAGTGAGCGCAGCTCTGGAGTATAATACAGGATAAGTAATGTAATGTATGTACACAGTGACTGCACCAGCAGTATAGTGAGCGCAGCTCTGGAGTATAATACAGGATAAGTAATATAATGTATGTACACAGTGACTGCACCAGCAGAATAGTGAGCGCAGCTCTGGGGTATAATACAGGATAAGTAATGTAATGTATGTGCACAGTGACTGTACCAGCAGAATAGTGAGCGCAGCTCTGGAGTATAATACAGGATAAGTAATGTAATGTATGTACACAGTGACTGCACCAGCAGAATAGTGAGCGCAGCTCTGGAGTATAATACAGGATAAGTAATGTAATGTATGTACACAGTGACTGCACCAGCAGAATAGTGAGCGCAGCTCTGGAGTATAATACAGGATAAGTAATGTATGTACACAGTGACTGCACCAGCAGAATAGTGAGCGCAGCTCTGGAGTATAATACAGGATAAGTAATGTAATGTATGTACATAGTGACTGTACCAGCAGAATAGTGAGCGCAGCTCTGGAGTATAATACAGGATAAGTAATATAATGTATGTACACAGTGACTGCACCAGCAGAATAGTGAGCGCAGCTCTGGGGTATAATACAGGATAAGTAATGTAATGTATGTACACAGTGACTGCACCAGCAGAATAGTGAGCACAGCTCTGGAGTATAATACAGGATAAGTAATGTAATGTATGTACACAGTGACTGCACCAGCAGAATAGTGAGCGCAGCTCTGGAGTATAATAGAGGATAAGTGGTGTAACATCTGTATATAGTTATACTGTATGTTTTCACCCCGTGTGTTTAGCCTGTTACTATGTAAGCTTGTCTATAGCTTCCCGTCTGCTTTCTTACCTCGTGCAGTTTAATCCTTTGTGTGTTTTCTTATAGTCTTTGTGTCATTTTTCTGATACAGGGTCACAGGCGCTGCAAATCTATTGTGCGAAGAGTTTACTTTGTATTTTCTTCCGTCTCTGTACACATATATTGCTCTGACAGGTTCTTTTAGTAAATTTCTAGGTCCTGTCACTCAGGATTATAGGAAATAGTAATCTTGGATAACAGCGGAATCGCTCAGGAATTTGTTGACCACAGGAATCCGTGTCATAACGTTGTCATACGGGGGTCACTTTCCAAAAATAGCATCTCTATAGGGTCAAGGAGTGGACACCTGAATGTTTCGGAGCCCAGTTGGGTGCGCTGCCCTCTTCTAGAGAGGGTGTAGATAGTAAGCAGATTTTAGGTTACCCTTATATAATAACACAGTAGAGGTCTGCCATAGGAACAGGTCTTGGAACTTTCCCCAACATGGCTCCTTTAAGATAATCTTCCCGCCGCAGCAGCTGTGACCTGGGCCGTAGATGTTTATATTTACAGGTATTCAATAGAAATCCCTTTTATCAAGATCCCTTGTGGATATGGCCGTGGCTCTATTCAGACCTGCAGTTTATTTAGTATTAAGAGCTTACGATACAATTATAAACCATTTACTGGATGTTGGTTTTCACTTACAGAAAAGATACACAGTCCTGTTTGTATAACACTTGTCCCAGAGCTCCTGCCGTCCTCTAGATTGTGAGTTTATATAGACTGGGACCTCGTGTGCTTGTCTGGTATGGGGTTCTCCTACTATTAGGGGTGAGGGGGCTTACTCAGGCCTTTCAACTGAAAGTGAAGCCCCTGCTTTGGAGGACTTGGCACCTTGGTGCTTAAAATACATTGTTCATTGATTTCGATAACAACATGGTAATACCTCATTTTTCCTCTAGGGGAGCTGTACAGAAACTGAACAGTTGGTGCTCAGGCGATCACTGTGATCATCTTATGATCAGTTGAAATGCAGACCTCACATGTAATCGCGCCAACACTTTCTTTTATGGTTCAAAATTGTGTATTCCGTAGAGTTTTTCGGTCACAGACCTTCTTCAGAGTCTTGTGGTATGTCAGTGTCTGATAGATCACCATATATTTCTAGGGGGTCCGGAACTCCGTGGACGTCCCTACTTGAGACCCGCAAATTGCCAATGTGAAAGGTTTTGAAGACCAGAGATGCAGCAGAGCGCCAGGAGTATAGGCAGGACGCCGAAGGAAAAAGTACCGACATACCACAAGAGTCTGAAGAAGGTCTGTGACCGAAAACGTTTTGCTCTGATCTACGGAATACAAGATTTTGATCAATAAAAGAAAGTCTTGGCACGATTACGTGTGAGGTCTACGTTTCTACTAAAGACCGCGGGTTTGGACATTACGCTCACACACTTGAATCAACAACTACAACTTATAATCAGGGCTCCAGCTAACAAAAAGAAGTTGTCCAAAGTGGAGAACTCCTTTAAAGAGGACCTTTCACCACCTCCACCAAGTCCATCTCTTGTAATAGGCGCCGCTTCACTGATTCCAATGGAGTTGGAACTTTTTCTCTAGCCCCCACCAATCCTGAGAAATTGGTAGAGATACTTTTGCTGCCTGATGTCCTATCTAGCCTCTCTAATGACTAGTGGGTGATATCAGGCAGGGGGTGGGACTCACCCACTGGACTGCAGAGAGTCTAGTCAGGATATCGGGCACCTAAATTATCTGCTCTGATTGCTCGGGAACCGTGGGGGCTAGAGAAAAAATTCCAAGTGTGTCGGAATCAGTGGAGGGGGCACCTTAAGTATTTTTTCATTATAATCTGCTATCTCCTCGTAATTAGTAAAATGTATACATACCAAAAAAGCACCAGTGAATAGTTCTGAAATATCCTGTTTGTAGTGGAGCAGGCCCGGCGTTTGATACCGAGCCGGGGACTCCCCTATTTCACTCACTTGCTCCAATCATATATTTGGCAATGGTTTCAAATCAACCTCTTAAGGGGTCAGTAAACCTGAATTCCCATGTCACTTTACCTTTAAATTTTGTTTATTTTTGTCCTTAAGAGGAAATGTGTTTTCCTGCCCCCATGATATGATTTTATTGTATCCTGACTTTCTTCCTGAGGAAACCAACACGACTGTGGTCAGGTCTGTGAAAACGGGAACATATAATGGAGCAACGTGGAATATCTGGTTATACTCGGGCCCGCTGCTTCTTGTACGTACATGGAGGCTGCGATTAGACGTAATGACTGTAATTATCATGTGAATATCGCCGTGGGACTATATGGGTTGTTACCCACTGATGGATATTTCTCATGGACATTACATTATAATAGAATCTTACATCTGCTTAAAGGGGTTGTACACTTTATTTTAGAATAGACTGGTCACAGGATATTCCATGACTGAGAACCATAGTGATCAGCGGTAATCCCTTATGTAATCTGTTCAGTTTCCCTGCAGCACCACCACAGGTGAAATGCAGCATTACACAATGCCCATGCAAATTAATTGGCAGCCTGGTCATGCTGGGTCCTCCAGGTAGAGAGAGACACTTTATAGCTGCTCTACTCAGGTACTTAAAGTGAATGGGGCTGAGCTGTGCTTGGCATTCAATGAAGAGGCCGCAACGTTCACCCAAACCCTGCACCTTCTTCATCCAGCTGATCTTTAAGGGTCCCAGGTGTTGGATCCAACCAATCAGTATATACATCCAGGAAAGCTTCTTTAAGAATCTCCATCTCTCTCCTTCCAGGACCCATCCAGCATTCCATGGACAGTCATTGATTGTGTAATACTTAGTTTCTCCTCTGGGGGAGCTGCAGGGATATTGAATACTCACTGTCCAGTGTTATTACAGAGTACAGCTGATCCCTGGGGGTCAGAGAAGGGATCAATGGCCAATATCTATCTATCTATCTATCTATCTATCTATCTATCTATCTATCTATCTATCTATCTCCTATCTATATCTCTATCTATCTATTATCTATCTATCTATTATCTATCTATCTCCTATGTATCTATCTAACTATCTATCTATCTATCTATCTATCTCCTATCTATCTATCTATCTCCTATCTATCTATATCTATCTATCTATCTATCTATCTATCTATCTATCTATCTCCTATCTATCTATCTATCTATCTTGCATGCTATATCAGGTATTGTACCCCTGCAGCTGTGTGTGCAGTGACAACCAGCGACTGTTCTTGTTCTTCGTGTTTTGTGCATCAGTGAAACAAACCCATAATTGTCCTTCAAGCAGGAAGAAAAGTTCCCAACTCCATAGAGCCATTACAAATTCAGACACGTGAGCGGGCGCCGGGTGTTTGTTTTGGTTGCCGGATAATAATACAGTCAATTACTTGGGGCTCAGCACAAGGGCATCTAAAGTCTACAAGGTTACTGCCGCTGATGTGGATAGGCGGGGTTTAGAGGGAGAGATTGTTCTCCGGTTCATACAGACAGCGGAGTTGTTCTCCTCTGTGCTAAAAGCTGAGTGACTACCAATATGTCCGCCATTACAGGGTTTACTGGGGTTGTCACCCAGTACACCTCATTCCCAAATACCAAATCTGTATCCTCTATTCCTGATAGATAGTTGACTCCAATAATATGATAGATAGGACTTGCCAGATCCAAATTATGGAACCCTTCAAATATTCATAAGAGTCTTAAAGGGAGTATCATCTGACACCGGCATATCCACCCATTTCTGCGGATAGATAGGTTAGGGCAGTGATGGCGAACCTTTTAGAGACAAAATGCCCAACCTGCAACCCAAAACCCACTAAATTATCACAAAGTGCCAACACAGCAATTTAACTGTAATACTGTGTGAATCCACACAGTACAATCTGCTCCACAGTGACTCCTACACAATACAATATGCTCCACAGTGACCCCCACACAATACAATCTGCTCCACAGTGTCCCCTACACAATACAATCTGCTCCACAGTGACCCCCACACAATACAATCTGCTCCACAGTGACTCCTACACAATACAATATGCTCCACAGTGACCCCCATACAGTACAATCTGCTCCACAGTGACCCCCATACAGTACAATCTGCTCCACAGTGACCGCCATACAGTACAATCTGCTCCACAGTGACCGCCATACAGTACAATCTGCTCCACAGTGACCCCCACACAGTACAATCTGCTCCACAGTGACCGCCATACAGTACAGTCTGCTCCACAGTGACCCCCACACATTATAATCTGCTCCACAGTGCCCCCCACACATTATAATCTGCTCCACAGTGACCCCCACACATTATAATCTGCTCCACAGTGACCCACACACAGTACAATCTGCTCCACAGTGACCCCCACACAGTACAATCTGCTCCACAGTGACCCCCACACAGTACAATCTGCTCCACAGTGACCCCCACAGTACAGTCTGCTCCACAGTGACCCACACACAGTATAATCTGCTCCACAGTGACCCCCACACAGTACAATCTGCTCCACAGTGACCCCCACACAGTACAATCTCTGAGTGCCACCACTGGCACCCGTGCCATAGGTTCGCCATCACAGCTGAATCAAATGGTGTTTTCGCTGCTTCAGTTAACTACAAAGAGCGTCTCTCACTTTGGAGGACCAGACAGCCCATTGGTAGCAAATGTTCAGTTTCCCTACAGCAACCCCACAGGAGAAATGAGGTATTACACGGTTAACATTGAAATAAATGCGCTTTTTTTGGTCCTCCAGAGTGAGACGCTCCTTGCTGTCATATATACATTCTGCTGGGAAAACACGTAAAGTTCAGGTCTGTTGCTTCCGTGTCTGTCTGTAAATATGGCGGTAATGATAGTAATGGGTAACAGAGCTCCGGATCCCTTTGATGTGATCTGGGAAAGCGGCAGCTGGAAGATTAGATACAGAATACGACAAATAAGCAGAATATCCTGCGTTACTGGAAGCAAAGTTCACCATGACTTTCATTAGTCAGTGACTGATGGGGGTGGGGTATGCAGTTACTTTGACTTTTTGGTGAGGTTTACATTAAAATGAAAGATTTCCAGAAATTTCGACGATCCCCCATTTCTATGATGATCTGTGATCGCCCGGCACAGGCTTCGGCCTACCCATCGCTCCGCTCCTTCCGTTTTTCACCCTCACACCCGTTATTAATGGGGTGTTTTTTGTTTTTTTTTCCCAGATTGTCTCTTTAAGGTCTGTCCTATGAACAGATACTCCGCTCAGAAACAATTCTGGAAAGCAAAGCAGGCGAAACAAGGGAACAACACCGAAGCTGCGCTCCTCAAGAAGTTACAGGTAAGTACTCAAGTCTCGCCAATAAGGGACACATTTAAAGGGGTTGTCTGAGTAGTCTTTTTTTTTTTTTTTACTTACCTCCCCCTAGCGGTTCTGGGGTGGTCTGACCCCGGGTCACGTGATCAAAACCATTACCCGAGTCGCAACGTTTCCAACTTCGTCTCATTTTCACTAGTTGTTACCTGTGTTGGGGGTCTGGATTCGCTTTAGCCTGCCGTTCCCCATGGCAGGGGTGACTACGTGGGAAAAGGGGACAAAAGGGGCTGGTTCTAGACCTATTACCAAGGGTCGGAACCAATTGAGAAACCCCTTGAGGGAGGTAAGAAAAGACTCCCTGGACAATCCCTTTAATGTCAAGGGACTGTGTACCAGGAGGTGTAATAGAGGAACAGGAGAGGACAGAAAATCCAGAGATGTCGGTACAACAAAAAGGTTTTCTCAGGGATTTTCTTTTATATGGGGAGGTGCTGGGGTTACATGACACAGATGCTGGAGGACTCGGCACCCACGGCCATGACTTTTGGAATTTTGACCTCTTATCACCACCGTTCTGACTGAGGAGGTCACCTATACCAAGAATGAACATGTCTGCAGATTTAAAGGGCCAGCAGCGTATAATTGGATTTAACTGTATTGGTTCGGGAGAACACGCAGTATGGCTGCCATATGTCCCTCCAGTGGATCGCCATATATACCAACATCTGTAAATCCAGAGATCGGGTCGATCGATCCCATGTGCTGGTAGGAAAATGACGGAGAACTATGTAATACACAAAGCTGGGGGCTAACGAAGCACGTCTATAGGATGAAGACCTTGCAAACAGCTTCAGGGATTCGCTCCATAGTCACCGGTCTTCTCCTGGACCCCGGGGCCCATTATGGCCCCCGGATCCTCTAGTGCACCGATCCGATCCTCCAGGTGACGGCTATGGAGGTCATATGTGTCAGGTCCTGAAGTGTGAGGATGGCAGAGCTTCCTGGCATGGAGTGTTTGCCATCGACAGGCCGCGCCCTGCGTTGTTGGGCGGTGCAGTGACGCTGGGTATTATCAGAGAGCTGCAAGTGCACCGCCCTGTCCTGAGGGGTGCGAGCGAGGAGCTGCAGCATGGAAGAGCGCACTAACCCCAAAAACCAATAGTAAATCTATGTCCTGGAGGCGCACACCCCCGGAACGTTAAGAAGTCTATACAGCCATCAATTATCTGCTCCTGGGAAAGCTGGGTGGGAACCAATATGGCTAGAAACTTCTCAAAGCTGAGGGTTTGTTACAATGATATCCAGTCAATTTACAAGCTTTTATCCCCCGTGCCAGGTATATGAACCCCTTGCCCTACCTTAAAGGGATGATCCCATAATCCACTCCTCAGCATAGGTGATATATGTTTGACCACTAGGGGGCCTTACTGCTTCACTAAAGCGGGATCCCGCACTTGACTGTTTTTGTGAGACCCCCTTCTAAGGGGTTTGTCCACCCCTGCTCGGTTTGCAAAAGTGTATCAGCCTGGAGTCCATATTGTTGGATCAGCATCCGAGTGCCTAGACTGCATGCAATTGTAACAAACCCTCAGCTGTGAGAAGAAAGAATGGCGAGCCATTGAGTATATTACAACATTTAGGATCAAATTGCTCTAACCTACAACATCCCCCAGCGTGACCCGCCTTAAAGCCCCCAGCCCCTGACGGCACATGTGGATGACGGGCATCAGACTGTGATCCCTGCAGCAGGAGGTGGCACAATACTGGCTCATTGTGCCCGATGGGCCCGCAGTTTTTAGCCTTGGCACGTGGGAGTTGTGACATTTCCCCGCCGCCACAGACCTCATTCCTGCAGTGTCACGGTGGGTCATTGTCTTCTATCTGAGGGATACAAATTAAAGGGGTCACAAACTTTAATGTAATCAGAAAGGGGGGGGGATAAAAACGCGCTGATACTTACCTGTATCCTCCCGACCTTCACTGCAGCATTTGTATACAGAGAGGTTACAGTCCTGTTTATTTGAATGGGACTGAGCTGTCCTGAATCAGCACTGCAGCTGATCGGCGGGGGTGTTTGGAGTTGAACTTCCCCACTGATTACACAATGATGGTCTGCTCCAAATGCAAGTTTTTAGGCACAAAGGCGGGACTTATATAAATTTGCATAAAATAGGCAAGGGTCCCATTTATACAAATTTGCATTGTTACCTTAAATTTTAAGGGAGGGGCTTGAGTAGTTTTAAGTTGAGTTTAGGGTGTGGTTTATAAAAAAAATTTGCATAAATGGAGGCGGTCTATCAATTTGAGGGTGGGGCCTATATTGAGTTTGGGTGGGCTTTATATAGATTTATATTAAAACGGGGGCATTGTTAATTTTGGGGGCGGAGCTTACTAGATTTGCAGGAAAGGAGTGGTTTGTATACTATTCTAGGGTAGGTTTCTGATATACAGCTATACACCGCTGTGTGCGGGTGAGGTGTGACAACCTCTGGGTGACACACACATTGTGCACTCACTTAGCACCTTTGTCTTTCATTGGGCGGTGTGATTTGCATGTGCGAGCGTTATAGCACGGTACACACAGCGCTCCTCTGTCGCTGACAGTCTGGCCATTGTCTTCTGTCCCACTTATCCCCGGCAACTTCCTCTCCTCAAGGACAAGCTGAATAGCCTGCAGTGACCCCATTATACAGATTATGTAACTGCATTGTAGGTCCTCCAGCAGCGCAGAGTATTTCAGGAGAGTGCTTTACTGATATTGTTGGAGGTCATACATTGACTGTAACATAATGGCAGGAACAGAGATCTGCAGCAGCACAGAGTGTTTCAGAAGAGCAGTCATTGTCTATGGTAGTGACTCTGTATCCTTGTCTTCCCCAGCACGCCGCTGAACTGGAGCAGAAACAAAATGAGTCTGAAAACAGAAAACTCCTGGGAGAGATTGTCAAGTACAGCAATGTTATACAGGTAAGAGGCAGCGTAGTGATGTCACAGTACAGGGTAATACACACAGTGATGTCACAGTACAGGGATAATACACACAGTGATGTCACAGTACAGAGATAATACACACAGTGATGTCACAGTACAGGATAATACACACGGTGATGTCACAGTACAGGATAATACACACAGTGATGTCACAGTACAGGATAATACACACAGTGATGTCACAGTACAGGGATAATACACACAGTGATGTCACAATACAGGATAATACACACAGTGATGTCACAGTACAGAGATAATACACACAGTGATGTCACAGTACAGAGATAATACGTACAGAGATAATACACACAGTGATGTCACAGTACAGAGATAATACACACAGTGATGTCACAGTACAGAGATAATACACACAGTGATGTCACAGTACAGGATAATACACACAGTGATGTCACAGTACAGAGATAATACACACAGTGATGTCACAGTACAGAGATAATACACACAGTGATGTCACAGTACAGAGATAATACACACAGTGATGTCACAGTACAGGATAATACACACAGTGATGTCACAGTACAGAGATAATACACACAGTGATGTCACAGTACAGGACAATACACACAGTGATGTCACAGATTGTATGTCATCATACTTCTTCCTTCATTCTTCCATGATCCTATATACTAAATCTCTATTGACAGTTACTTCACATTAAAAGTAATAAATACCTCACCGTCAACAAGAGACTGCCGGCCCTGCTGGAGAAGAACGCTATGCGTGTCTCCCTCGATGCGGCGGGGAATGAGGGCTCCTGGTTCTACATCCAGCCTTTCTGGAAGCTCCGGAGCGAGGGAGACAATGTAAGTGTATGGGCACTTGGGGGCTCGTCTGGGATATAACATTGATAATGTGTAATGGGGGTGGAGGTGGCTACCTCACCCTCCCACTGCTGCAGAGATTAATGTCAGTGGCTATGATCTCTGATTCTCAGGTGGTGGTGGGAGATAAGGTGGTCCTGATGCCAGTGAATGCCGGACAGCCACTTCATGCCAGTAATATAGAACTACTGGATAATCCTGGCTGCAAAGAGGTACGTGTTCCATATATAGCTAAGGTAGAGAGAGTATAGTATATATACTGCAGAATAACTAGGTGCCCCCTTTTTCTGTACATATCAGGTAAACGCAGTTAATTGTAACACAAGCTGGAAGGTTGCGCTCTTCATGAAGTACAGTGACTACAGGGATGATGTTCTGAAGGGGGTAAGTACCAAGATAGGACCATGTGAATCAATGTTGTAATTCTGGTAATGGACGGGTTAATGTGGTCCTGCGGTGTAGGCTGTGTGACAAGTAGCTGAACATTACAGAGAGAACTATGAAGCCATGAACAGCTGCACAGTTCTCTGTGTGACTCGCCTCTACTGGTGTATCTCGTATATAACCATAGACATACCACTGAGGTAGAATTCCCAACTCCCTTTGACTGTTTATTGTACTGGTGTCCACTCCTAAGGTTCGTCTGGTCTGTTGTCCCGCAGGGTGACGTGGTCAGGTTGTTCCATGCAGAACAGGAGAAGTTTTTGACATGTGATGAGTATGAGAAGAAGCAGCACATCTTTCTGAGGACGACGTTACGACAGTCAGCCACGTCTGCCACGAGTTCTAAAGCCTTATGGGAAATAGAGGTAATTGTTATATATAGTCGTACAGTCCTCCGGTGAGCGCAGCTCTGGAGTATAATACAGGATAAGTAATGTAATGTATGTACACAGTGACTGTACCAGCAGAATAGTGAGTGCAGCTCTGGTGTATAATACAGGATAAGTAATATAATGTATGTACACAGTGACTGCACCAGCAGAATAGTGAGTATAGCTCCGGAGTATAATACAGGATAAGTAATGTAATGTATGTACACAGTGACTGTACCAGCAGAATAGTGAGCGCAGCTCTGGGGTATAATACAGGATAAGTAATGTAATGTATGTACACAGTGACTGCACCAGCAGAATAGTGAGTGCAGCTCTGGAGTATAATACAGGATAAGTAATGTAATGTATGTACACAGTGACTGTACCAGCAGAATAGTGAGCACAGCTCTGGAGTATAATACAGGATAAGTAATGTAATGTATGTACACAGTGACTGCACCAGCAGAATAGTGAGCGCAGCTCTGGAGTATAATACAGGATAAGTAATGTAATGTATGTACACAGTGACTGCACCAGCAGAATAGTGAGCGCAGCTCTGGAGTATAATACAGGATAAGTAATGTAATGTATGTACACAGTGACTGCACCAGCAGAATAGTGAGCGCAGCTCTGGAGTATAATACAGGATAAGTAATGTAATGTATGTACACAGTGACTGCACCAGCAGAATAGTGAGCGCAGCTCTGGAGTATAATACAGGATAAGTAATGTAATGTATGTACACAGTGACTGCACCAGCAGAATAGTGAGCGCAGCTCTGGAGTATAATACAGGATAAGTAATGTAATGTATGTACACAGTGACTGCACCAGCAGAATAGTGAGCGCAGCTCTGGAGTATAATACAGGATAAGTAATGTAATGTATGTACACAGCGACTATACCAGCAGAATAGTGAGCGCAGCTCTGGAGTATAATACAGGATAAGTAATGTAATGTATGTACACAGTGACTGCACCAGCAGAATAGTGAGCGCAGCTCTGGAGTATAATACAGGATAAGTAATGTAATGTATGTACACAGTGACTGTACCAGCAGAATAGTGAGTGCAGCTCTGGTGTATAATACAGGATAAGTAATGTATGTACACAGTGACTGCACCAGCAGAATAGTGAGTACAGCTCCGGAGTATAATACAGGATAAGTAATGTAATGTATGTACACAGTGACTGTACCAGCAGAATAGTGAGCGCAGCTCTGGAGTATAATACAGGATAAGTAATGTAATGTATGTACACAGTGACTGCACCAGCAGAATAGTGAGCGCAGCTCTGGAGTATAATACAGGATAAGTAATGTAATGTATGTACACAGTGACTGTACTAGCAGAATAGTGAGCGCAGCTCTGGAGTATAATACAGGATAAGTAATGTAATGTATGTACACAGTGACTGCACCAGCAGAATAGTGAGCACAGCTCTGGAGTATAATACAGGATAAGTAATGTAATGTATGTACACAGTGACTGTACCAGCAGAATAGTGAGCGCAGCTCTGGAGTATAATACAGGATAAGTAATGTAATGTATGTACACAGTGACTGTACCAGCAGAATAGTGAGCGCAGCTCTGGAGTATAATACAGGATAAGTAATGTAATGTATGTACACAGTGACTGTACTAGCAGAATAGTGAGCGCAGCTCTGGAGTATAATACAGGATAAGTAATGTAATGTATGTACACAGTGACTGTACCAGCAGAATAGTGAGCGCAGCTCTGGAGTATAATACAGGATAAGTAATGTAATGTATGTACACAGTGACTGCACCAGCAGAATAGTGAGCGCAGCTCTGGAGTATAATACAGGATGTATATATTTTTGTGGTGTTACATTATATGTTACTATGTTCTTTCATTCTATAGGTTGTACACCATGACCCTTGCAGGGGAGGTGCCGGCCAGTGGAATAGCTTATTTCGGTTCAAGCACCTGGCCACTGGGAATTACCTGGCCGCAGAGGTGAGTCTCAGTATCTCTCAGTAGTGCAGTCTCAGGCTTCAGGCCTGAATCTTCAGGAGGGCATAGCTCAGCCTTATAGTAATATATTGAGAAGCTGGTATCAGATATTTAGTATACACCATCGGCTTTGTCTATGGATTTATTATGGCTGATCTTTGGAGAGCGAAATCCACTCCTATCTTTGTAAAACCGATCAAAATACCGCTGTGGAAATCGCCATTACCATTACCTGGCTGCAGGTGGCGCCGAGCGCTTATGATTTCTCTGATTACAGTTTTAGGTATTGTTTTGCTGCGCTGTATAACTTTGGCGCCTCTTCTAATCACCGTCCCGCTGCGTTGTACAGATAACCCCGCCGCACAATGCTCTGTTTGTTCCGCCATCCTCTCTTGTCTTCATAGGAGATGCGTGGAAAGTTTTTCAATGTCACCGCGGCTGCAGAGCGTTACCTCGGTTTGTTGGCCCAGCGCTGACTATTCTGGACCAAGGCCAGACCCGGCCGAGCTCCTGGCCCTCATTTACATCTGGGGAATTGGCTGCGGCTCTTCTTGGTGTATAATACGGGGAATGGGGGGTGAGGCTAATGGGTCGTATTTGCTTCTATTCTCTTAAAGGGACAGTGACCCTAATATCAGCATTTACAGATCAAATGAGGGTCATCAGTGTGTATTGTGTCCTGAATTCCTTACATAAGGTGACCCCGTGACCTGTTTAGGACTCCAAGGTCACGTGACCAAACAGCTGTTATCTATAAAGTGGAATACAACCATTTGCAAGCATTTTACTGCCCCTAGTGGTGAAATTTCAGTATAGCAGGTGATAGTATTTCATCTGGCTGGTTTCTGCCCCTTCTTAAAGGGAGTGTGTCACAGACCCAACACATCGGCCCAGACTGTCAGATGGATAGCTTAGGGTCACCTGAACCAAACGATGTTCTCCCCTTCTGAATCGGTGGCTCTGTTCCCGAGATATTGCTGTTTTTTCAATATGCAAATGAGATCAAGGGTGCCGCCATTGTTCCAGAGAGCTCATTTGCATATTGAAAAACCAGCGATATCTCTGGAACAGAGGCAGCGATTCAGACAGGGAAAACACTGTTTGGTTCAGGTGACCCTAAGCTATCTATCGGTGGGGCTGAGGCGATATGCCGGGTGTGGTCACACACTCCTTTTAATTCTAATAATCTTTATATAGACTAAAGTCCAAGCAAAGAGACAGAAGCAGCGATGCCCTGACTGTGCGTGCGGGTTGTCAGGTTATGTAGGGCCGTGTCCTAGGTGGCAGTGACCTCCTTTAAGAAACCCTATAATCTGAGGCAGCACGAAGAAGCTGATTGGTTTTCCTTCTCTTTCTTCCAGACAATCCTCTGTGAGCTAAAGACTGCACACATCTGTGTCGGAGCTGTTAGTTTGTTGCAATGTATCATCGCAGGGAAAATTACTAGCCAGTAGGGGACAACAAATTCCAGCATGCTGAGAGTTGTAGTTCCTCATCAGCTGTAAGTGCACAGAATAGAATAAGATAGAATGTGAACCAGCCACTAGATGGCAGCACAAGAACACAGTATAGCCATGGCCAGGCTGAAAACCCATCAGTAAATCTTGGGCTTGTTACTGGGACGATTATTTATAGGGAGGAGAACTAGATCCGGACGTCCACCTGTCACTCACCCCCCCCCCCCCCCCCGACTTTTTATGACCCCGTTATGAACGTGATATGTCCGCAGCTTCCAGATCAGTTCAGCATCACTGATATCATTCACAGGTCTGGTGACAGATTTCATGCATTTGGCCAATTTCTATTTTTTGCATCCTAATATGGAGGAGCGGATCAGCCCCCCCATTAAGTGAGCGCAGCTCTGGAGTATAGTACAGGATAAGTAATGTAATGTATGTACACAGTGACTGTACCAGCAGAATAGTGAGCGCAGCTCTGGAGTATAATACAGGATAAGTAATGTAATGTATGTACACAGTGACTGCACCAGCAGAATAGTGAGCGCAGCTCTGGAGTATAATACAGGATAAGTAATGTAATGTATGTACACAGTGACTGTACCAGCAGAATAGTGAGCACAGCTCTGGAGTATAATACAGGATAAGTAATGTAATGTATGTACACAGTGACTGCACCAGCAGAATAGTGAGCGCAGCTCTGGAGTATAATACAGGATAAGTAATGTAATGTATGTACACAGTGACTGTACTAGCAGAATAGTGAGCGCAGCTCTGGAGTATAATACAGGATAAGTAATGTAATGTATGTACACAGTGACTGTACCAGCAGAATAGTGAGCGCAGCTCTGGAGTATAATACAGGATAAGTAATGTAATGTATGTACACAGTGACTGCACCAGCAGAATAGTGAGCGCAGCTCTGGAGTATAATACAGGATAAGTAATGTAATGTATGTACACAGTGACTGCACCAGCAGAATAGTGAGCGCAGCTCTGGAGTATAATACAGGATAAGTAATGTAATGTATGTACACAGTGACTGCACCAGCAGAATAGTGAGCGCAGCTCTGGAGTATAATACAGGATAAGTAATGTAATGTATGCACACAGTGACTGCACCAGCAGAATAGTGAGCGCAGCTCTGGAGTATAATACAGGATAAGTAATGTAATGTATGTACACAGTGACTGTACTAGCAGAATAGTGAGCGCAGCTCTGGAGTATAATACAGGATAAGTAATGTAATGTATGTACACAGTGACTGCACCAGCAGAATAGTGAGCGCAGCTCTGGAGTATAATACAGGATAAGTAATGTAATGTATGTACACAGTGGCTGCACCAGCAGAATAGTGAGCGCAGCTCTGGAGTATAATACAGGATAAGTAATGTAATGTATGTACACAGTGGCTGCACCAGCAGAATAGTGAGCGCAGCTCTGGAGTATAATACAGGATAAGTAATGTAATGTATGTACACAGTGACTGCACCAGCAGAATAGTGAGCGCAGCTCTGGAGTATAATACAGGATAAGTAATGTAATGTATGTACACAGTGACTGCACCAGCAGAATAGTGAGCGCAGCTCTGGAGTATAATACAGGATAAGTAATGTATGTACACAGTGACTGTACCAGCAGAATAGTGAGCGCAGCTCTGGAGTATAATACAGGATAAGTAATGTAATGTATGTACACAGTGGCTGCACCAGCAGAATAGTGAGCACAGCTCTGGAGTATAATACAGAATAAGTAATGTAATGTATGTACACAGTGACTGCACCAGCAGAATAGTGAGCGCAGCTCTGGAGTATAATACAGGATAAGTAATGTAATGTATGTACACAGTGACTGTACCAGCAGAATAGTGAGCGCAGCTCTGGAGTATAATACAGGATAAGTAATGTAATGTATGTACACAGTGGCTGCACCAGCAGAATAGTGAGCACAGCTCTGGAGTATAATACAGAATAAGTAATGTAATGTATGTACACAGTGACTGCACCAGCAGAATAGTGAGCGCAGCTCTGGAGTATAATACAGGATAAGTAATGTAATGTATGTACACAGTGACTGTACCAGCAGAATAGTGAGCGCAGCTCTGGAGTATAATACAGGATAAGTAATGTAATGTATGTACACAGTGACTGCACCAGCAGAATAGTGAGCGCAGCTCTGGAGTATAATACAGGATAAGTAATGTAATGTATGTACACAGTGACTGCACCAGCAGAATAGTGAGCGCAGCTCTGGAGTATAATACAGGCTGTATCTCAGGATCAGTATATGTAACTGAGCGTTTCTCTTTTGGCACAGCATTGGTTCATGTATCTTTATTCGTCTTATCGGCGGGTCTTGCAGATGACATGGAGTCGGTCCGGCTTTCTCACCAGGGGTTGCAGTCAGGAAGGAAGTTGGGCACAATGTGTGAATTAGGCAGTGGCTGCAGTTTTGCTGTCGGTGAGATTAGTTGCCCGGGCTCTTATCGATGAGATCTTGGCCGCCTTTCTTGACAGATTTCTCATTAACTCTTTCCTCAGTTTGCGGCAGGCGTCCATGTTACCGCCGGTCACACGGTCATACAATTACTGGAAGCTGCCTGCTGGGAAGGAGGAGACGGTGGGGATGTGCCAGCGCCTGACGTGTGACCCAACACTGTACGGGGGGAGATCAGAAATCTTACTATCTATATTATCCCCATCAGATGTTACTTCTATCTGTGTCTGAGAAAGCTGGGTGATACCCCAAATGGCCGCCATTACAGCTACAAGGGCTGCGCTCTACTGTCCAGTTATATAGTGACAGGTATCACACGTTCAGGAGGCTCGAAAAGCTGGTTGACATTGCAGCTATGTTGATAGTCGGCCCCCCCTTGTGGCGCTCATGTTATAGTATACGGGGTCTGCGGCTGTCACTGTATATAGAAGGCCGCTACTGTCTGTATCCTGAGCAGTCTGTAGCTGTGATTGGGAATATGGCGCGCTCACGTATCAGGAAAACACTGAAGGCACTTATTAGGCGTCCATTACTGTCACTTATAAAAGTACTACATGCGGTATATACCTCTGACTGCCGCTCTACATGCGGTATATACCTCTCACTGACGCTCTACATGCGGTATATACCTCTCACTGACGCTCTACATGCAGTATATACCTCTGACGGCCGCTCTACATGCAGTATATACCTCTCACGGCCTCACTACATGCAGTATATAGCTCTGATGGCCTCACTACATGCAGTATATAGCTCTGATGGCCTCACTACATGCAGTATATAGCTCTGATGGCCTCACTACATGCAGTATATAGCTCTGATGGCCTCACTACATGCAGTATATAGCTCTGATGGCCTCACTACATGCGGTATATTCCTCTGACTGCCTCACTACATGCAGTATATAGCTCTGACGATCTCACTACATGCGGTATATAGCTCTCATGGCCTCACTACATGCGGTATATAGCTCTCATGGCCTCACTACATGCGGTATATAGCTCTCATGGCCTCACTACATGCAGTATATACCTCTGACTGCCTCACTACATGCAGTATATAGCTCTGACTGTCTCACTACATGCGGTATATAGCTCTCATGGCCTCACTACATGCGGTATATAGCTCTCACGGCCTCACTACATGCAGTATATAGCTCTGATGGCCTCACTACATGCGGTATATTCCTCTGACTGCCTCACTACATGCAGTATATAGCTCTGACGGTCTCACTACATGCGGTATATAGCTCTCATGGCCTCACTACATGCGGTATATAGCTCTCATAGCCTCACTACATGCGGTATATAGCTCTCATGGCCTCACTACATGCAGTATATACCTCTCACGGCCTCACTACATGCGGTATATAGCTCTCATGGCCTCACTACATGCGGTATATACCTCTGATGGCCTCATTACATGCAGTATATACCTATGACTACCTCACTATATGCGGTGTATACCTCTGATGGCCTACCTACATGCAGTATATAGCTGTTATGGCCTCACTACATGCCGTAATTCTGCATCTTCCTCGTTCTTATATTGTAAAGTTTCTTCTGAACGTCTTGAGATTCCCCTTTGGGCACTTTGTAACAATATAAGATGTTATATAGAGAGCGTTACCAGCGATGTGACCGCCGCCGTCTCCCCGCCGCCGCCGAGATTCTTATGCATTAAGTTTACTAATTAGGCCTAAGCTTTTTCTTTGTCTTCCACTACAAGTAACGCCCCCTACTGAGCGCAGCAGAGCGGGGTCACAGGTAACCTGTAAGTGGGGGGGGGGAGATGTGCGGAGCGGCGCCATTAGTGCAGTCAGCGCTCCTTATCGGCGACACCCCCCCCCCCCCCCCCCCCCGCGACTCCATATTAAGGACGAGGCGGCTCCTTATCTGGAAATTAATAGTAACAATTTATTTTTGTTTTGTTTTTAGATCAACCCAGATTATCGGGACGTCAGCGACGGCAAAGTTACAGTAAGTACAAGATTATTCATAAAGTGTAGTCGTATTCAGTCATATATAGGGGATCTCCAATAATGGCTCGTACCCCTGTACATAAAAGGGGTACCAAGATCACAGGGGGCGCACAAGAAACCAGTCTAATCTGTGGGAGACTCCGGCAATAAGTGCTCAGTTCTTATGTAGCATCCCCAGAGGTGAAATGAAGTATTACATCATTCCTATGGAAATCAATGAGTCTAATGTAATGCATGGACGTCTGGAGTCCTCCAAAGGTAGAGACACTCTTTATATATAGCTGCTCTCCACTCTGGATCACTGAAGAGAGTCCTGTATTTAGAAGTAGATCCCTTTAAGATGTATTTCTATTAATCAATGACTCCATAAGCAAAATAGTGAGCGCAGCTCTGGAGTATAATACAGGATAAGTAATGTAATGTATGTACACAGTGACTGTACCAGCAGAATAGTGAGCGCAGCTCTGGAGTATAATACAGGATAAGTAATGTAATGTATGTACACAGTGACTGTACCAGCAGAATAGTGAGTGCAGCTCTGGAGTATAATACAGGATAAGTAATGTAATGTATGTACACAGTGACTGTACCAGCAGAATAGTGAGTGCAGCTCTGGAGTATAATACAGGATAAGTAATGTAATGTATGTACACAGTGACTGTACCAGCAGAATAGTGAGCGCAGCTCTGGAGTATAATACAGGATAAGTAATGTATGTACACAATGACTGTACCAGCAGAATAGTGAGCGCAGCTCTGGAGTATAATACAGGATAAGTAATGTAATGTATGTACACAGTGACTGCACCAGCAGAATAGTGAGCGCAGCTCTGGAGTATAATACAGGATAAGTAATGTAATGTATGTACACAGTGACTGTACCAGCAGAATAGTGAGTGCAGCTCTGGAGTATAATACAGGATAAGTAATGTAATGTATGTACACAGTGACTGTACCAGCAGAATAGTGAGTGCAGCTCTGGAGTATAATACAGGATAAGTAATGTAATGTATGTACACAGTGACTGTACCAGCAAAATAGTGAGCGCAGCTCTGGAGTATAATGCAGGATAAGTAATGTAATGTATGTACACAGTGACTGTACCAGCAGAATAGTGAGCGCAGCTCTGGAGTATAATACAGGATAAGTAATGTATGTACACAGTGACTGCACCAGCAGAATAGTGAGCGCAGCTCTGGAGTATAATACAGGATAAGTAATGTAATGTATGTACACAGTGACTGCACCAGCAGAATAGTGAGCGCAGCTCTGGAGTATAATACAGGATAAGTAATGTAATGTATGTACACAGTGACTGTACCAGCAGAATAGTGAGCGCAGCTCTGGAGTATAATACAGGATAAGTAATGTAATGTATGTACACGGTGACTGCACCAGCAGAATAGTGAGCGCAGCTCTGGAGTATAATACAGGATAAGTAATGTAATGTATGTACACGGTGACTGCACCAGCAGAATAGTGAGTGCAGCTCTGCAGTATAATACAGGATAAGTAATGTAATGTATGTACACAGTGACTGCACCAGCAGAATAGTGAGCGCAGCTCTGGAGTATAATACAGGATAAGTAATGTAATGTATGTACACAGTGACTGTACCAGCAGAATAGTGAGCGCAGCTCTGGAGTATAATACAGGATAAGTAATGTAATGTATGTACACAGTGACTGTACCAGCAGAATAGTGAGCGCAGCTCTGGAGTATAATGCAGGATAAGTAATGTAATGTATGTACACAGTGACTGTACCAGCAGAATAGTGAGCGCAGCTCTGGAGTATAATGCAGGATAAGTAATGTAATGTATGTACACAGTGACTGTACCAGCAGAATAGTGAGCGCAGCTCTGGAGTATAATGCAGGATAAGTAATGTAATGTATGTACACAGTGACTGTACCAGCAGAATAGTGAGCGCAGCTCTGGAGTATAATGCAGGATAAGTAATGTAATGTATGTACACAGTGACTGTACCAGCAGAATAGTGAGCGCAGCTCTGGAGTATAATACAGGATAAGTAATGTATGTACACAATGACTGTACCAGCAGAATAGTGAGCGCAGCTCTGGAGTATAATACAGGATAAGTAATGTAATGTATGTACACAGTGACTGCACCAGCAGAATAGTGAGCGCAGCTCTGGAGTATAATACAGGATAAGTAATGTAATGTATGTACACAGTGACTGTACCAGCAGAATAGTGAGTGCAGCTCTGGAGTATAATACAGGATAAGTAATGTAATGTATGTACACAGTGACTGTACCAGCAGAATAGTGAGCGCAGCTCTGGAGTATAATACAGGATAAGTAATGTATGTACACAATGACTGTACCAGCAGAATAGTGAGCGCAGCTCTGGAGTATAATACAGGATAAGTAATGTAATGTATGTACACAGTGACTGCACCAGCAGAATAGTGAGCGCAGCTCTGGAGTATAATACAGGATAAGTAATGTAATGTATGTACACAGTGACTGTACCAGCAGAATAGTGAGTGCAGCTCTGGAGTATAATACAGGATAAGTAATGTAATGTATGTACACAGTGACTGTACCAGCAGAATAGTGAGTGCAGCTCTGGAGTATAATACAGGATAAGTAATGTAATGTATGTACACAGTGACTGCACCAGCAGAATAGTGAGCGCAGCTCTGGAGTATAATACAGGATAAGTAATGTAATGTATGTACACAGTGACTGTACCAGCAAAATAGTGAGCGCAGCTCTGGAGTATAATGCAGGATAAGTAATGTAATGTATGTACACAGTGACTGTACCAGCAGAATAGTGAGCGCAGCTCTGGAGTATAATACAGGATAAGTAATGTATGTACACAGTGACTGCACCAGCAGAATAGTGAGCGCAGCTCTGGAGTATAATACAGGATAAGTAATGTAATGTATGTACACAGTGACTGCACCAGCAGAATAGTGAGCGCAGCTCTGGAGTATAATACAGGATAAGTAATGTAATGTATGTACACGGTGACTGCACCAGCAGAATAGTGAGCGCAGCTCTGGAGTATAATACAGGATAAGTAATGTAATGTATGTACACGGTGACTGCACCAGCAGAATAGTGAGTGCAGCTCTGCAGTATAATACAGGATAAGTAATGTAATGTATGTACACAGTGACTGCACCAGCAGAATAGTGAGCGCAGCTCTGGAGTATAATACAGGATAAGTAATGTAATGTATGTACACAGTGACTGTACCAGCAGAATAGTGAGCGCAGCTCTGGAGTATAATACAGGATAAGTAATGTAATGTATGTACACAGTGACTGTACCAGCAGAATAGTGAGCGCAGCTCTGGAGTATAATGCAGGATAAGTAATGTAATGTATGTACACAGTGACTGTACCAGCAGAATAGTGAGCGCAGCTCTGGAGTATAATGCAGGATAAGTAATGTAATGTATGTACACAGTGACTGTACCAGCAGAATAGTGAGCGCAGCTCTGGAGTATAATGCAGGATAAGTAATGTAATGTATGTACACAGTGACTGTACCAGCAGAATAGTGAGCGCAGCTCTGGAGTATAATGCAGGATAAGTAATGTAATGTATGTACACAGTGACTGTACCAGCAGAATAGTGAGCGCAGCTCTGGAGTATAATACAGGATAAGTAATGTATGTACACAATGACTGTACCAGCAGAATAGTGAGCGCAGCTCTGGAGTATAATACAGGATAAGTAATGTAATGTATGTACACAGTGACTGTACCAGCAGAATAGTGAGTGCAGCTCTGGAGTATAATACAGGATAAGTAATGTAATGTATGTACACAGTGACTGCACCAGCAGAATAGTGAGCGCAGCTCTGGAGTATAATACAGGATAAGTAATGTAATGTATGTACACAGTGACTGTACCAGCAAAATAGTGAGCGCAGCTCTGGAGTATAATGCAGGATAAGTAATGTAATGTATGTACACAGTGACTGTACCAGCAGAATAGTGAGCGCAGCTCTGGAGTATAATACAGGATAAGTAATGTATGTACACAGTGACTGCACCAGCAGAATAGTGAGCGCAGCTCTGGAGTATAATACAGGATAAGTAATGTAATGTATGTACACAGTGACTGCACCAGCAGAATAGTGAGCGCAGCTCTGGAGTATAATACAGGATAAGTAATGTAATGTATGTACACAGTGACTGTACCAGCAGAATAGTGAGCGCAGCTCTGGAGTATAATACAGGATAAGTAATGTAATGTATGTACACGGTGACTGCACCAGCAGAATAGTGAGCGCAGCTCTGGAGTATAATACAGGATAAGTAATGTAATGTATGTACACGGTGACTGCACCAGCAGAATAGTGAGTGCAGCTCTGCAGTATAATACAGGATAAGTAATGTAATGTATGTACACAGTGACTGCACCAGCAGAATAGTGAGCGCAGCTCTGGAGTATAATACAGGATAAGTAATGTAATGTATGTACACAGTGACTGTACCAGCAGAATAGTGAGCGCAGCTCTGGAGTATAATACAGGATAAGTAATGTAATGTATGTACACAGTGACTGTACCAGCAGAATAGTGAGCGCAGCTCTGGAGTATAATGCAGGATAAGTAATGTAATGTATGTACACAGTGACTGTACCAGCAGAATAGTGAGCGCAGCTCTGGAGTATAATGCAGGATAAGTAATGTAATGTATGTACACAGTGACTGTACCAGCAGAATAGTGAGCGCAGCTCTGGAGTATAATGCAGGATAAGTAATGTAATGTATGTACACAGTGACTGTACCAGCAGAATAGTGAGCGCAGCTCTGGAGTATAATGCAGGATAAGTAATGTAATGTATGTACACAGTGACTGTACCAGCAGAATAGTGAGCGCAGCTCTGGAGTATAATACAGGATAAGTAATGTATGTACACAATGACTGTACCAGCAGAATAGTGAGCGCAGCTCTGGAGTATAATACAGGATAAGTAATGTAATGTATGTACACAGTGACTGCACCAGCAGAATAGTGAGCGCAGCTCTGGAGTATAATACAGGATAAGTAATGTAATGTATGTACACAGTGACTGCACCAGCAGAATAGTGAGCGCAGCTCTGGAGTATAATGCAGGATAAGTAATGTAATGTATGTACACAGTGACTGTACCAGCAGAATAGTGAGCGCAGCTCTGGAGTATAATACAGGATAAGTAATGTAATGTATGTACAGAGTGACTGCACCAGCAGAATAGTGAGCGCAGCTCTGGAGTATAATACAGGATAAGTAATGTAATGTATGTACAGAGTGACTGTACCAGCAGAATAGTGAGCGCAGTTCTGGAGTATAATACAGGATAAGTAATGTAATGTATGTACACAGTGACTGCACCAACAGAATAGTGAGCGCAGCTCTGGAGTATAATACAGGATAAGTAATGTAATGTATGTACAGAGTGACTGCACCAGCAGAATAGTGAGCGCAGCTCTGGAGTATAATACAGGATAAGTAATGTAATGTATGTACACAGTGACTGCACCAGCAGAATAGTGAGCGCAGCTCTGGAGTATAATACAGGATAAGTAATGTAATGTATGTACACAGTGACTGCACCAGCAGAATAGTGAGCGCAGCTCTGGAGTATAATACAGGATAAGTAATGTAATGTATGTACACAGTGACTGCACCAGCAGAATAGTGAGCGCAGCTCTGGATTATAATGCAGGATAAGTAATATAAAGTATATAGTCTCTGACTTTGCTGGTGTCTCTTGCTGGGAGTTGTAGTCTCACCAGAGCTGGGATATTACAGACGTCTTTTCTTCTATATTTATCTTGCTGAGGACCACGAGGTGCGGTGATTTGGCGTTATGGCTTGAGAGCAGAGATTTCATCCTTTAACCCCTCAGGACGTTACTGCCGGGTCACTGGCCTGTGATGTATTATACATCTATATTTGCTACATCTGGTGACAGTTCTCACTTTCTGCAGTGACAGCTCTCAGCGCCTGTTGCCCTCACGGTATCACAGCACGCTCCTCTCGGATAAGGCAGATCAGTGAGGCCGTTGCGTGCCTTAAACCTCATAGAGCCCCTTTGTATCCCTGCAGCTCGGTGCCATCTGGCCGCAGCACAGAGACCTTATTTTGTACCTCTCCCGAGAGCTAAAGTTTCATCCCAGCAGTGACAGCCGCGGCGAAATCCTCACTCTCCGATTTTCACACTTGAATTTCTTAAAGGGGCCACCTGGGTGAGGAGGTCCTGGCGTTACGGAGAGCTCACCCTGCCTGGAATGGCTGATCACAGAGAGCAATAGAGCGCGGTCCATCTGCACGGAAAATAACGAATAGGTTTATTGTCCATGGCAGGTTTTGGATACTAAAGGTTTATATTGGCCATATACACGTGCAGTATACAAGGCCGTCATGGACATGGCCCTAGTGTAGTCACTGTGACCGTATTAGGGGTAATCTTACTACAGAGAAATCCTTATAGACTGAAATCACATTGGTGATCCGCTGATCGCTGCCGGTATAGATGAGCTTTAGCGGGTCAGGCATATTCCCTGCAGTGGCCTCTAGTGGAGAAGTGTAGTATTACATGGTAACTATGCAAAAGAAACACTTGATATGTAACACATAGACTGATTGAGTCCTCCTAAGTGGGAGAATCATCGAGAGGGGTCCCAGGGGCTTCTTTATAGACCCCTTTCCCCAATACCTCGCCAAAAAATAAATGAAACCCTCCCAAATCCTCGAGTCAACGTCTTCTCTCAGGTTCGTCGCACTTGGCTATATTTGTTCTATGAGTGACAGCCAACTTGTCACCCAGCTTTCCCAGAATCCCAAACATCCGGTCTGACTAGTTTATCGGTGATCTATGCCAGTGGGATGTGAAGTAGCAGCCATATTGTTGGTCATACAGCTTTTCCAGAATCCTGAACAGTCAGTTTGACTGTTTATGCAAAAATATATTACAATGAGAAGTGCAGTGGCGACCATCTTGTTTCTTACCAAGCTTTTCCAGGATTCTGTACAGCTCCTCTGTAGTGATACAGTCCGATGAGGTATGCAGTGGCAGCCATCTTGTTTGTCACCCAGCTTTTTCAGAATCCTGAACAGTCAGTCTGACTGTTGATGCAAAGATATACTCCAATGAGAAGTGCAGTGGCGAGAATTTTGTTTGTTACTAAGCTTTTCCACACTCCTGAAAAGCTTATTTGCAGTGAGGTATACAGTGGCAGCCATCTTGTTAGTCACTCATCTTATCCAGGATCCTGAACAACGCATGTGACTAGCTATGCAGTGGCATTAGGATGCAATGGCGGCCATCTTGTTAGTCACTCAGCTTTTCCAGGATCCTGAACAACACATGTGACTAGCTATGCAGTGGCATTAGGATGCAATGGCGGCCGTCTTGTTAGTCACACAGCTTATCCAGGATCCTGAACAACGCATGTGACTAGCTATGCAGTGGCATTAGGATGCAATGGCGGCCATCTTGTTTTTCACTCCGCTTAACAAGGATCCTGAACAATCCATGTGACTAGCTATACAATAATATCCACCATTAGAATGCAATGGCGGCCATCTTGTTTGTCACACATCTTATTCAGGATCCCGAACAATCCATGTGGACTAGCTATGCAGTGGCATTAGGATGCAATGGCGGCCATCTTGTTTGTCACACAGCTTATCCAGGATCCCGAACAATCCATGTGACTAGCTATGCAGTGGCATTAGGATGCAATGGTGGCCATCTTGTTTTTCACTCCGCTTTTCCAGGATCCTGAACAATCCATGTGACTAGCTATACAATAATATCCACCTTTAGGATGCAATGGCAGCCATCTTGTTTGTCACACATCTTATCCAGGATCCTGAACAACGCATGTGACTAGCTATGCAGTGGCATTAGGATGCAATGGCGGCCTTCTTGTTTGTCACACAGCTTATCCAGGATCCTGAACAATCCATGTGACTAGCTATACAATAATATCCACCATTAGAATGCAATGGCGGCCATCTTGTTTGTCACACAGCTTATCCAGGATCCCGAACAATCCATGTGGACTAGCTATGCAGTGGCATTAGGATGCAATGGTGGCCATCTTGTTTTTCACTCCGCTTTTCCAGGATCCTGAACAATCCATGTGATTAGCTATGCAGTGATATAAATACAGGAAGAGTCAATGGCGGCCATGTTGTTTGCCACCCAGCTTTTTCAGGCTCCCAAACATTCAAGCTGACACTTTATGCATTGGGATGCAACAGCAATTATATGGTAGTCACCCAGCTTTCCCTAGAACAGATCTAAAAAAATTAAACTCTGAAGCAAGTTTCGGAAATCTGGGTTGAAGATCCGTCCGTTGCGTCGAGGGTTAACCTCGCTTTGGGAATCGCCGCTCTCAGTAACGGAGAAGATGCCAGCTCGTCGGCTGAGTCAGCGCGGGAAGCACACAGGCCGCGTCTTCCAGGGCGTCTCTAGAGCCGGAGCGTGATGTCTCTGCTAAAAATGGGGATGACTCACTCGTGAGTCAATAACCGAGGTGTTTGTGGAAGCGAGAGGCTTCACGGGGGCGTCAGCGCCAGCGGAGGAATTCATTCACTGGTCCTGTGAGACCCCCGCTGCCCCCCGAAACACAACCCCCTCACTGATCATTAAGAGATCCGGCCGCCCCCCAAAGCAAATGCCAAATACATCATTCTATACAATGTGCCCCAATTCATCGCACCTCTGCTTGCTGTCAGTGAATGAGTAGGAATCCATCTCACAGCTGAGGGTTTGTTACAGTCGCATCCAGTTCAGATCATCCATTGCCACTGGATGCAATAGTAACAAACCCTCCGCTGTGAAAAGCATTGGCCTCTATTCACTTTATGTTTCTTCCAGAGAGATGGCGAGATACCGGTGTCCAAGAGGAAGTGGCCGGCCGGGGAGAAGATCATGTTCACACTGGTGTCCGTGCCGCATGGAAATGATATTGCCTCGCTGTTTGAGTTGGATGCCACCACCCTGCAGAGGGCAGACTGCCTAGTGCCAAGGTAATGCCGGTGAGACCGGGGGTCTACATGTATACATAGTGGTCTGGTGTTTCACATAGGGGGCGCCTCTCCTGGTGCTGGTGTCACCAGAACTAATACCTGACCATTATCTACGCTTCACAAGAAACCCGGCCCTCAATGTAAAGGAATAATTCATCATATAGTATACAGAGAGTATTCTGCCATACTGTACACAGGAATAATGCCACCATAGAGTACACATAATACACCCGATAATACAGAGCCCCGGATCCACTGCACAAGCCACTTACTGTGACATCACTGTGTGTATTATCTCTGTACTGTGACATCACTGTGTGTATTATCCTGTACTGTGACATCACTGTGTGTATTATCTCTGTACTGTGACATCACTGTGTGTATTATCTCTGTACTGTGACATCACTGTGTGTATTATCCCTGTACTGTGACATCACTGTGTGTATTATCCTGTACTGTGACATCACTGTGTGTATTATCCCTGTACTGTGACATCACTGTGTGTATTATCCTGTACTGTGACATCACTGTGTGTATTATCCTGTACTGTGACATCACTGTGTGTATTATCTCTGTACTGTGACATCACTGTGTGTATTATCCCTGTACTGTGACATCACTGTGTGTATTATCCCTGTACTGTGACATCACTGTGTGTATTATCCCTGTACTGTGACATCACTGTGTGTATTATCCTGTACTGTGACATCACTGTGTGTATTATCTCTGTACTGTGACATCACTGTGTGTATTATCTCTGTACTGTGACATCACTGTGTGTATTATCCTGTACTGTGACATCACTGTGTGTATTATCCTGTACTGTGACATCACTGTGTGTATTATCCTGTACTGTGACATCACTGTGTGTATTATCTCTGTACTGTGTCATCACTGTGTGTATTATCCTGTACTGTGACGTCACTGTGTGTATTATCTCTGTACTGTGACATCACTGTGTGTATTATCTCTGTACTGTGACATCACTGTGTGTATTATCCCTGTACTGTGACATCACTGTGTGTATTATCTCTGTACTGTGACATCACTGTGTGTATTATCTCTGTACTGTGACATCACTGTGTGTATTATCCTGTACTGTGACATCACTGTGTGTATTATCCTGTACTGTGACATCACTGTGTGTATTATCCTGTACTGTGACATCACTGTGTGTATTATCTCTGTACTGTGACATCACTGTGTGTATTATCCTGTACTGTGACATCACTGTGTGTATTATCTCTGTACTGTGTCATCACTGTGTGTATTATCCTGTACTGTGACGTCACTGTGTGTATTATCTCTGTACTGTGACATCACTGTGTGTATTATCCTGTACTGTGACATCACTGTGTGTATTATCCCTGTACTGTGACATCACTGTGTGTATTATCTCTGTACTGTGACATCAGTGTGTATTATCTCTGTACTGTGACATCACTGTGTGTATTATCCTGTACTGTGACGTCACTGTGTGTATTATCCCTGTACTGTGACGTCACTGTGTGTATTATCCTGTACTGTGACGTCACTGTGTGTATTATCCCTGTACTGTGACATCACTGTGTGTATTATCCCTGTACTGTGACATCACTGTGTGTATTATCCCTGTACTGTGACATCACTGTGTGTATTATCTCTGTACTGTGACATCACTGTGTGTATTATCCTGTACTGTGACATCACTGTGTGTATTATCCCTGTACTGTGACATCACTGTGTGTATTATCCCTGTACTGTGACATCACTGTGTGTATTATCTCTGTACTGTGACATCTCTGTGTGTATTATCTCTGTACTGTGACATCACTGTGTGTATTATCCCTGTACTGTGACATCACTGTGTGTATTATCCCTGTACTGTGACATCACTGTGTGTATTATCTTTGTACTGTGACATCACTGTGTGTATTATCCTGTACTGTGACATCACTGTGTGTATTATCCTGTACTGTGACATCACTGTGTGTATTATCTCTGTACTGTGACATCACTGTGTGTATTATCTCTGTACTGTGACATCTCTGTGTGTATTATCCCTGTACTGTGACATCACTGTGTGTATTATCCCTGTACTGTGACATCACTGTGTGTATTATCCTGTACTGTGACATCACTGTGTGTATTATCTCTGTACTGTGACATCTCTGTGTGTATTATCCCTGTACTGTGACATCACTGTGTGTATTATCCCTGTACTGTGACATCACTGTGTGTATTATCTCTGTACTGTGACATCACTGTGTGTATTATCCTGTACTGTGACATCACTGTGTGTATTATCCTGTACTGTGACGTCACTGTGTGTATTATCCTGTACTGTGACGTCACTGTGTGTATTATCTCTGTACTGTGACATCACTGTGTGTATTATCCTGTACTGTGACATCACTGTGTGTATTATCTCTGTACTGTGACATCACTGTGTGTATTATCTCTGTACTGTGACATCACTGTGTGTATTATCCTGTACTGTGACATCACTGTGTGTATTATCTCTGTACTGTGACATCACTGTGTGTATTATCCTGTACTGTGACATCACTGTGTGTATTATCCTGTACTGTGACGTCACTGTGTGTATTATCCTGTACTGTGACGTCACTGTGTGTATTATCTCTGTACTGTGACATCACTGTGTGTATTATCCTGTACTGTGACATCACTGTGTGTATTATCTCTGTACTGTGACATCACTGTGTGTATTATCTCTGTACTGTGACATCACTGTGTGTATTATCCTGTACTGTGACATCACTGTGTGTATTATCTCTGTACTGTGACATCACTGTGTGTATTATCTCTGTACTGTGACATCACTACTTGCTCCATCTTTGCTGATGATCATATTAATTGCCTCTCTTTTCAGGAACTCCTATGTGCGGCTGCGCCATCTATGCACTAACACTTGGGTCACCAGCACCAGTATACCGATCGATACAGATGAGGAAAGACCGGTTATGCTGAAGGTCGGGATCACATTGTAGCATCGCTTTGTCATACATGAGGTATTTTTTGTCTCCGTTTTTTATGACTGATCATTTTATTTTTCTTTCCTTTTCTGGATCTTTTCTCCAGATTGGAACCTGTCAGACCAAGGAGGACAAGGAAGCTTTTGCCATTATTTCTGTCCCTCTTTCCGAGGTGCGGGATTTGGATTTCGCTAACGATGCCAATAAAGTTTTAGCGTCTACGGTTAAGAAGTTGGAATATGGAACCATCACACAGAACGAGCGGAGGTCAGACATCTTATCTCACCTGGCCAGCACTATAAACCTTCTTCCCTGCTGTTTCCTGGATTTGTTACTTAAAGGGAGTGTCCATCTTTTTTTTTTTTTTTTTTTTTTTTTTTCAAATTTATGTGTCTACAGTGGTCAGAACAAAAATTGCAGAATTTAATACTTAAAGGGATCCTATCATTGATCGAATTTTTTGTCCCTAACACGTAGGAATAGCCTTAAGAAAGGCTATTCTTCTCCTACCTTTAGATGTCTTCTCTGCGCCGCCGTTCCGTAGAAATCCCGGTTTTCGCCGGTATGTAAATAAGTTCTCTCGCAGCACTGGGGGCGGTCCTCAGCGCTCAAACAGCACTGGGAAAGTCCCCAATGCCGCGAGAGAACTCCAGCGCCGCCTCCATCTTCTTCAGCAACGTCCTCTTCCAGTGGTGGCTTCTAACTTCTAGGCCTAGGGCAAAGCCAACTGCGCATGCCCGTGGGCCACAAGAAAAATGGCCCCTTGCACAGTATTGTAAACTGCCATTCTCTTGTGGCCGGCAGGCATGCGCAGTCAGCTTGCCCTAGGCCCGAGGCCTAGAAGTTAGAAGCCACCGCCGGAAGAAGACGCGGTGAAGAGGACGTTCCTGAAGAAGATACAGGCAGTGCTGGGGAGTTCTCTGGCAGCTATGGGGACGCCCCCAGTTCTGTTTGAGCGCTGAGGACCGCCCCCCAGTGTTGCGAGGGAACTCATTTGCATACAGAAGAAAACTGGGATTTCTAGCAAATGGCGGCGCGGGGAAGACAACGAAAGGTAGGAGAAGAATAGCCTTTCTTAAAGCTATTCCAAAGTGTTAATGATAAAAATTGTGATTGAGTCATAGGATCCCTTCAAAGCTATACCTATGTGTTAGGGACAAATAATTCAATCTAAATGATAGGATCCCTTTAAAAAAAAAAAATTAAATACTAAAAGAAAATATATATATATATATATATATATATATATATATATATATATATATGTATATGATATATATATATATAGTGTAACCTGTTACCTTTAAGTACTTACTTATGGAGTTACTGATTTTCATTGGGGAGATCCTGCATACTAGTGGCAGTGCCTCATGGGAAAACAATATGCAAATTAGCCCCTCCTCCACACGGAGGATAGCTATCTCTCTAGCGCCACCTATAGGTTACTACCTGGTACAGATCCATCTGTAGGGGAGCCCATTTTACTTTTCTCATATCTTGTCTGGTTTTGTGTTTTCAGGTTTGTCACTAAACTTCTGGAGGATCTGATCTTCTTTGTGTCCGGAGTTCCTAATAACGGGCAGGAAGTTCTGGATGTCGTGATCACAAAACCCAATCGGGAGAGGCAGAAGTTAATGAGGGAGCAGAATATTTTAGCACAGGTGAGAGGGTCTTTAGGATATTTGGGCTGTAAGGGAGTAGAATGTTTCATAGACTTAACTTTTTGAAAATTTTTGGGTCTACAGATTTTTGGCATATTGAAAGCGCCATTCAAAGACAAAGCGGGTGAAGGCTCCATGCTCCGCCTGGAAGATCTGGGAGATCAGAGATACGCCCCATACAAATATATACTGCGGCTGTGCTATCGGGTCCTGAGACACTCGCAGCAGGACTATCGCAAGAACCAGGTGACTAAAAGGACTGTCAGTACTGTGGGATAGTTAGTTCTCACTGCCCTACATGAGCGGTGACTCTGCATTAAAGCCAAGGGGAGCCACTGTCTTATTCTCCAGTAATAGCCAAAGGTGCATGTAAATAATGACAAAAAGAGCAGAATAGTGAGCGCAGCTCTGGAGTATAATACAGGATAAGTAATGTAATGTATGTACACAGTGACTGTACCAGCAGAATAGTGAGCGCAGCTCTGGAGTATAATACAGGATAAGTAATGTAATGTATGTACACAGTGACTGCACCAGCAGAATAGTGAGCGCAGCTCTGGAGTATAATACAGGATAAGTAATGTAATGTATGTACACAGTGACTGTACCAGCAGAATAGTGAGCGCAGCTCTGGAGTATAATACAGGATAAGTAATGTAATGTATGTACACAGTGACCGTACCAGCAGAATAGTGAGCGCAGCTCTGGAGTATAATACAGGATAAGTAATGTAATGTATGTACACAGTGACTGTACCAGCAGAATAGTGAGTGCAGCTCTGGAGTATAATACAGGATAAGTAATGTAATGTATGTACACAGTGACTGTACCAGGAGAATAGTGAGCGCAGCTCTGGAGTATAATACAGGATAAGTAATGTAATATATGTACACAGTGACTGTACCAGCAGAATAGTGAGCGCAGCTCTGGAGTATAATACAGGATAAGTAATGTAATGTATGTACACAGTGACTGTACCAGCAGAATAGTGAGTGCAGCTCTGGAGTATAATACAGGATAAGTAATGTAATGTATGTACACAGTGACTGCACCAGCAGAATAGTGAGCGCAGCTCTGGAGTATAATACAGGATCAGTAATGTAATGTATGTACACAGTGACTGCACCAGCAGAATAATGAGCGCAGCTCTGGAGTATAATACAGGATGTATCTCAGGATACTAATATAATTCATGTATATTCTAAGTTTGTACTTTTTATTACTGCACGATGATTTTCACTTCTCAAAACCAATCTTTGTACAATTCCTCTTTGTCTTTCTCTCGCTCACAGTCATGTGTCTCATAACGTTATTATACTGACTTCAGAAATCTTCTCTCTTCTTCATACAAGTTGACCTTTTTGCCCCCGGGTCTGTTCTGTAACTTCCTTTAGTTTAAAATCACATGGATTCACTTGCTGTGTTGGGGGCAGTAAGACATTTGGGTGAACTTCTCATCTTATCTGTTGATACCACGTCTTGTATGTTTTCGTCCAGGAATACATTGCAAAGCATTTCTGCGTCATGCAGTCACAGATCGGATACGATATACTGGCGGAAGACACAATCACAGCTCTGCTACATAACAACCGCAAACTGCTGGAGAAACATATCACGGCCAAAGAGATCGAGACGTTTGTCAATTTATTAAGGAGGAACAGAGAGCCCAGGTCAGTGTCGTAGAGGTGACTTTAGGTGTCTTGTACCCCCTAGAGTAAGCGTATCATCGTCCTGCAGTATTATAGTACTGTAACAAGTAAAATCGCTCCCTTTTCACAGATTTTTGGATTATCTGTCAGATTTGTGTGTATCGAACACGACCGCCATCCCTGTGACTCAAGAGCTCATCTGCAAGTTTATGCTGAGCCCAGGAAATGCTGATATTCTCATCCAGACCAAGTAGGTTTTATTGTATTTCACATGTCTAGAAACCTTTTAGCTAGTCAAGACAAATACTATGTGCTTTAACTATTATCATACTGTTTTTTTATGAGAATATAGCTGCTATAATACTGCCCCCTATGTACAAGAATATAACTACTATAATACTGTCCCTATGTACAAGAATATAACTACTATAATACTACTCCTATGTACAAGAATATAACTACTATAATACTGCTCCCTATGTACAAGAATATAACTACTATAATACTACCTCCTATGTACAAGAATATAACTACTATAATACTACCTCCTATGTACAAGAATATAACTACTATAATACTGCTCCTATGTACAAGAATATAACTACTATAATACTGCTCCTATGTACAAGAATATAACTACTATAATACTGCTCCTATGTACAAGAATATAACTACTATAATACTACTCCTATGTACAAGAATATTACTACTATAATACTACCTCCTATGTACAAGAATATAACTACTATAATACTACCTCCTATGTACAAGAATATAACTACTATAATACCACTCCTATGTACAAGAATATAACTACTATAATACTGCTCCTATGTACAAGAATATAACTAATATAATACTACTCCTATGTACAAGAATATAACTACTATAATACTGCTGCTATGTACAAGAATATAACTACTATATTACTACCTCCTATGTACAAGAATATAACTACTATAATACTGCTCTTATGTACAAGAATATAACTACTATAATACTGCTCCTATGTACAAGAATATAACTACTATAATACTACCTCCTATGTACAAGAATATAACTACTATAATACTACCTCCTATGTACAAGAATATAACTACTATAATACTACCTCCTATGTACAAGAATATAACTACTATAATACTGCTCTTATGTACAAGAATATAACTACTATAATACTACCTCCTATGTACAAGAATATAACTACTATAATACTACCTCCTATGTACAAGAATATAACTACTATAATACTGCTCTTATGTACAAGAATATAACTACTATAATACTACCTCTATGTACAAGAATATAACTACTATAATACTACCTCCTATGTACAAGAATATAACTACTATAATACTGCTCTTATGTACAAGAATATAACTACTATAATACTACCTCCTATGTACAAGAATATAACTACTATAATACTACCTCCTATGTACAAGAATATAACTACTATAATACTACCTCCTATGTACAAGAATATAACTACTATAATACTGCTCTTATGTACAAGAATATAACTACTATAATACTACTCCTATGTACAAGAATATAACTACTATAATACTACTCCTATGTACAATAATATAACTACTATAATACTGCCCCCTATGTACAAGAATATAACTACTATAATACTGCTCCTATATACAAGAATATAACTACTATAATACTACCTCCTATGTACAATAATATAACTACTATAATACTGCTCGTATGTACAAGAATATAACTACTATTGTGGTGCCCCCTATGGTCAGTATTGCGTTGATGTCTGTACATTTGATATTTCACACTTGTCTTTCTGTCGGACAGACTGGTCTCTACGCAGATGGACAACCCCCTGGAGTGTTCTGTGCTCTCAGATGACATTGATGAGGAGGAGGTTTGGTTATATTGGATAGACAGTAATAAGGAACCTCATGGTAAAGCTATTCGACACCTTGCTCAAGAGGCCAAGGAAGGAACCAAATCAGATCTAGAAGTCTTAACTTACTACAGGTGGGTCATAGTTTTCATCTTGATCTTGTGGATATGAACCTATAAGCAATCTGCGTGCGTCCATATGGTGTCAGACTCTATACTGTATCCATATCTATTAAGCTTCTTAGATCCCTTAGTGTTATAGCAGCACAGGTTTGTTAACATACAACTTTTTGAGATTTCTGACAAACAAGTTTGACCATCTCTGGACCTAATCAGGTAACGTATCCTTGTATTGACTCTTTATGTGCCATTTTTTGACCCCCATTAAGGTATCAGTTGAACCTCTTTGCACGGATGTGCCTGGACCGCCAATATCTCGCCATCAACCAGATATCTACGCAGTTGTCGGTGGATTTAATTCTGCGTTGTATGTCCGACGAGAGCCTCCCGTATGATTTACGTGCCTCCTTCTGCCGCCTCATGCTCCACATCCACGTGGACAGAGACCCCCAGGAGTCAGTGGTCCCAGTGAAATACGCCAGGCTCTGGACAGAGATTCCTACACGGATCAGCATCCACGAGTGAGTGTTTAGTGACATTTCTTCCTCTATCTCCTTGGGGAGGGTCATTTGAGAACCAGAATTCATTGTGCTTCCATCCGTGACCGCAGCTACGACTCCTTCACCGATTCCTCCAGAGATGAGATGAAGAGGAAGTTCGCTCTCACTATGGAGTTTGTTGAAGAATATCTTAAGGAAGTGGTGACCCAGCCTTTTCCATTTGGTGACAAGGAGAAAAATAAGCTAACGTTTGAGGTAAAGAATTCTGGCTTCTAAAGGTGTTTTTATCTTATGCTCTAGTCACATCTCAAGCTGCATTCGGAATACTTCTACCTCTCTGGTTGCCAGGCCTCAAAACTTTTCTCTGTTTAGAATTCTCCTTTGTTTCTTTTAGCTAACAGGTTGCTCACTTTCTCTTTGCTGCCTCCTGCTTTTTTGTTAGTGCACATAGATCTTATAATGCTATACCATTCATTTAAGTTTTATCTCTCTTCTGATTTATTGTGTATTCTCAACAAGCACATCCGCATTCAGAATTCTGCTAGATACGTTTTAGTTTCACCTTCCTGCCTCCTGCTTTTTCAGCATATACATATAGATGTTAGGATTCTGTTGATTTCCTTCTATCTTTCCCTCTCTTATGGTTCGTTGTATATACTCGTAATTCCAAACAACTTTCATCAGTTTGCTCTGTTTCTGTTATCTCTAAGGATGCCCAGTTTCTCTTTTCTGCCTCCTGCTTTTTTGTTAGTGCACATAGATCTTAGAATTCTATAGTATTCATCTACGTTTTATCTATCTTCTGATGTATTGTGTATTCTCAACAAGCACATCTACATTCATTAATTCTGCTAGATAAGTTCCTCAGCTTCGCCTTGCTGCCTCCTGCTTTTTCAGCATATTCACATAGGTGTTAGGATTCTGTTGGATTCCTTCTCTCTTTCCCTCTCTTTTGGTTAATTGTATATACTATACTTGTATATATACTATACTTGTATATACTTAATTCCAAACAACTTTCATCATTTTGCCCTGTTTCTGTTAGCTCTCAGGTTGCCCGCTTTCTCTTTGCTGCCTCCTGCTTTTTCAGTTTCTGCACATAGGTCTTAAAATTCTGTTGCATTCGTCTTAGCTTTATCCATCTTCTATTTCATTTTGTATACTCAGCAAGCACATCTGCATTCAGAATTCTGCTAGATTTCATTTTTTAAGTTCCCCAGTCTCAACTGTCTCCTGCGTTTTCAGTATATACACCTAGATAATAGGATACTAAGATTCTATTGGATTCCTTCAATATTTCCCTGTCTTCTGATTCATCTTATATATTCTGTATGCAAAACTGCTTTCATAATTTTCTTGCATTTCTGTGAGCTCTCAGGTGGCCTAATTTCACATCCCCTTCCTGCCTCCTGCTTTTTTCATTGGTATTAGAATCCTGACTGTTCCTGATATCTTTCCTTTTCTTCGGATTAATTGTTTCCGATTCGCTTTCTCTGCATTCTCCTTCATTGTGTATGTCAAGCATGTACATCTGTATTCAAGATTTTGCTGGATTTCTGTTAGCTCTCACTTGTCCAGATTCACATATTTTTGTGGCTTCCTTATTTTTGTTTACTGTATAAGCATAGGTGTTATAATTCTGTAGGATTCTTTTTAGTTTATTTCACTTTCTGGTTAATTGTATATAGCCTGTATGCACAGCTGAATTCAGAATTGATAACTGCCCGGCTGCTCAATTACACAACCCCTACCTGCCTCCTGCTTCTTCATTGTATACGCACAGGTATTAGAATTGTTAGATTTTTGTTAGTTTATTTTACTTTCTGATTCGTTGTATATAGCCATCTGCATTCAGAATTGTTACCTATCAGGCTCCTCAATTGCACAACCCCTACCTGCCTCCTGCTTTTTCACTGTATACACACAGGTATTAGTATTCTTTAGAATTCCTGATATTTTTCTCCATCTTCTGATTCATTGTCTACTTGTGCATACACAACATTCAGATTTTTGCAGGGTCTCTGTTGGCTCTCAGGTTGCACAGTTTCTTTTCTCATTGATGCCTCCTGCTTTTTTGTGTGCTCACCTAGTTATTAGAATTTTTTTTTTTTCTGTTAGCTTTCTCTACCTTCTGATTCATTGTCTATATTCAGCATTCGCAGCTTTGTTCAGAAGTCTACTGGATTTCTGTTAGCTCTCAGGTTACACCCTTCCACCTATTCTTGCTGCCTCCTGCTTTTTCACTGTGTACACATGACTTGCCATCATCTACTGTAAATGATGTCGCTGATGGGTAAAGTAGAGATCAGATAGTAAACACCGTGATGTTACACTTTAGACTACAGCTGTGCCAATGGAATTGTCCATTTTTAAAAGAAATATCCCCAAAAATTTAGGACCCCCTTTGTTCTCCCGCAGGTGGTGCACTTGGCACGGAATCTCATCTACTTTGGATTTTACAGCTTTAGTGAGCTCCTTCGACTGACGCGGACACTGCTGGCCATTCTAGACATCGTCCAGAGCCCCATGTCTTCGTACCTGGAGAGACTCAGCAAATTTCAGGATGGAGGTATTGGATGACATAAAGTATGGTCCCTGGCGAAGGATATGGGCCCTAATATAAAATAATGATACACCCACGGTGTCAATAGCTTGTAGCAAACCTCTCTTAAAACTGCCATATTGAGGCTACATAATAAGGCCATACTGTGAAATGAATACAGGCAAATTTTGTTCCGAAACGATACCAAGGTGCTGGAAAAGCCACCAATGTGGTGTTTGTTGACTGCCGTACCCACCCCATTACAGTGTCTGGACGCTGCTACGACTCCTTTCTTTTTACCAGCGGGTTGGTTTTTTTTTTTTGGTATGTTTCTTATAGTGCTCATATAATACTGCCGTACAGCAACAGTTACCGCTCGATACACTGCCTGCGTAATATTGTCATATAGCAACAGGTTTCAGTTCCTGACAGTGCCCACATAATAGTGCCACATAACAACCCATCATAGCTTCATCCAATACCTATATAATACTGTTATACGGTATTACATTACAGTTACGTACAGCAGCCACTTACTGCCAAATAGTTATGCTTTACAGTACAATACAGCACCACATAATACTGCTGAACAGCAACACAGTACAGTTCCATACATTATTCACATTTTACTGCCATAAAGTAACACATTATAGTTCCATACATCACAACATAATACTGCCATAGAGTAACACATTATAGTTCCATACTCCATCTAAATACCATAATACTGCCATACAGCAGCACAATACAGTATTGCATATCGCTAACAAAATATTGACAGAGTAGCACATTATACATCATACATCCATACATCACCTGCATAATACTGCCATAGAATAACACATTACAATTCCATACATCGCACACAGTAACGCTTTGTGATTCAATACATAAGCCACATAATACTGCCATAATACCACCATATAATAATTTTTTTTAGCGTTCCATACAACATTGCATAATATTTTCAAACAGCAACACACCCTGGTTCTATATTGCACACCCATAATACCGCCATATTGTGCACATGTAATAATATGAATATATCGTTGCTTTACAATTCCTCATGGCGGTACAGACCGTCAGCCGGTCCGCCGCTGTGCCAGATTATCAGAAGCTTCTTTTCAGGAGTGAGATTGAACTTACTTGACGTCTTAAAAGACACGGCGGTGACACTAGGCGACAATGACAGGTACATTTTAGCATTTTTACATTTTTTAGACACAAGTGAAGCCTGTCTGGAGACAGAGCTGAAAATGAATAAATCCATGTGTCAGATGAATGTGGTAAAAAGACGCCATCGTGTAGAAACCCGTCTGTACCGACAGACGATCCGGGGGTAAAACATCTCCTATACAACTATCCAAGGCCATTATTATAATAAGGATTATTCCGACTATTGTTTCTTCCCAGAATCCTTTGTAATCGCTGACAAGGCTAGAAAATGCCGTATAATACAAGCAGAGATGAGCTCTTGTTATGTAGCTTTATTATTTTACTTTTTGGAAAGCGAGAATTAAGTAATACTGTCATAATACGCCTGAATAGTAGTGCCAAACCATGCCTGAATGATACCGCTATAATACCTCCTACTAACAATACTGAATACAGATGACATAACTGTATAGTGTAGTGCTTGTATAATGCAACATAGTGAACACCTATCAGTCCATATAGTATCTACATAGTATTACCGTTATACAGTGACTGCTGTGTTGGCCTATTGCCAGTATTTGATTGGTGGGGTCTACTGATTCTAAGAATGAAGGGCCACAGCTAGTGAATGGGGGACCTGCTGCTGTTTCATGTACAGCCAAGTGTGCAGGAGCAAGGGTAGAAAGGGTCAGGTACATGCAGCACCATAATACAGTGCAATATAACCATCCTGTATGGCAACACATAACAGTTCATGCAATACCTACATAATACTGACACACAATGCTTGGGTAACACTGCTAAGTCAAACAGTTTCTACATAATACTGCCATATACTGCCAGCATAATATTATACATAGAACACATATCAGTCATTACATAATACTTCCATAGAGTGCCCGCATGATATTGTTATACACTGAACACACATCATTTGCTACATAATACTGCCGTATGTTGTCCACATAATATTATTAATTGAAAACATATCAGTCACTACATAATACCGCCATAAAGAACCTACATAATATTGTTAAACACATACAAGTAGATCTATCCTACTGCCATACAGTGCTCACATATTGTTATAGATTGAACACTTATCATTCACTACGTAATACCGCCACACATTTCCAACACAATATTGTTGAACACGTAGTACCCACATAATATCGCAATACAGTACCCACATAATACCATAATATGGGGCAACACAGTGACCCCGTGGTTAGCACTGCAGCCTTGTAGTGCTGTAGTCCTTGATTTGAATCCTGCCAGGAACAAAATCTGCAAGGCGTTTTTGTTCTCCCCATGTTTGTGTGGATTTCCTCCCATACTACAAAAAAAGACGCGCTGATAGGAGAAAAAAAAAAGTACATTGTGATCCCTATATGGGGCTCACAATCTACATACATGCAGTACCCACATAATACCGCCATGCAGTACCTACATAATACCACCATGCAGTACTCACATAATACCGCCATACATTAACCACATAATACCACCATACAGTAACCACATAATACCGCCATACATTAACCACATATCACCATACAGTAACCACATAATACCGCCATGCATTAACCACATAATACCGCCATTCAGTACCCACATAATACCACTATACATTAACCATATAATACCGCCATGCATTAACCACATAATACCACTATGCAGTACCCACAAAATAATAACGCCATGCAGTACTCACATAATACCGCCATGCAGTACCTACATAACACCACCATGCATTACCCAAATAATACCGCCATACAGTACTCACATAATACCGCCATACAGTGCTTAATTATCCCAAACTCAAGCCACGCTGCCATATAATCAGTTTAGAGCCCAACGGACCTACGATACACCCGCCCTACCCCCAGTCGCAACTCTTTTCCATGTCGACAAAGGTTTGGTTTTTTTACCAAACGCCCATTTAAAATGAAAAAAAAAGTTTTGCAGCCGCCTCTGAACTAAAGCCAAACTTTTTCCTAATCTGCCCCCTTCACCTCCCCCGCCTCCAGCCTTAGCTAGTGAAATGGGAGCAATTACGGCACATTTACATCGCTATCTATAGACTTCCATAGGCGGTAAATGATCTCTGTCAGCTTATCAGCACTTTACGCGTCTCCGCCAAGGAAAAGAAGTCGATAGATTGAATTTTTTTTTTTTTCCTCCCGTAACGTCTTTCATTGTCTTACATGAAGGTTTTCGGGGACAGCGCATTGTCCGCCGGCTCTTAAAATATTCACTTTCACACTATTGAGTCATCTCGCCGGTCCATAAATCCTGTTAATGTTACCGCTGTAATTTCGCCGTTTTTCCGTTTTTTTTTTCCCCTCCCTTGTCTGCGAGTCTGAAGTGGGTATAAATGGCATGTGTTCGCCTTTGTGCGCGCAGTCTCTTATCATATCTCTTTAAAGCTGCGAGGTAGAATATGTCACTCCTGCAGCTGGCAGGTTAATGAGCTGGTACAATAGTCAATGCCTCCCGGCCATCTATTGTCTCGCCAGTCATTAGATTCCTCGTATCAAGTGCGCCGAGTTCATTCTGAATATGAAAAGCCGACATGGATTGTCCCAGACAGCTGAGCGCACAACTTGCATGTTTTAATAGTTTTTTTGTTTTTTTTTTTCCCCGGCTCTTAATTAGCCGAAACTTAAACTGTCAATTACCATCATATATAATACCTGGCGCATTCAAGAAAAAAAGTTTCTTAAAGGGACGGTTAAAGTTTAAAAAAAAAAACAGAGAACGTAGGCAGAAATTACAGTTAACCCCTTCCAAAGTTATACCGTAACGATATAGGTCATGGGAAGAGCGTACGTAATGGCGATCACGTGATCGCCTCCCTGAGGATGGTTGTGGTCGACCCATCTGAGTATTCTCCAATCCCGGCCCTGCTGGTAGCAGTTTTAGGGCAAAGCCACACCTATAATGGACAGGACCACACCCCTTTTGTGTTGTCACACCTACTATGGACAGGACCACACCCCTTTCATGTGTTGTCACACCCCCTATGGACAGGACCACATCCCTTTTATGTGTTGTCACACCCCCTATGGACAGGACCACACCCCTTTTATGTGTTATCACACCCCCTATGGAAAGGGCCACACCCCTTTTGTGTTGTCACACCTCCTATGGACAGGACCACATCCCTTTTTATGTGTTGTCACACCCCCTATGGACAGGACCACGCCCCTTTTGTGTTGTCACACCACCTATGGATAGGACCACACCCCTTTTGTGTTGTCACACCTATGGACAGGACCACACCCCTTTTGTGTTGTCACACCTCCTATGGACAGGACCACACCCCTTTTATGTGTTGTCACACCCCCCTATGGACAGGACCACGCCCCCTTTGTATGTTGCCACTCCTCTTTGCCCTCCTCTTTTCATCAGACGTAAAGTGCTCAGGTCACATATCATAGGACGGCCTAGGAGATTTTTATGTGTTTTTAGGAGTCTGAAAAGTCACCCCTTCTGGATGAGTTGGCATGTCCCGGTTTTTCCAGGACTGTTTAGTTGATCCTTAGGACCTTTGAAAAGGTCCTGAACAGGGGACCGAAAGTCCCCCTAAAGCCTTTTCGAGGATGAAGCACCAAATCGCTTGTGTTTCTGCTTCATTCGCTTCTATGGAGAAGTCAATGGAGGAACCTCACAAGCAGTCTGGTGCTCCATTCTGCAGGGCGCTTTATGGGGAATTTCGGTCCCCGATCCTCCTGATCACTGGGACATCCACCAATCTTGAGAATGGGAGTCCCATAGGAATGAATAAGCGGGGTATCGGTGCGTTCTGTAACGTCGTCTTTATAGATCTCCATCCGGCACGACAAAGTCTTACATCTCCCCTCTTTAGAGTGAATTTATTCCTTTAGGGCCGATGGTAAATTTACCATAAGTTATTGGCGGCATCTTAAAGGAATTCTCCACTCCATACTCTGAGGGTTCATACAATCTATGGTTCTCTACTGTTGCCATGTTCCCACCACTCTAGTTTTAGCCCCATCCTACACCATGGTCGTGTTGCTTTGGACCAGGTGCTGTGTTTAAAGTGGGATCGCCATTGTCCTGGTGATTTTACTTCATTCCTGACCTGGTGCTGGTTCCTTGCATTGCAATTTCTGATTTGACCCTCATCCTGACCTCGGCCTTGTTCTTGGACATGTCCTCTGACTAGCCCTTGGATTGTTCACTTGGCTTTGACCCTTGGCTCTCCTGTCTTCTATGTACATGCCAACAATCCTGATTTTGGCTTGGACAATCCCTTGAACCAGACCACAAATAGGAGGTTTTTATTTAACACTTGCTCAAAAATTGGTCTCCTAGTCTTTTTGTGACCTTTCTAGGGCATGGAGGTTGAGTTGTGAGGTTTATTACAATCTATGTTTCTCTACTACTACTCCCCTTGCCGCTTCCAGCATCATGGTGGTTGTTATTCTTCGTCCACTGTTGCTTGGGCTCCATCGTTCACCATGCATGGTCCTACTGGTTTGCACCTCCATGGCTTTGGATGCACGGGGTGTCAAGCAGCTGGCGCCTACCAATGACTCCATTTACATGGCTCCATTGCCTATTGATTGTGGTTCATTCCTGACCTGGTTCTTGTTCTCACCGTTGCCGTTCCTGCTTTGACTTCTGGTTGACCCTCATCCTGACCTCGACCTTGTTCTTGTAGATGTTATTCTCCTCCTGGCTGTGACCCTTGGCTTCCTTCCTGACTACACTGTCCTCTTCTCCTCTGCATTCAGGCCAACCGTCCTGATTTTTGCAAGGACAATCCCTTAAAACTGACCATGGATAGGAGGAGTTAATACAAACCTTACCCAACAGTGGGTGGTCCTAGACATTTCGGGAACTTTCTTAGGTGTTGCCTGGGCCTGAATGTACTGATTTTGTAGATTGAAATGTTGCCAACTCTATCTCTGACTACTAGGATTGAGCGATCAGGATCGGGAAAGATCGGATCCCGATCAGCGATCGAGCAAATTTCACGATCGGGATCGGTTGGAGAATGATCGAAAATCGTATTTTGAAATCTCAAGATCGGCTCAACCCTACTATATATATAATATACAATTAGGATTGAACGATCAGGATCGGGAAAGATTGGATCCCGATCGGCGATCGAGCAAATTTCACAATCGGGATCGGAAATCGGATTTTAAAATCGATCCTGAAATCTCAAGGTCGGCTCAACCCCACTGTATATATAATATACAATTGGGGTTGAACGATCGGGATCGGGAAAGATCGGATCCCCATCAGCGATCAAATGAATTTCACGATTGAGATCGGCTGGAAAATGATCGGAAATTGGATTTTAAAATCGATCCTGAAATCGCAAGGTCGGCTCAACCCTACTGACTCATCCTGGTGACAATTCCTCTGCCTATTGAAAACACATGCACTCTCGGCAGAGCCAAGCTTGCGTGACTTGGGGGAAGTCAGGGGATATACCTGCTCAATCGATGACAATTAGGGAATCCTCATCTCCTCTTATTAACCATTTCAGGGTATGGAGTGGCCTGGATTTACATTCATATATGTGACCGATATCAGCAGCTCCCCTTATAATGACCCCTCACTGTTCTACAATCCCGAAATTAGGGGCCCCGGCCCTTTAAATGTTTGTTTTCCGTGTAGATTTTAGAATTCCACATCTTTCTTTGTCACTATGTTGCTTCTGTTGTTACGTAATATTTATTATGTCGCTCTGTATAGGAAAGGTTTATATTGGGCCACATTCACATTCTGACTAATGCCTGATTTCCAAAACATCTCTTGCTGGTTTCCATTGGAGAATTAAGCTGAAAATGACCCAAAACGAGAGATTTGTGTTTATATTTAGCCAGTAAATCCTGGTATAGCGCGTTGTGCTTTGTGCGGCACAGCGGTGGGAGCTCGACGGCGGCCATGTAGAGGCTGGAGCTGAATGCAACTAATGGGCCGCGTTACGTGTCACTGTCCCAGGTAACAACGTGATGAGGACCATTCACGGAGTGGGCGAGATGATGACGCAGATGGTGCTCAGCAGGGGGGCCGTCTTGCCCATGGCGGTGCCCGATGTTCAGCCGGGGCTCCACTCCAGCAAGCACACAACCGATAGTGAAGACATTACGGTCATGGACACCAAACTGAAAATCATTGAGATCCTGCAGGTAAGAATTCATGGTCGTGTCTTATTACGTAATGTCCATGCGCGGTGTGATATTTAGGTACAGCGATGGGCTCCGTTATCACCCCAGGGACTGTCAACCCTTCGTATACCATGGCAAAATACTTTCTGATCCTGTTTCTATTGATAAAGGAAAAGATGGGACTCCTCATTGTCCGTGGCCCCTCTACACCCATCCAGGAGTAGATCATCCATATGTGGTGAGTGGGGGCCTGACACCCAGGACCTCCACAGATCAGCTGGCTGAAGAGGCTGCAGTGTTCAGGTGAACACTGTGACGTTTTACTGAATACCAAGCAGAGTACCATAACATTCATAATGACTGTGCTTGATATTGCAGCTCTGTCCCATTTATTGGAATGGGGCTGAGCTGCTACTGTACCATGTGACCAATAAATGTGACATCATCACCACACGGAAGAGTGTTGGGTTTATCAGGCCCCACCGATCACATATTGAGGACCTATCCTAAGAAGATGAGCGTGCCAGAAAACCCATTTAAGAGTTGAATGCTAACATCCTGACTGCCTGCAGCCGCCACTTGGGGGAGCTGAGGAGCTGACCAAATTAAAGATCTCCCCCTAGTGGTGACTGCAGACATCAGAATTTTATAACTTAACTCCGAGTTTATGCAGGGGGTTTGGAGCTTTGTCATATGTCATAGCGGCCATTGTGTTTTGCAGTTCATCCTCAGTGTCCGGCTGGATTACCGGATTTCCTATATGCTGTCTATATACAAGAAAGAATTTGGGGATAATAGCGGCAGCGTTGACAACTCCACAGCGTCCACGGTCACTCTCCCCGACACCCCGACTCCGTCAGGTGAGTTGCTTTCGTGCTTTTATGTTTTTAAACCATCTTATTGTTGTTGAGAATTTTTGGCATTTTTTTTTACATTTTTACAGTGGTCGTCCCTGATATTGATGAAATCGCAGCGCGAGCGGAGACCATGTTTGCCGGCAGGTGAGTCTGCGATAAATTAAAAGGGATTGTCCAGGACTATGATATGGATTACCGCGGCCTATTCAGTGTTTTTGGTAAAACACAGCGCCCTACATTGTTTAGTGGCTGTGGTTGGTATTGCAGCTCATCCTGATTCATTTCAATAGGTCTGAGCTGCAGTATGGCCATGCGACCAATGGATGTGATGTCACTGACCTGAGAAGTGGAAGGGGATATCAATATCCTAGTCCAGGACAACCCCTTTAACCTAAACTCCACCCCTTTTGTGGAGGACTGTCGAATTATGACTATTAGAGATGAGCGAATACTATTCGAAACGGCCGTTTCCAACAGCACGCTCCATAGAAGTGAAAGGGAGCAGACAGCACGCAGGGGGTTAAGCGGCCGGAAAGCAGCCGGCGCCGGCCGCTTAGCCCCTTGTGTGCTGGCCGCTCCCATTCATTCCTATGGGAGTGTGCTAATAGTATTCGCTCATCTCTATTGACTATGTCTCTGTCCCATTTAGTAAGGAGAAGAATCCCGTAGAACTGGATGATGAAGGCGGCCGAACGTTCCTGCGGGTCCTCATCCACCTCATCATGCACGATTACCCCCCGCTCCTCTCTGGGGCCCTCCAACTTCTCTTCAAGCATTTCAGCCAGAGAGCTGAGGTCCTCCAGGCCTTCAAACAGGTGGGAGGAGCCATTTTGTTAGTATTCGTGCCCCTTTAATATGGGGAGGTGGGGACAACATTAAAGGGGTTTTCTAGATCTTCTTAATTGACGATCTATGTTTGATATGTTATCCCACCGGGACTCCAAGTATAACACACGGCCTATACAGTGTAGTCTGTGCATTGGGTAAAGTTTTACTTTTCGGCGTCCTCTTCATTGGCGTCGGTGCTACATTAGCCCGCTCCTATACAGGTCTTACAAGTTTCGTGGTTGACCTTTCTTGCCCGTTGTCTGAAAGTTCAGTGTTGGCGGGGATAGCGGGACAGACATGGTCCACTCATGATCATACACACGTATCAGTGTAGCGGGGACAGAGCAAAAATCTTTGTATTTAAATATTAATCTTCGCTTGTGATGTTCTTTTGTGCAGGTTCAGTTACTGGTGTCAAATCAGGATGTCGACAACTACAAGCAGATCAAGGCTGATCTGGACCAATTACGCCTGACGGTGGAGAAATCTGAACTTTGGGTTGAAAAGAGCAATAGTTACGAGAGCGAGGAGCTGGGAGACGGGCAGGCCAAGGACGGCAAAGAGCAGATTAATGAGGTGAATTATACTCCTCGCTCCCTGCTGTCCATTTCATTTGCTGGGTGATTAAACAAAGGTCTGAAAATGGCAGCGACAAGTCCCCGGTACCCCACTAGTACAATTAGGAGACAGGACGGTGTAGTAGTGTCTGGGTATAACAGTGCAGCAGTACATTCTCATACAGATGATCTGTTCGTGCTAAGCTGGGAGAACTTTACATGCTATGGTAATATAATACTGCCCCCTATGTACAAGAATATAACTACTATAATACTGCTCCTATGTACAAGAATATAACTACTATAATACTGCTCCTATGTACAAGTATATAACTACTATAATACTGCTCCTATGTACAAGAATATAACTACTATAATACTACCTCCTATGTACAAGAATATAACTACTATAATACTACCCCCTATGTACAAGAATATAACTACTATAATACTACCTCCTATGTACAAGAATATAACTACTATAATACTGCTCCTATGTACAAGAATATAACTACTATAATACTGCTCCTATGTACAAGAATATAAGTACTATAATACTGCTCCTATGTACAAGAATATAGGTACTATAATACTGCTCCTATGTACAAGAATATAGCTACTATAATACTACTCCTATGTACAAGAATATAACTGCTATAATACTGCTCCTATGTACAAGAATATAACTACTATAATACTACCTCCTATGTACAAGAATATAACTACTATAATACTGCTCCTATGTACAAGAATATAATTACTATAATACTACCTCCTATGTACAAGAATATAACTACTATAATACTGCTCCTATGTACAAGAATATAACTACTATAATACTACTCCTATGTACAAGAATATAACTACTATAATACTACCTCCTATGTACAAGAATATAACTACTATAATACTGCTCCTATGTACAAGAATATAACTACTATAATACTGCTCCTATGTACAAGAATATAACTACTGTAATACTACCTCCTATGTACAAGAATATAACTACTATAATACTACTCCTATGTACAAGAATATAACTACTATAATACTACTCCTATGTGCAAGAATATAACTACTATAATACTACCTCCTATGTACAAGAATATAACTACTATAATACTGCTCCTATGTACAAGAATATAACTACTATAATACTGCTCCTATGTACAAGAATATAACTACTGTAATACTACCTCCTATGTACAAGAATATAACTACTATAATACTACTCCTATGTGCAAGAATATAACTACTATAATACTACCTCCTATGTACAAGAATATAACTACTATAATACTGCTCCTATGTACAAGAATATAACTACTATAATACTGCTCCTATGTACAAGAATATAACTACTATAATACTGCTCCTATGTACAAGAATATAACTACTGTAATACTACCTCCTATGTACAAGAATATAACTACTATAATACTACTCCTATGTGCAAGAATATAACTACTATAATACTACTCCTATGTACAAGAATATAACTACTATAATACTGCTCCTATGTACAAGAATATAACTACTATAATACTGCTCCTATGTACAAGAATATAACTACTATAATACTACTCCTATGTACAAGAATATAACTACTATAATACTACTCCTATGTACAAGAATATAACTACTATAATACTACCTCCTATGTACAAGAATATAACTACTATAATACTACCTCCTATGTACAAGAATATAACTACTATAATACTACTCCTATGTACAAGAATATAACTACTATAATACTACTCCTATGTACAAGAATATAACTACTATAATACTACTCCTATGTACAAGAATATAACTACTATAATACTACTCCTATGTACAAGAATATAACTACTATAATACTGCTCCTATGTACAAGAATATAACTACTATAATACTACCTCCTATGTACAAGAATATAACTACTATAATACTACTCCTATGTACAAGAATATAACTACTATAATACTGCTCCTATGTACAAGAATATAACTACTATAATACTACCTCCTATGTACAAGAATATAACTACTATAATACTGCCCCTATGTACAAGAATATAACTACTATAATACTGCTCCTATGGACAGTAATCTGGAAAAGAAAGAGTAGATTTACTACATTATACATAAAGGGTTTTAGTTTCTGTTCAGTACGTCTTGTTTCGGGACTTTGTGACTTGTGAGCCGCCTCTCTGTACCTTTTTGTACTTCGCTCCCCTGACATCACATTTTGAGGTAGAGTCTAATGTCAGAGAGGATGTATCAGTGTAACTTGCGTTGTGTGCTGACTGTGCGTAGTGAGGGGTGCGGGGCTGAGCTGCCATCTTCTTTGCTCTTTAATTGGGACTTCGGAGACAGTGAGGTGATGAATATCAGGTAGAAATCATTCCATGATGGAAGACCTCTGGGCGATTGTGTTAAACACAAGCTCGTGTCTCTGTAGTTAAAATGCCAAACGTCTTCATCGTCAGGGTAACACGTGAAACGCGGCGGTGTTATGAATGTAAGACGTCTTGTTGTGTTCTTGTCTGGAGAGACGTCCTCAGTGATCAAAATCAATAATCGTCCATGACGTGGATAATGTCAGTACTATATAGTACATAGAGGCGCTGGCGTCAGCCTAATTTAAAGAGGACCTTACACCTCCTCCCCCAACTTCAGCTCTTGTCATCCTCTAATAGTCACCCCTCCACTGATTCTGGCACAGTTGGAATTTTTTCTCTAGCCCTTACGGTTCCCAAATAATCAGTGCTGTTAACTTTGCTGCCCGATGTGTAACTAAACTCCCTAATGTCCAGTGGGTGGTGCAAGGCAGGAGCAGGAAAGGGGTGTGACTCAGAGCTCCAATCAGAGCTTAGGATCACGCCCACTCACCTGACACCACCCACTGGACATTAGGGAGTCTAGTTACATATCGGGGACCAAAACTAACAACAGAAATTGCTCAGGAACGGTAAGAGCTAGAGAAAAAATTCCAACTGTGCTGGAATCAGTGGAGTGGTGTCTACTAAAGGATGAAAATAGACAGACTTGGTGGAGGTGCTGAGGGGTTTATTTCCCCCTTCTCCCTGCACTGTCTGCTGCTCGTGTTCTATACACTGGTTAAAGTGAGAGTGCGAGTATATGCAACTCCACTTTAACCAGTGATATCTCTAAATCCATGGGGGCTACAGACATGATCTTGGTCTTGTTTATTAGCCAAGTGTCTTAATTCTAACAGAAGACCAAGATCGTGGCCCCCTCGGCTTCTGAGTTAGAGCCATTTAAAGTTATGGTGTCTCCAAACTTGCTCAGATGTCCCAAATGTCCCCCATGGCACCAAACAGGAGGGGTTGGTGGTGTCCAAAAATCAGACCCCGGGACCCGTGAGTGTGATAGCCTGAACTAAAGGGGCCACAGATGATTTTTGCTTTGGGATCCTTGTACTTGAATTTCAGCTCAATGAATTCTTTGTTTTGCCGTAGGACACGAGTATTCTCGCCCCGGTGGAAGATGGGATTAAGAAGCCGCAGATCGACAGCAACAAGGCCAACAATTACAAGATTGTCAAAGAGGTAAAAACCCACCGGGCTCCTACCATAATGTGTACACAGCTCCTATACATACCTATGCGTCTCCATGGCTACAGACTACAGGCATACCCTGTGTAGTCACATCATGTGACTTGGCGATCAGACTACACAAGGAGACAGACAAAGCTCTATACACAAAACAGTTGGGCATTTTCCACGAAGGCGGTATTATTTTCTTACCTTAGACATTAGAGCATTCACATTGGTTGCCAAAGTCTGCACGCCCTTTAATTGTGAACGAACATGTTGGTTTTGCAGATCCTGATGCGGCTGAGTAAGCTTTGTTCTCAGAGCAAGAAGGGGCGGAACCAGCAGCAGCGGCTATTGAAGAATATGGGGGCCCATTCGGTGGTCCTGGATCTGCTGAAGATTCCGTATGAGAAGGTCCGTACAGCAGGGCTAAGCTGGGTGCTCCTCGTGGGTGGGGTTAAAGTAAGACTCCACCCACTTCCAGCAACTTGCAAGTATAGTATATTCCTAGACAATTTTTGAGCTTTCTACTCTATTCACATACAAAGCAGCTTTCAAAATAGTTGATACCAGCAGGTAAAACGCGGTGGGGGCTCAGATCACGCTGACAGGGTTAGAGCTATGTTATTGGGTCTCATACTTGGGTCAGTCAGTCATTTTTGGCTTTGAATGTGACTAGAGTAGAAAAAAAAATCTTGTGAATTTTGTTTTTTTTTTTGCCCTCCAGACCGATGATAAAATGAATGAAATCATGACCCTCGCCCACAACTTCCTGCAAAACTTCTGCCGCGGAAATCCTCAAAATCAGATACTTCTGCACAAAAACCTGAACCTCTTCTTGACTCCGGGGGTAAGCGGGGGCGTGGCTGTCACTGGGATTTACATTTCCTATATCTGTGGTGTTCCCCTTTAAGGTGGACACTGTACGACTGTATTCACATGCTCAGGTAGTGCGACCAATAAACAGAGCAGCTTGTCCAAGATTAGAAAGACATGGATGATTTCTTCTAAAAATAGCGCCACTCATGTCCACAGGTGGTATGTGGTATTACAGCTCAGCCTCAGTCACTTTAATGCTGCAATACCAGACACAACCAGGTGACAGACGTGGCACTGTTCCTGGAATAAAGCAGCTATATGGGAGTAACTTTTATTTACACGTCAGGGCGTTGACTAGATTGTTGCAGAGAGGACTTTCCATTCCAAGACTAGGCTTCGCCATGTTTTGCATCTTGTGCTGCTTTGGTAGTAACCAGAGAAGACGCTATGAGTTTAACGCTCCGCCCTGTTGTCGCGCAGCTCCTGGAGGCCGAAACGATGCGGCACATCTTCATGAACAATTACCACCTGTGCAACGAGATCAGCGACCGCGTGGTGCAGCACTTCGTGCACTGCGTGGAGACGCACGGCCGCCATGTCGAATACCTGCGATTTCTACAAACCATCGTCAAAGCCGACTGCAAATACGTGAAGAAGTGCCAAGACGTGGTGATGACGGAGGTGAGAGGTCACATGACCTGGGGGGGGGAGGGGTGACCAATCAGCTGCAAAAGCCCCCGTGTGAACTTACCCTAAGGCCTTGTCTGCTGCATTATTAGAATCCAGATTTTTTGGGGTCCTGATTGGCAAATTGTGATAGAACAATATCGTGGGCCTGTAGTTTATAACCTGACACTTTCAGGGTTCTGGGAAAGCTAAATGTTACTTCTGACTGCATGTGAAATACCTGGCGCCAGGCTCTGTGTCTTGACCCATAGGGCGCTAGTCTCAGTAAGTAGAGCAGGGCGCCCTGTTCCTCGCTTGATTATCCAAGGGCACATTCAGGCTGGTGGGTAAGCTGAGTGCCATTTGAAGACCGTATCTGATCTACCTGGTGCCAGGTCTATGTCTTGACCCACAGGACTCTAGATTTAGGAAGTAGTACAGACACCCTGTTTTTGTCACGAGTATTTGAGGTTACGTTCAGGATTCCGGGATAGTTGTGTGGGATTTCCAGTCTGTGTTCTATATACCTGGTGCTGGTGTTTTTGTCTTGACCTCATTCAGGGTTCTGGGAAAGCTGATATTTATGACTGTATCTGATCCACCTGAAGCCAGTGTCTATGTCTTCACCCATTGGGTACTAGTTTCAGTAAGTGGCGCAGGACACCCTTTTATGTGAGTGATTATTCAGCGGCACATTCAGGGTTCTGGGAAAGCTGAGTGGATTTTCCAGATTCTATCCGATTTACCTGGTGCTGCTATCTATATCTTGACCAGTAAGTGGCGCAGGACGCCCTGTTCTGTGAGTGATTAACCAGTGGTACATTCAGGGTCCTGGGAAAGCTGAGTGGAATCTCCAATCTGTGTTTTATATACCTGGTGCTGGTGTTTTTGTCTTGACCACATTCAGGGTTCTGGGAAAGCTGATATTTATGACTGTATCTGATCCACCTGACGCCAGTGTCTATGTCTTCACCCATTGGGTACTAGTTTCAGTAAGTGGCGCAGGACGCCCTTTTATGTGAGTAATTATCCAGTGGTACATTCAGGGTCCTGGGAAAGCTGAGTGGAGTTTCCAGTCTGTATCTGATATACCTGGTGCTGCTATCTATATCTTGACCAGTAAGTGGCGCAGGACGCCCTGTTCTGTGCATAATTATCCAGGAGTATATTCAGGGTTCTGGGAAAGCAGAGTGGAATCTCCATATCTGATATACCTGGCGCCTCTATCTATATCTTGACCACTAAGTGGCGCAGGACGCCCTGTTCTGTGAGTGATTATCCAGGGGCATGTTCAGGGTTCTGGGAAAGCAGAGTGGAATCTTCGTACTATATCTGATATACCTGGCGCCACTATCTACATCTTGACCAGTAAGTGGCGCAGGACGCCCTGTTCTGTGAGTAATTATCCAGGGGTACATTCAGGATCCTGGGAAAGCTGAGTGGATTTTCCAGACTCTCTCCGATTTACCTGGCGCCGTTATCTATATCCTGACCAGTAAGCGGCGCAGGACGCCCTGATCTTGTAGCGATTATCGTAGGGAGTCGCTGACTTCGCCAGTGAAGACGCCCCCCGCCCGGTCCTCGCGGTGACAGCGAATATTCAGCCATTTTGACATAAAGCCCGGCTAGCAATTAAGATGACTGACACCTGACACCAGATATCGCGCACCGCCGCACTTAATAGACGCCGGCGCCTTTTCTATTCTTTTTTTTTCACGAAAGATTAAAAATGTCGTTTTTCGCAAACGTTTTTCGGATGTAGACAAAAGACGGGAGAGAAATCAAGCTAATGAGTCAAGGCGCGAACAAAAAACACGGCCACTTGCCAGAAGTTTCCGCGAGGATTGAAAACTTCTTACAAGACTAACCTTTGTTGGGAGAAGATTCTTCCCTCAACCTTTTCATTCCGCGATGAAGGATTTTTTTTTTTTCCGCTCTTTTAACTATTACGCGCCTCACATTTACATCACAATTCTCGGCCATTAGCGCTCGCAACGCTTTGTCTGCCGCGCGGGGGAGAAGTCGCCTCATTGTTAGGGGGAGGGGGGTTATTACTAAATTCTCTCCATTCATTTCAGATGAGTAGGAAGCCTCTGATACTTTTAATTGGGATTATTGAGTTGTTTCGAAGTTATATCTGCTCTTGGGAAAGCTGGGTGGCAAGGAATATGGCCGCCATGAAGTCTCTACCAGCGAGTAGATAGGTTAATAGAGGTGATCCTGAAAAAGCTGGGTGGTACGCAGTATGACCGCCATTAAGTGTTCTAAGTTATATCTGCTACTAGGAGAGCTGGGTGCAAATCAGTATGGGACTCTGGGAAAGCTGGTCTCTAGTCTTGTGTCCTTCTTTGTCACAGTTGGTCAATGGCGGAGAGGACGTGCTCATCTTCTACAATGACCGCGCCTCGTTCCCTATCCTCCTGCAAATGATGTGCTCAGAGCGAGACCGGGCGGATGAGAGCGGACCCCTGGCGTATCACATCACCCTGGTGGAGCTGCTGGCGGCGTGCACCGAGGGCAAGAACGTCTACACCGAGATCAAGTGCAACTCGCTCCTGCCCCTGGATGACATTGTCAGGGTGGTGACACATGATGACTGTATACCTGAGGTAAGTGCATGTCATATAAGATACAGCATTATCAGGTGATGGTCACATGTTATATGACCGTGCCATACCATGCAGATATACTAATCCTGAGTTATAGCCTGTATTATACTCCAGAGCTGCGCTCACTATTCTGCTGGTGCAGTCACTGTGTACATACATTACATTACTTATCCTGTATTATACTCCAGAGCTGCGCTCACTATTCTGCTGGTACAGTCACTGTGTACATACATTACTTATCCTGTATTATACTCCAGAGCTGCGCTCACTATTCTGCTGGTGCAGTCACTGTGTACATACATTACATTACTTATCCTGTATTATACTCCAGAGCTGCACTCACTATTCTGCTGGTACAGTCACTGTGTACATACATTACATTACTTATCCTGTATTATACTCCAGAGCTGCGCTCACTATTCTGCTGGTGCAGTCACTGTGTACATACATCACATTACTTATCCTGTATTATACTCCAGAGCTGCGCTCGCTATTCTGCTGGTACAGTCACTGTGTACATACATTACATTACTTATCCTGTATTATACTCCAGAGCTGCGCTCGCTATTCTGCTGGTGCAGTCACTCTGTACATACATTACATTACTTATCCTGTATTATACTCCAGAGCTGCACTCACTATTCTGCTGGTACAGTCACTGTGTACATACATTACATTACTTATCCTGTATTATACTCCAGAGCTGCACTCACTATTCTGCTGGTGCAGTCACTGTGTACATACATTACATTACTTATCCTGTATTATACTCCAGAGCTGTGCTCACTATTCTGCTGGTGCAGTCACTGTGTACATACATTACATTACTTATCCTGTATTATACTCCAGAGCTGCACTCACTATTCTGCTGGTACAGTCACTGTGTACATACATTACATTACTTATCCTGTATTATACTCCAGAGCTGTGCTCACTATTCTGCTGGTGCAGTCACTGTGTACACACATTACTTATCCTGTATTATACTCCAGAGCTGCGCTCACTATTCTGCTGGTACAGTCACTGTGTACACACATTACTTATCCTGTATTATACTCCAGAGCTGCGCTCACTATTCTGCTGGTACAGTCACTGTGTACACACATTACTTATCCTATATTATACTCCAGAGCTGCGCTCACTATTCTGCTGGTGCAGTCACTGTGTACACACATTACTTATCCTGTATTATACTCCAGAGCTGCGCTCACTATGCTGCTGGTGCAGTCACTGTGTACACACATTACTTATCCTGTATTATGCTCCAGAGCTGCGCTCACTATTCTGCTGATGCAGTCACTGTGTACATACATACATTACTTATCCTGTATTATACTCCAGAGCTGCGCTCACTATTCTGCTGGTGCAGTCACTGTGTACATACATTACATTACTTATCCTGTATTATACTCCAGAGCTGCGCGATAATACACACAGTGATGTCACAATACAGGATAATACAGTGATGTCATAGATATAGATGTGTTGGTTTCTGGGTTGTTCTTTAGGACACTTTCTGAATTTTTTTCCCCCTTTTCTTCTTCCTTCAGGTGAAAATCGCCTACGTGAACTTCGTCAACCATTGTTACGTGGACACAGAGGTGGAGATGAAGGAGATCTACACCAGCAACCACATCTGGAAACTGTTTGAGAACTTCCTGGTTGACATGGCGCGGGTGAGCTCCTGTCCCCTGACTGTAGTATATACTGCACTAGACTGGATGCAGTTCTACATTCCTTCTGATATTGATTATTACGTCTTACTCTAGTCACCCCCAAAGCTGTATACACCTAGCACACTAAACACTTGCACAGTGCAGACTCTGAACCAGCTGGAATATGACAGTACAAATCTCCTGAGCAGGAACCAGTTGAGTATTAAACGCAGTTTTGGCTGTGACTGGAGTATCAGAATGTTTTTATATTTTAGAATGCTAGTTTTTTATTTTTCTGATGTCGGTGTTTTATGCCGTCTCTTGTCGCTGGTTTACTTCTTTTTTTTTTTTTGTTAATGATAGGTCTGCAACACAACCACCGACCGCAAACACGCGGATACGGCGCTGGAGAAGTATGTGACCGAGTCCGTCATGAACATTGTCAGCGGCTTCTTTAACTCTCCGTTTTCCGATAACAGCACAAGCCTGCAGGTGAGAGAAGATAAAGGAGGTTGTCAGCAATGGAGGTATTAAGTAGTCGTCATGGCGGACACAGAACGCAGTCAGTCAGCTTCTCCATAGTCAGTGGCTGATAACAGAGGACAACAGATTCAATTCAGCAGTGATTAAGATGGGAGTAGAGCCGCACTGTAAAGCATGGGGGACAGAACGGGCAGCAGTCATAGAATACGGGATCAGAGGAGGGTCCTGACTACCTCAATCCCTGACCAGACAATGCAGCCAAGCTAGAATTGTTGCTCATAATTGTGCTGTACTGGAGCAGAGCTGCAGGGTAAAGTATGGGAAGGAGCTTACCCAGAAACATGGGCGGGCGGGGTGAGAGCAAAATCGATATGGGGTGCCACAAAAACCCAGCGGAAATGGGATGTGACTATTTCCCTATCACCTTTGCTTGGTCCAATATGGCCGACCCTTGAATCTCCCCGTGAGGGAAGGGGTTAATCCGTCACCCCTGGTCTTGCGGCCGGTATTTCCTCATCCATCGATCCGCCATGATGGCGCCTCCCCGCGTTTCTCATTCCCCTCTCCCCGGCCGTCAGCCTCATGTTTAGGGACGATTGCTCATTTGGGTTGCGAGTTAAGTCGGCGCGGCCCGCCATCATTGTTAGGAGCGGTAATTGTCCATGTTTCCACATTCCGATGGGTGATTTATTAAATCCAGGCGACATTTAAATAAATTCAGGGCCACGGCGCTTAGTGGATTAATGAACAGGCGGACGCATCCATCAAGAGCGCCAACGCGCCCGCCGAATACAGATCCGCACTCCGGGGCCCTGATAATCAGACATCAATTAGAGGGACGAGGATCTGCGAATACGGAAAGAAGGGAGAATTTACACAGTGTGATGGCTGCCCAGACTGTCCTGATACCAGCGGAGGCGGCTGAGATACGCTAAGCTTAGATACACCCAGAAAAAGTGTCACACATGATAGGATTAGATACAGCGTGCAGCAGACGTGATAGATTTGTAGCTCAGCAGACCGTATTACACATGACTGACTTAGATACCCTAGCTCATGCTTAGATACGTTGGCTTGGGCCTGATCTATTGCTGTTTAATTGAGGAACTGTGTTTGTTGCCTATAGCAACCAATCAGATATCAGCTTTGATTTCATAAACTGCTCTGGAAAAATGAAAGCTGCGCTGTGATTGGTCGTTATGGGTCACTGATGTCTCTGTAAGCTGATGTCAATATATAATGAGGAAGGTAGTTCTGTGAGGAGACAGTATAGGACAGGCTTAGATACAGCTCACCAGTCAGTATCACACAGGATAGGGTTAGATACACGGCTCAGTATACAGTATCACGCAGGATAGGATTAGATACACAGCTCAGTATACTGTATCACACAGGATAGGATTAGATACACAGCTCAGTATACTGTATCACAGGATAGGCTTAGATACAGCTCACCAGTCAGTATCACACAGGATAGGATTAGATACACAGCTCAGTATACAGTATCACACAGGATAGGATTAGATACACAGCTCAGTATACAGTATCACACAGGATAGGATTAGATACACGGCTCAGTATACAGTATCACACAGGATAGGATTAGATACACAGCTCAGTATACAGTATCACACAGGATAGGATTAGATACACAGCTCAGTATACAGTATCACACAGGATAGGATTAGATACACAGCTCAGTATACAGTATCACACAGGATAGGATTAGATACACAGCTCAGTATACTGTATCACACAGGATAGGATTAGATACACAGCTCAGTGGACAGTATCACACAGGATAGGATTAGATACAGCTCAGTATACAGTATCACACAGGATAGGATTAGATACACAGCTCAGTATACAGTATCACACAGGATAGGATTAGATACACAGCTCAGTATACAGTATCACACAGGATAGGATTAGATACACAGCTCAGTATACAGTATCACACAGGATAGGATTAGATACACAGCTCAGTATACAGTATCACACAGGATAGGATTAGATACACAGCTCAGTATACTGTATCACACAGGATAGGATTAGATACACAGCTCAGTATACTGTATCACAGGATAGGCTTAGATACATCTCACCAGTCAGTATCACATAGGATAGGATTAGATACACAGCTCAGCAGACAGTATCACACAGGATAGGATTAGATACACGGCTCAGTATACAGTATCACACAGGATAGGATTAGATACAGCTCAGTATACTGTATCACACAGGATAGGATTAGATACACACCAGTCAGTATACAGTATCACACAGGATAGGATTAGATACACAGCTCAGTATACAGTATCACACAGGATAGGATTAGATACACAGCTCAGTATACAGTATCACACAGGATAGGATTAGATACACAGCTCAGTATACGGTATCACACAGGATAGGATTGGATACACTGCTCAGTATACAGTATCACACAGGATAGGATTAGATACAGCTCAGTATACAGTATCACACAGGATAGGATTAGATACACAGCTCAGTATACGGTATCACACAGGATAGGATTGGATACACTGCTCAGTATACTGTATCACACAGGATAGGATTAGATACAACTCAGTATACAGTATCACACAGGATAGGATTAGATACACAGCTCAGTATACGGTATCACACAGGATAGGATTAGATACACAGCTCAGTATACAGTATCACACAGGATAGGATTAGATACACAGCTCAGTATACAGTATCACACAGGATAGGATTAGATACACAGCTCAGTATACAGTATCACACAGGATAGGATTAGATACACGGCTCAGTATACAGTATCACACAGGATAGGATTAGATACACAGCTCAGTATACAGTATCACACAGGATAGGATTAGATACACAGCTCAGTATACAGTATCACACAGGATAGGATTAGATACACAGCTCAGTATACAGTATCACACAGGATATGATTAGATACACAGCTCAGTATACAGTATCACACAGGATAGGATTAGATACACAGCTCAGTATACAGTATCACACAGGATAGGATTAGATACACAGCTCAGTGGACAGTATCACACAGGATAGGATTAGATACACAGCTCAGTATACAGTATCACACAGGATAGGATTAGATACACGGCTCAGTATACAGTATCACACAGGATAGGATTAGATACACGGCTCAGTATACAGTATCACACAGGATAGGATTAGATACACAGCTCAGTATACAGTATCACACAGGATAGGATTAGATACACAGCTCAGTATACAGTATCACACAGGATAGGATTAGATACACAGCTCAGTATACAGTATCACACGGGATAGGATTAGATACACAGCTCAGTATACTGTATCACAGGATAGGCTTAGATACATCTCACCAGTCAGTATCACATAGGATAGGATTAGATACACAGCTCAGCAGACAGTATCACACAGGATAGGATTAGATACACGGCTCAGTATACAGTATCACACAGGATAGGATTAGATACAGCTCAGTATACTGTATCACACAGGATAGGATTAGATACACACCAGTCAGTATACAGTATCACACAGGATAGGATTAGATACACTGCTCAGTATACTGTATCACACAGGATAGGATTAGATACAGCTCAGTATACAGTATCACACAGGATAGGATTAGATACACAGCTCAGTATACGGTATCACACAGGATAGGATTGGATACACTGCTCAGTATACTGTATCACACAGGATAGGATTAGATACAGCTCAGTATACAGTATCACACAGGATAGGATTAGATACACAGCTCAGTATACAGTATCACACAGGATAGGATTAGATACACAGCTCAGTATACAGTATCACACAGGATAGGATTAGATACACAGCTCAGTATACAGTATCACACGGGATAGGATTAGATACACAGCTCAGTATACTGTATCACAGGATAGGCTTAGATACATCTCACCAGTCAGTATCACATAGGATAGGATTAGATACACAGCTCAGCAGACAGTATCACACAGGATAGGATTAGATACACGGCTCAGTATACAGTATCACACAGGATAGGATTAGATACAGCTCAGTATACTGTATCACACAGGATAGGATTAGATACACACCAGTCAGTATACAGTATCACACAGGATAGGATTAGATACACTGCTCAGTATACTGTATCACACAGGATAGGATTAGATACAGCTCAGTATACAGTATCACACAGGATAGGATTAGATACACAGCTCAGTATACGGTATCACACAGGATAGGATTGGATACACTGCTCAGTATACTGTATCACACAGGATAGGATTAGATACAGCTCAGTATACAGTATCACACAGGATAGGATTAGATACACAGCTCAGTATACGGTATCACACAGGATAGGATTAGATACACAGCTCAGTATACAGTATCACACAGGATAGGATTAGATACACAGCTCAGTATACAGTATCACACAGGATAGGATTAGATACACTGCTCAGTATACTGTATCACACAGTATAGGATTAGATACACAGCTCAGTATACAGTATCACACAGGATAGGATTAGATACACAGCTCAGTATACAGTATCACACAGGATAGGATTAGATACACAGCTCAGTATACAGTATCACACAGGATAGGATTAGATACACAGCTCAGTATACAGTATCACACAGGATAGGATTAGATACAGCTCAGTATACAGTATCACACAGGATAGGATTAGATACACAGCTCAGTATACAGTATCACACAGGATAGGATTAGATACACAGCTCAGTATACAGTATCACACAGGATAGGATTAGATACACAGCTCAGTATACGGTATCACACAGGATAGGATTAGATACACAGCTCAGTATACAGTATCCTGTCATGTGTGCTACTGATGAGCCATGTATCTAGCCGTATCTCATACTATCCACTGAACTTGTGTATGTCTTGCTTAGATACATGGCGCATAAGACAGTATTACCCGTGCTGGGCTTGGATACACAGCTTGGTGTGCAGGTGGAGGGTTCTCTCTCAGTCCTGGCACACAGATGGTGTCGTCTTCTCTCCGCAGACCCATCAGCCCGTCTTCATCCAGCTCCTCCAGTCGGCATTCCGAATTTACAACTGCACGTGGCCGAACCCGGCGCAGAAATCCTCGGTGGAGTCGTGTATAAAAACTCTGGCAGAAGTGGGTGAGTGTGCGAACATCTGTGGCCGCGCTGACGGCGAGAGCGCGTCCTTCATCTGCGCCGATCCTCACGTGGAGACGGCGCCCCTTCATGTTTAATTGCAATATGTTCGGCTGTTACACGTCCCCTCATTATGTCAGTCTGGAGGATTCTCAGCAGGGATTTTATCCGTTCCCGGGAAAGCTGGACTCCTCTACTTCTTCCATAACCTTGTAGGATTAGTCGTTTTGTATCTGTCATCGCTCTCACCCAACTTTCCCACATTCCAGGAGACAAATCTGAGATGGTGTCTTGGCAAGGATGTGTTGCATTTGCCTTTCTGGGATCTGGAAAAGCTGGGTCACAGCCTCTCTCATGGCCAAATTGATTTTATTCGATGTTTTTAAAAGTTTTATTTTCCCTCCCGTAAAAGCAAAGAATCGTGGGATAGCGATCCCGGTGGATTTGGACAGTCAGGTGAATACGCTTTTCCTTAAAAGCCATTCCAATATGGTGCAGAGGGCGGCCATGGGCTGGAGGATGACCGCTCGCACCGGGCCCCGATTCAAAGATGTCCTGGGGGGCCCGGCTTGGGACTACCGGAACATCATTGAGAAACTGCAGGTAAGGGGTGGTTCCGATTCCTCTTACATCAATGATCTGAAATTCGTCAATCCGGCGTAAAGCAGATCCCAAGTTATTACATGTAAGGCCGTAATCCTGGGGCAATAGAGGTGTCATCCTGCCGCTACACGTGAAAAGAAAGCGATAAGATTCAGTTTCACAGCAGGTTGTAAAATGAGATGGTTTTCTACACAGTTCTGAGGTGTGCTCTGTTATACTGACATCTAGTGGTGGATATGAAATGTGCATCTTTATAGGCATTGCTGCTTTTGGCGTGCCATTAAAGACTCCGCCCACCATTGCTAGACTTTTCCTGACAAAATCGAAGCAATTTTACTAAATGTTCTCGATGTAAAGCCTACCGTTCTGTGTATACAGCTCCTTTGCAGAACTATGAGATTCCATGGTTACACACTACAAACTTTGTAACCGACAGACATTACAATATAGAATAGAAAAGGTAACAAGTGACTGTTGGATCTGACAACATATGGATTGTTTGTAGTCTGTAACCATTGCGACACACAGGTCTCCCCCATTGTGTAGGATCCTCATGAAGGTTCTCTTTATTTCCAGGATGTCGTGTCCTCTCTGGAGCAGCAGTTCAGTCCGATGGTTTTGGCTGAATTCTCGGTTCTCGTTGACGTTCTGCACAGTCCTGAGCTCCTGTTTCCTGACGGGACCGACGCTCGGATACGGTGCGGAGCCTTCATGTCCAAGTAAGTGACCTCTCCGATACAGGGCACGATACCTGACCAAGTGTGAGATACGTTCACTTACAGTAGTAGGAGCTGCCATATCTCAGATTCATCAGCACAGCGCCACCTTGTGTCTGAAATATCACTAAAAACAATGAGACTTAGACCTGGGAGACTGTAACACTACGGTTGTCCTCGTTTTCACTGTTCAGTTTGCGTAGTGTACTCTTCATGTCACTATTGATAGGGAACAATATAGCATCCTGGAGGGGGGCAGATACTCTCGCTAGTAAATGGGCACATCCCTCAATCCTCGTTTAAAAGGAGTAGGATCATCAGAGTAATCTCATTATAGGGGTGGAGTCAGTAGATTCATCTCATTCTCATTATAGGGGTGGAGTCAGTACAGTCATCTCATTATCATTAGAGGTAGAGGGTGGGGTTAGTAGAGTCATCTCATTATCATTAGAGGTAGAGGGTGGGTTCAGAAGAGTCATCTCATTATCATTAGAGGTAGAGGGTGGGGGTCAGTAAAGTCATCTCATTAGAGGTAGAGGGTGGGGTCTGTAGAGTTGTCTAATCATTACAGGTAGAAGGTGGGGTTAGTAGAGTCATCTCATTATCATTAGAGGTAGAGGGTGGGGTCAGTAGAGTCATCTCATTATCATTAGAGATAGAGGATGGGGTCAGTAGAGTCATCTCATTATCATAAGAGGTAGAGTGTGGGGTCTGTAGAGTTGTCTAATCATTACAGGTAGAGGGTGGGGTCAGTAGAGTCATCTCATTATCATTAGAGGTAGAGGGTGGGGTCAGTAGAGTCATCTCATTATCATAAGAGGTAGAGGGTGGGGTCTGTAGAGTTGTCTCATCATTAGAAGTAGAGGGTGGGGTCAGTAGAGTCATCTTATTATCATTAGAGGTAGAGGGTGGGGTCAGTAGAGTCATCTCATTATAGGGGTGGAATCAGTAGAGTCATCTTATTATCATTAGAAGTAGAGGGTGGGGTCAGTAGAGTTGTCTCATCATTAGAGGGTGGGGTTAGCAGATTCCATGTCATTGCTATTAGAGGGAATGTTCTGTAGTCTTCTCATTATCATTAGAGGGTGGGGTCAGTTGAGTCATTATCATTATAGGGGTGGAGTCAATAGAATACGCTCACTATCATTAGCGGATGGGGTCAGCAGAGTCATCTCATTATCATTATAGTGGAGGAGTTAGTAAAATAATTTCATTAGCGGGAAGGGTCTGCAGTGTCATTTCATTATCATTAGAAGGCAGGGTCTGCAGAGTCATCTCATAATAGGGGTGGAGTCAGTAGAGTCATCTCATTATCATTAGAAGACGGGGTCGGCAGAGTCATTTCACTATCATTATAGGACGGAGTCAGGATCTCATGATCATTAGAGGACAGGGTCGGCAGAGTCGTCTCATTATAACCAGATAGTGGGCAGTTTAATGACCGCTCTCTTCTGCGGAAGGTCTTGATAAGTCGGGATAGTAACACCATACACACAGGCTGAGTATACGGCTCCTCTGTCTCTCCAGGGTATCCGGGGGAGGGCTGTACTCCGTCTCTTCCTGGATGCTGTATCAGTCCATAAGCTTCCATTCATTGCAGCTGCCATAAAGTGCACTCACCTTGCCATACGGACGGTACAGGGCAGTATTGTGTGTCGCCTATATGGCTGAAATGATGATCCCTGCCCACTGTGTCAATGTCAGTCTAACTCTGTGCTGGACAGATCCCTGTCTGACAATCTTGGCCACAGACTAGGGACAAGCACACCCGGCCGCACACCCTGTACACCGCCATATTATTGCACATCGGTCTTGGGTGTGCATAATCCTCCGGCGACACAATAATCACCTCCCAATAACCCATGTAATAAAACAGTCACACTCCGCGCGAGAAGTTTAATCGTGACCCCCCCCTCCCCCCCCCCCCCCCGTATCCCCGATGACCGGCGGCCATGGCAAAGCTAATAAATGGCATTTCACAGGTTGATCAATCACACAAAGAAACTAATGGAGAAGGAGGAGAAGCTGTGCATCAAAATCCTGCAGACGCTGCGAGAGATGCTGGACAAGAAAGACGGCTTCAGCGAGCAGGTACGAGGCGGGGGAGGGGGGGTGGAGTGGTCTCTGCCTCTAGTGTGTGACCCGACCTGCACCGCCGCCCCCTACAGTCACTATAATTACACCTCCATAGAAACTCCGCTGCCTGCTATGGAAACAAAGCGGCAAAAATTAGAAACATAATGACGGACATAAAACCTCTGTATAGGGGGAGGGGGGTCAGTGCGCTCAATAAGTACAGAGCATATCCAGCTAGAGCCAAGAGATTGTATCTGATCCTGGGAAAGCTGGGTGAAAGCCTGTATGGTTCGCCATGACGCGCATCGTCACTGCGCAGTCCAGAATTATTTTGTATTCCCTGCATCGATGGACGCTTCCGCATAAATCAGACGCACGCTCCATCGGTGCAGGAGAGATGGGGTTGTAGAGGTCAAAATCATGTCCTTCCTGCAGTCACCACTAGAGGGAGCTTAGGAGTTTACTGCAGACTGTGTTATGATAGAGTCCAGTGTGTGATCAGTATGCGGTGAGCTCCATCTAGTGGTGGCTGCAGGAAGGACATGATATTAAAATATGTATGCAGGGGATTTGGCGCTGTGGTCTCTATAGAGATATATTAAGAAATTATTCTGTATAAAGTTGGATATGCAACATGAAGTATACAGGGATGTTGCATGCACCCGAGTCACCCGTACTAATACGATTCCAGCCAATCTGCATGTGGACATTGAAGTGGGTGATGATTTAGGGCTGTACAACCTTCCTATGACAACGCTGAAGTACCAGAGCACTTGACAGGAAGTGTTGTCATAGGGACACAGGTTTTTACCAGCTACAAACATGTACAGAGTGCCACCACAAACGCCAAAAACAACAGCTGCCAACAAGGAGTTGCCCATTTAGCTCTACTGTGGTAGTCAATGAGACCACCGAGGCACAAGGCATGACCTCAGTCCTTGGGTGTCCCATCTGTATAGTCACATGCAGGCCGTGACCAGATGTCCGATCAGGCCGCACCGGTCAGTAGTGACAGATTTTGACCTTCTACCCCTTTCCCCGAGCCAAGAGAACTCTCATCGGAGTCCACAGAATGACTAAATTCACACATTAATTGTCCCTAAATGTTCGTTTTGCGGCATTAATCAGGGTGATCTCATGTAATTGATATTATCGCCACATTAATTCACTTTTATTATGACCGAGATGTGACACATTTGCCTTGATAATCAGAAATTCACTTTATCTCCTGGCTGCAGTGATGGGGAGTGTCCACTAGTGGCCGCTGTGTCATCACTTTCCGGCAGTGGATCGGCAGCAGGATCATCCAGACGTCTGACTACGGTACATGAGTAGTCAGAGGCGGCCGGGGACGTGCGGGTCCCTCTTATAGGGTCACTGTGTGATCATCTGCAGCAGGCTACTCCCTATTGTAATACGGAAATATCAGTGACGTTATGTGGCAGAACACTTTAGGGGACTGTATGGTACTGGGTTTTGGGGGGATATCGGCATTCTTATTTTCATTACATTGTGGTTTGGGGTGTGGCTACAGGGGTGGGTGTGGCTACAGTGCTGGGCGTGGCTTAGACTGCAGGTAGTCTGCGGCTACGTATACCACAGATGTAAAGCTTGGCACTATACTTCTTTACCTATTATTTAGGTATGATATGAGTTCCATATGGCGATATTATTCATGCTCTGTATGATTATAATAATCATGCCCTGTATGGTGGCATGTTTTAATTACTATGTGGCGATATTATTTATGCACTGTATGGTTATATTGTTTATTCTCTATACAGTGGTATGTTTGGATTAATAGGTGGCAGTATTATTAATGCAGTGCTAGGTGACATTATCAAGGTCCTGTGTGTAGGGATGTTTTGAATACTATATTGCGATATTATTTACACACTGTATCATTGAGGCTCCGTATAAAGGCACGATTTCAGTAGTATATGGCGATATTATTTACATGTATTACACATTATTTACTGTAAGGTGAAATGATTTAGGCCTATTCTACGTATATGTTTTGTGTAGTGTATGGCAGTATTATTTATGCACTGTATAATGACTTTATTTAGGTCCTGTATGTCAGTATGTCACTATTATATGGTGACATTAGTAAGACCTTAGTTGATGGTATGCTTCAAGTACTATGTGGCAATGGTATTTATGTACTGTATAATGGAATTATTTAGGCCCTATATGGCGGTATGTTTCGAGTACTGTGTGGCAATGGTATTCATGCACTGTATGATGTCAATATTTAGGCCCTATATGGCGGTATGTTTTGAGTACTCAGTGACGATCTTATTTATGACTATATGGTGACATTATGAAGGCCCTATATGACAGTATGTTTTAAGTACTATGTGGCAATGGTATTTACGTATTGTATGATAGCATTATTTACGCCCTATGTGGCAGTATGTTTTGAGTACTGTGTGACAATGGTATTCAAGCACTGTATGATAGCTTTATTTAGGCTCAATATGGCGGTATGTTACGAGTACTCAGCGACAATCTTATTTATGCACTATATGGTGACATTATGAAGGCCCTATATGGCGGTGTGTTTTAAGTACTATATGGCAATGTTATGTATGCACTGTGCCCTGCATGTCACTATGACGTCTATGGCGGTACATTCTCTGCGCTCCTGTGATAATCTTGCGGCTTTCGTCAGCAGACTATCAGGATTACAGCGCGTTGAGTCTTTACACTGCAGAATTTCCTTCTTCTCCGCTCTAGCGGTGCTCGGCCTCGCAGGGACATTATGGAAGGCGACGGGCCTGACAGAGAAACACTTCATTCCCGCACGCTCAGTGTTGCTGACTAAGGTCCCGTCTCGCTGTAGCCCATTCCTCAGGCGCTCGCACCCGTCGCTGTCATTTCCAGCACACTTACATCCTTTCTGGAACTGGGGAAATTTATGTGGCAAAAGTTTCCAAAAATGTTAGTTTTTTTTTTCTTTCTTTCTTCCCTAAATCTCACCGTCAGCGGTTCCTTACATGTGCCGTCAGTGTAATTGTCAGCCTTAAGGAGCCAAGCACAAGACGGAGGTCGGCCCTTCTTTAACCCTTTTCTGTCAATTTCAATATAGGCTTTAAAAAATGAGGGAAAATTCGGAAAAAAAATTGTATTTACTCCATCATTCATTTTTTGTTGCCTCTTTTTGGACCTTTTTGCTTGCCTTGTGTTATGGAAATTTCCATTCCAACATTGCTTTTGAAAGAGCAGCTTGTGGGAGCAAGTAAGTAGCGCAGCGCCTCCGCAGGTGAAATAGAGTATTACACAGTTCTTATTCAGGGTTTTTTTTGTCATTCTGGTTTCTCCAGCCCAAGGGACACTGTTTCTATGAATGATGATGGTCCTGAATGAAAGGGGGGGGGACTCTTTCCTACCAATAGTATTTTTCAAGACCCCCATAATTGAACTACTTGAAGTCAAACCTTGAGCTGGGTCATGTATATTTGGATACTGGCCTGTTCTTAATAATGGCCGTACACATCACGAAGGTAGGTCATCAATTAAAGATCGGCAGGGGTCCATCCTGGGCCCCCAGCCGATCAGCTGATTAAAGAGGCAGCAGCATTTGTGTGAACGTTGCGGCCTCCTCACTGCTTGCCAAGCTCGGCTCCGTGCATTGTATGGAGCAGGACTGTCCGGACTCCTGACTCTTTTGTGAGGACAGTGGCCACAAGAAACTTTCATCTCCTGCCTGCTGTCCCCAAGCCCTGACCCCTTACACTAACAACAGCAGGGGTCGGTAATCCTCCCTGCCACACATCAAGGCCCTTGTGCAGGCAGCGGGGATGATTACCGATCCCTCCTGCCGCTTAGTGTAAGGTATCAGGGCTCGTGGACAGCGGGATGGAGGTGAAGGACCTCCCGACTGATGTTATTATGTGAGGGGGAACGTAGGAGCATTATACGGTGGGTGGGGACATTAGGGAGAATTATGTGGTGGGTGGCGGCACTAATGGGTAAGTATACTGTGAGGGGTATGAAGGAGCGTATTGTAAGGAGGCACAATAATGGGGTACTATACTGTGTGGTGGCCCTGATGTCCCATTAGTGCCCCCACAGTATAATTCTTTTTAATGCCCCCAATGTATAATGCTTCTTGGTGTTTCCACCCACCGTGTAATGCTCATTAGTGCCGCCACCTACTGTATATCGCTCCTTAGTGCCCTCACCCACAGTATAATGGTCCTCAATGCTCCTACCCACCGTATAGTGCTCCTTAGTTTTCCCTAGACAGTATAATACTCCTTAGTGGCCTCTTCCACAGTATAATGCTCCTTTCCACCCAGTAAAATGCCACATTTTCTTAATTTTTCTTGTGTGTGTTATAGTCAGACCTGCCTTTTTGTAAAAAAAAATACCGTAAATACTGGACGTGTTCAGCTCAGACCTTTAGTTGATGGCAGATCTTGGTCAAAAGACCTTAACGAAAAGTAGTTGAGCCCCCCTGGTATACAGGCCGAGCTTGATATCGCAGCTTGACCCATTCACTGGACTGATAATTGTGACATCATGTAGCCTGTAAATCAGCAGCGGTGCTCAGGGAGTTCAACTGCCGCTCCAAAGAGCTGATCTGCGAGGGTCCCAGGTGTTGGACTACATCCTAAGGATACGCCATTGAATACGTCCCGATACAGCATGAAATGCCCCTTTGCCTTGTCTGCTGATCTACGTTAAAGGACGGAGCTAAAGGGACTGCAGAGAGAAGGGGCGGAGTCAGCAGAGACTATACATTAATAGGAAACCTGAGTGACCCAGCGACTGCATGACATGGTCGGCCAGCTGTAAAAGAAGATATCCGTGCTAGACAAAACGCAATACTCGGTGACAGGACCAGAAAACGTCTCGGCGCAGATAAATTCGATTTTTGAACAAAGCTATGATTTAAGAAATAAGATCTCTCAGAAGGTATTGTAGGCCGCACATAATAACCTGTCCTTATTCCGCGCAGTCTCCTCTCAATAACAATTGTCACACTGAGCAAATCAATGACGATAAAAGCCTTCGCACTGGACAGATACCAAGTGTCCCGACGCGTTTTATCTACTTTACAGGATGTTGTAAAATATTAACACAAGAGTCATCTCATCGAAGTGCTGTCTGCTTGTATCCTCACCGCCAGGACGATTATATACATATTAATTTATTGTAATTAACACTAATGGGGAAAAGGACCAGGTCTGATGATCGGATTCTACATGACTGGTAGGACTCCAATTCCTGCTGATCTAAATCTGTAAGGTTATAGGACATCGTTAATTTTAAAAAAGTGTTAATATCTAAGTAAGATTATACTATAAACATAAGGGCCATAATATCACATATATCACAAAATACTATTATCATCTCTGCCACACACAGTCTGTGAGCTTGACATAAATATCTACTATAATACTGCTCCTATGTACAAGAATATAACTACTATAATACTAATCCTATGTACAAGAATATAACTACTATAATACTACTCCTATGTACAAGAATATAACTACTATAATACTGCTCCTATGTACAAGAATATAACTACTATAATACTGCTCCTATGTACAAGAATATAACTACTATAATACTGCTCCTATGTACAAGAATATAACTACTATAATACTACCTCCTATGTACAAGAATATAACTACTATAATACTACTCCTTGTACAAGAATATAACCACAATAATACTACTCCTATGTACAAGTATATAACTACTATAATACTACTCCTATGTACAAGAATATAACTACTATAATACTGCTCCTATGTACAAGAATATAACTACTATAATACTGCTCCTATGTACAAGAATATAACTACTATAATACTACTCCTATGTACAAGAATATAACTACTATAATACTACTCCTATGTACAAGAATATAACTACTATAATACTGCTCCTATGCACAAGAATATAACTACTATAATACTGCTCCTATGTACAAGAATATAACTACTATAATACTGCTCCTATGTACAAGAATATAACTACTATAATACTGCTCCTATGTACAAGAATATAACTACTATAATACTGCTCCTATGTACAAGAATATAACTACTATAATACTACTCCTATGTACAAGAATATAACTACTATAATACTACTCCTATGTACAAGAATATAACTACTATAATACTACTCCTATGTACAAGAATATAACTACTATAATACTGCTCCTATGTACAGGAATATAACTACTATAATACTACTCCTATGTACAAGAATATAACTACTATAATACTACTCCTATGTACAAGAATATAACTACTATAATACTGCCTCTATGTACAAGAATATAACTACTATAATACTACTCCTATGTACAAGAATATAACTACTATAATACTACTCCTATGTACAAGAATATAACTACTATAATACTGCTCCTATGTACAAGAATATAACTACTATAATACTGCTCCTATGTACAAGAATATAACTACTATAATACTACTCCTATGTACAGGAATATAACTACTATAATACTGCTCCTATGTACAGGAATATAACTACTATAATACTACCTCCTATGTACAGGAATATAACTACTATAATACTGCTCCTATGTACAGGAATATAACTACTATAATACTGCTCCTATGTACAAGAATATAACTACTATAATACTACTCCTATGTACAGGAATATAACTACTATAATACTGCTCCTATGTACAAGAATATAACTACTATAATACTACCTCCTATGTACAAGAATATAACTACTATAATACTGCTCCTATGTACAAGAATATAACTACTATAATACTGCTCCTATGTACAAGAATATAACTACTATAATACTGCCCCTATGTACAAGAATATAACTACTATAATACTGCTCCTATGTACAAGAATATAACTACTATAATACTGCTCCTATGTACAAGAATATAACTACTATAATACTGCTCTTATGTACAAGAATATAACTACTATAATACTACTCCTATGTACAAGAATATAACTACTATAATACTGCTCCTATGTACAAGAATATAACTACTATAATACTGCTCCTATGTACAAGAATATAACTACTATAATACTACTCCTATGTACAGGAATATAACTACTATAATACTACCTCCTATGTACAGGAATATAACTACTATAATACTGCTCCTATGTACAAGAATATAACTACTATAATACTACTCCTATGTACAGGAATATAACTACTATAATACTACCTCCTATGTACAGGAATATAACTACTATAATACTGCTCCTATGTACAAGAATATAACTACTATAATACTGCTCCTATGTACAAGAATATAACTACTATAATACTACTCCTATGTACAGGAATATAACTACTATAATACTACTCCTATGTACAGGAATATAACTACTATAATACTGCCCCCTGTGTATAGGAGTATATTTCCCACTACTGCTGACACCCTGTCCCTTTAGTAGGTGATAGCCACGTGTGTTGTGTATTTGGGGTGCGGTATATCTTCCCTATTCTTGTGCTTCTTTACTTTCTACAGAAGTTTCTGTATTTTCTCTGCGTCTTGTGTGGAGGTGACACCTGCAGTTTTCCACCTGTTCTTGCTTCACCACATGGGGGGTCTGGCTTGGGCATGCTGAGATGTGTAGTTCCACAACAGCTGTAAAGCCACAGGCTTCGTCGGCGTCTGCCTTTCATTTATCTCCCCTCCTTTCTTCCATCTCCGTCTTGTCTCCTTCATTATTCCCGTCTCGGTCCCCCCGGCACCTCCCTACATTCTGCTCCTCTGTATTGTCCCCGCTGATGTTGCGGAGATATAAAGCCCTGTAAGTGATTACACAAAACTTTTTTTTTTTCTTTTGTCACTCCATTGAAAAACACAGCAGACTTATTCTTCTCCACTACCACCGCCGCTGCTCCCCCCCGACATGTGACTGCACATGTGAAAAGGGTGTGCGGGGTTTTGGGTCTGCGGGGAAATGATTGGAGGAGACACAGACTGCCAAGTCGATGAGACGAGCGAGAGAGCGCAGCCCTGATCAGCCAGCAACAGCATGTGATTATGTAACGCCCGCAGTGTCTGGCACTGCGCTTCACTGGAGACGCGTCACGTGGCGTGCAACGCTCCTGGCCCTGAAATTCAATTAGATTGCTCTGAACGATCGTGACTCCGCATGAGATGCGCTCTGCCGGTCCACGCTCCAAAGCAAATGGCTTGATTAGCCGCACATGAATTGATGAATTGTTGCTGAGACGCTGAGCTTTGTGTATACATCCCCGAGTCAGCGAGAACTCCGCGCAAGTCTTATGTAACCGTCTGAGAGGCTCCAGACCACATGGCGGATGCTTCTTAAAGGGGACCTCTTTTACCAACTCCAACTCTGTGCATCATTTGATAGGCGGCGCTCCACTGATGCCAGAGCAGTTGGAATTTTTTCTCTAGCCCCTACGGTTCCTGAGAAATCGACGCTATTAGTTTAAGCACCCAGTATGCTGATTAGGCTCTCAACTGTCAGATGGGCGGGTTCCAGACTATCTACTCTAGCTTTGAACAGCCCATTTGACTTTATACAGCTGAAACTAACAGCACAGATTGCTCAGCAATGGTGGGGGCTAGAGAAAAAATTCCAACTGCGCAGGAATCAGTGGAGCGGCGCCTATTGAAGGATGCAAAGAACTGAAGGTGGTGGAAGGTTCCTTTAACTGAGGCACAAATTTAAACTGGTTTGTGCACAGCAAGGAAAGTTGGGTGCCAACTAATATGATTGTAGTTCCTTTTTTACAGCGACTGTTACTTAATTGAGCTTTCCCAGGCTCCTGAAAAGCAACAATCCATCATGTCTAAATTTTGCAAACTACAATTTCCAGCATGCCTTCACGACCGCTGTTCTGCTTGCTTTCAGGGAATAGGGTGCACAAACTTAAAGTGAACAATATCAAAAGTGCATATTAGGTTTCTCTGCAGTTGGGAAAGCTGGGTGGTAACCATTTGGGCTGATGTTACAGTTTCTATTGGGGCTTTTATGTCATCTAGTTTTCCCAAGCTGTCGATAGACACGTTTAGCTGTTGTTGAGGGTAGAGGAACAAATCTATCAGTCTTGTGAACTAAAATTCCCAGCATGCCTTCTTGAGCATAGGTCTCAACGATCTAATCAACTTTGTATTGCGATTCCTTCCCATAATAAAGATCTGTGTTATAAAGGGGGCACAAACTTTAAAAAAAAAAGTTAGTACCATCTAATGTACATATCAGCTTTGTCTCGGAAAGCTGGGTGACAACCCATATTGCTGTTGTAAGATGTTCTATGAGGGTCGTTTCTTCATCCAGCTCTTGCAAACTACAACTCCCAGCATGTCCTCTTGGCCAAACTTAAAGTCAGCATGATCTAAAGCGATTCAAGTATGTCTGCTTGCTGGAAAGCTGGGTGATGACCAATGTGATCATTATTACATCGTCCACAGGGGTTATTACTTTACTCAGCTTTCCCAAGGTCCTGAAAAGCAGCTTGGGTTATATCAGGGCTCTCCAGCTGTTGCGGAACTACAACTCTCATTAAGCAACACTACATCTCCCAGCATGTCCTAAAATCCTGTAGCTAAGACATGCTGGGAGTTGTAGTTTTGCAACATATAGACAATCACAATTTGGAATCGACTTCAAAAATTAGTCTGACTTGCATTTCAGGAGCCCGTGAAAGCTGAGTAAAGTAAAATCCTGATAAACTGAGCTTCAGCTCGGCGGGCGTCGATGTCTGCCATTATTGCAATGTAGATGAAGAGGAGGCAGTAGGCACACTGGATAAATTTGGATTATTTTACTACGCAACGCGTTTCGGGACAAGTCCCTTTTTCAAGTGTTCATACCCTCATGTCCAGCACAAAAGTGGTATGAGGGATAGCGAACCTGGTTTGGCTGATGGCCCCGCCCACTATGATGGCGGCAAATAAAAAGCCACTTGCGACCTTATGACGTTTTACACGTAAAAACGTGGCATCATTTTTTGGTGAATAAGCCCCTTCATGTTACAGTTCCTCCCTATGTCAATATCTCTGCTTCTTGTCACTGTATGAGAGAACTTTCTACAAGCTGACGCTTCTCACGGCTGAGGGTTTGTTACTTTTGTATCCAAGTTCCATTCACTGACAGCCAGCAGAGGTCTTGATCATGGCGAGGAGCGGAAAGACAATACGGTAAATTAGTCCGGACTAAATGGAGGCGGTCACTGAGGGGTTAATCACACGTGTTGACTCTCAGTCGGCAGACCTTGTGATTCCGGTGTCCGCAGGCGGAGAGACCTCGCACTGTATATCTGGGCCTGATGTCGTGCAGGCCGGGACATGTTCCTGCATCGGATTTATTCAGCGCCGCGGGGAAGAAAAGGCTTCTTTCTTGGCAGATTTGGCAGCAGACTGGATGTTACCAGCAGGAGTCCTGAGTCCACAAGTGACCTGTTAACACGTCCCATGTCCTGTCTGCAGGATGATGACCATCCCCCCGTGAATTGATGGGGAGTAAACAGGCCGCCTGAGATGTGTCAAGGGAAACATTATCCTGATTCAGCAAGAAATATATTATCTTAAAGGCGCAGTGCACTTAAATGTATTCATAAAAAGACCTACAAAATAACTGTAAATGTACCACCGCCATCAGTGTGAACAGATTTGTTAGTTCTCTTATAGGTTTTATGAGAGAACATAAAAAAACCTGTGAGACACTTCATCACTGCCTTCATGATTTACTGGGGTTGTCTGGGTTAGAACGCTTTCTTCTCTATTAGGATATTCTAAGAGTAGAGACATAGAAAGTCTAGAAAGAGCAACTGTTATAGGAAGAACCATATGTCCAGTCATTACAGGTGCATTATTTCTAATATATAAATAGTATAATACTGCCCCCTATGTACAAGAATATAACTACCATAATACTACCCCCTATGTACAAGAATATAACTACCATAATACTACCCCCTATGTACAAGAATATAACTACTATAATACTGCTCCTATGTACAAGAATAGAACTACTATAATACTGCTCCTATGTACAAGAATATAACTACTATAATACTGCTCCTATGTACAAGAATAGAACTACTATAATACTACCTCCTATGTACAAGAATATAACTACTATAATACTGCTCCCTATGTACAAGAATATAACTACTATAATACTGCTCCTATGTACAAGAATATAACTACTATAATACTGCTCCTATGTACAAGAATATACAGTAACTACTATAATACTGCTCCTATGTACAAGAATTTAACTACTATAATACTGCTCCCTATGTACAAGAATATAACTACTATAATACTGCTCCTATGTACAAGAATATAACTACTATAATACTGCTCCTATGTACAAGTATATAACTACTATAATACTACCTCCTATGTACAAGAATATAACTACTATAATACTACTCCTATGTACAAGTATATAACTACTATAATACTGCTCCTATGTACAAGAATATAACTACTATAATACTACCTCCTATGTACAAGAATATAAATACTATAATACTGCTCCTATGTACAAGAATATAATTACTATAATACTGCTCCTATGTACAAGAATATAACTACTATAATACTACTCCTATGTACAAGAATATAACTACTATAATACTGCTCCTGTATACAAGAATATAACTACTATAATACTACTCCTATGTACAAGAATATAACTACTATAATACTACTCCTATGTACAAGAATATAACTACTATAATACTACCTCCTATGTACAAGAATATAACTACTATAATACTACCTCCTATGTACAAGAATATAACTACTATAATACTGCTCCTATGTACAAGAATATAACTACTATAATACTACTCCTGTGTACAAGAATATAACTACTATAATACTACCTCCTATGTACAAGAATATAACTACTATAATACTGCCCCTATGTACAAGAATATAACTACTATAATACTACTCCTATGTACAAGTATATAACTACTATAATACTGCTCCCTATGTACAAGAATATAACTACTATAATACTACCTCCTATGTACAAGAATATAACTACTATAATACTGCCCCCTATGTACAAGAATATAACTACTATAATACTACCTCCTATGTACAAGAATATAACTACTATAATACTACTCCTATGTACAAGTATATAACTACTATAATACTGCTCCCTATGTACAAGAATATAACTACTATAATACTACCTCCTATGTACAAGAATATAACTACTATAATACTACTCCTATGTACAAGTATATAACTACTATAATACTGCTCCCTATGTACAAGAATATAACTACTATAATACTGCTCCTATGTACAAGAATATAACTACTATAATACTACCTCCTATGTACAAGAATATAACTACTATAATACTGCTCCCTATGTACAAGAATATAACTACTATAATACTGCTCCTATGTACAAGAATATAACTACTATAATACTACCTCCTATGTACAAGAATATAACTACTATAATACTGCCCCCTATGTACAAGAATATAACTACTATAATACTGCTCCTGTGTACAAGAATATAACTACTATAATACTACCTCCTATGTACAAGAATATAACTACTATAATACTGCCCCTATGTACAAGAATATAACTACTATAATACTGCCCCTATGTACAAGAATGTAACTACTATAATACTGCTCCCTATGTATAATGATATGACTACTATAATACTGATATGTTGTGATTCTGATGTATAGATATTGGGGATTACATGCTGCATTGTGTGCCCTGATATTCCCGCCATCCTCCTCTGTATCACCGCCCTCCCCCTTCAGGTTCGGTACTATTATATGACATGGGGGACACTTTTATTCCTGGGACTCTGACATTACAGTAAGCTCCAGTGTATCACAATGTAAAACTTTCTCCGCTGCCGTTCTGCACAGTCTGGCTTCGCCTCCATCTCTGCTCCTCATTCTTAAATATCAGGCCCGCTGAGGTATTAACGCCTCGCCGCTCCCGGCCATAAATCCAGCAGTCAGGCTTTTTTGTGCCACTGCTTGGACAGGAACATTTTTCAAAGTCAGCAGCGCAGTCCGCCAAGCTCTCCATCTTCCCGCTGCCGTTGGGAGTAAATTGTGCTTCTTTTATATCCTAAATCACCGCTTCCCCTCCTTGGTGACTCCTCCCTGTGCCAGCTAGTGATGCAGCCCTGCCAGGACCAGCGCGTTCTCTGCCAAAACCAAGATAAATCTCTTCATTATTGGCATCTGCTTTGCCCTGTTCCTTCCTCCGCTCCCTCCCCTCCTCCGCTCCCCCGTACGGTCTTGCTCCCCATATCTGCGCGCTGGCTGACAGTTTCGGCACGTTGTTGGATCACCACCGCGCTCCCCTGCACGCCACGTCCAGGTGTTATTGTACTTGAGCGAAACGCGTTGGCAGGCGGTGTTGGTAAATGTTTTCAGAGAGGAATTTGCGAGCAGATGCTCCAGAGATGTCGCTGACTGAGGCAATGATAGTCATCATCTTGTCAGATTCACGTCGGATATTTTAAAGGGTCCCCCCCTCACATGTGAAAGTTTCGGGAATTTTCTAAATTTTAACTTGTCGCGGTTTTCAAGATCTCTACTTGCGGACAAAAGTTGGAGACCTCCATAGTCTTCTTCCTGACTACCATGGGGCCCTGATTTGTGGGGGGGGCCACTCTTATTTGGGATTAATGTGGGTTGTGACCAGGGACCCCAAACTAGATACTCCCTTCATTAACCATCCTGTCTTAAAGGGATTGTCCAGATTACGAGATTGATTCCTATGACTTCTTCCCTTTGTATCAAGGATAGCGCCATCATATAATGGCCGTGCTTGGTATTGCAGCTCAGCCCAATTCATTTGAACGGGACTGAGCTCATGGTCATGTGACCAATGGATGACAAGTCAGTGGTCCGGGATGAGGAAGTGGTGCTCAGTATTAAAATCTCAGACCATCCCTTTAATGGCGGTTTCTAGGACTTTTGGGTCATGCTCCACTTCCTCTTCTCAGGCCGTGATATCACGCCCACATGGCCATGTAGAAAATACGTCCCATTCAAATGAAGGGGACAGAGATGCAGTACCAGGCACGGCCACTATAATGTGTGTGGCGTTGGGCTTAGTAAGTAGTAAAATGGCTATAGCCATCCTGGACCTTGAACAATGTAGGGTACTATGTCTCCTACTGGAGAACCAAGGCCACAACATATCTGCGGGGAAGATGGGGGTCAAGCCCAAACCGATCTGATAAGTCCCAGGACGCCTCTACTTTTTAGGGTCCTCATTTTTATAGTGCGACCGACAGGATATGTAACCCCATGGGGTAAAAGAATGATTTGACTTTGGCTAAACCGGTTGTAGAGTGTAAGAGATTGTAAGTTCTCCCCCCACAAGGATGTATGAAGGTTCCCAAAAATGTTCCTAAGTCATTACCTCCGGTGTATTCTCAGGTTACAACAGCTGGACTGTAGAGGAATAGTGAACACTAAGACATGATACCAAGAAAACAGGCAAGACATGTAGTCAGATGAGTCAAGATGGGCAAAATTTGGTGGACAGGGGTGTTCAGGCAGAGGTCAGGGTGGCCAGCGAATTGGTAAACCTTGGTGTAATAGACAAGCCAGTACAGATATACAGTCCTATGAAAAAGTTTGGGCACCCCTATTAATCTTAATCATTTTTTGTTCTAAATATTTTGGTGTTTGCAACAGCCATTTCAGTTTGATATATCTAATAACTGATGGACACAGTAATATTTCAGGATTGAAATGAGGTTTATTGTACTAACAGAAAATGTGCAATATGCATTAAACCAAAATTTGACCGGTGCAAAAGTATGGGCACCCTTATCATTTTATTGATTTGAATACTCCTAACTACTTTTTACTGACTTACTGAAGCACAAAATTGGTTTTGTAACCTCAGTGAGCTTTGAACTTCATAGCCAGGTGTATCCAATCATAAGAAAAGGTATTTAAGGTGGCCAATTGCAAGTTGATCTCCTATTTGAATCTCCTCTGAAGAGTGGCATCATGGGCTACTCAAAACAACTCTCAAATGATCTGAAAACAAAGATTGTTCAACATAGTTGTTCAGGGGAAGGATACAAAAAGTTGTCTCAGAGATTTAACCTGTCAGTTTCCACTGTGAGGAACATAGTAAGGAAATGGAAGAGCACAGGGACAGTTCTTGTTAAGCCCAGAAGTGGCAGGCCAAGAAAAATATCAGAAAGGCAGAGAAGAAGAATGGTGAGAACAGTCAAGGACAATCCACAGACCACCTCCAAAGAGCTGCAGCATCATCTTGCTGCAGATGGTGTCACTGTGCATCGGTCAACTATACAGCGCACTTTGCACAAATAGAAGCTGTATGGGAGAGTGATGAGAAAGAAGCCGTTTCTGCACGTACGCCACAAATAGAGTTGCCTGAGGTATGAAAAAGCACATTTGGACAAGGCAGCTTCATTTTGGAAACAAAAATTGAGTTGTTTGGTTATAAAAAAAGGCGTTATGCATGGCGTCCAAAAAGAAACAGCATTCCAAGAAAAACACATGCTACCCACTGTAAAATTTGGTGGAGGTTCCATCATGCTTTGGGGCTGTGTGGCCAATGCCGGCATCGGGAATCTTGTTAAAGTTGAGGGTCGCATGGATTCCACTCAGTATCAGCAGATTCTTGAGAATAATGTTCAAGAATCAGTAACGAAGTTGAAGTTACGCCGGGGATGGATATTTCAGCAAGACAATGATCCAAAACACCGCTCCAAATCCTCAGGCATTCATGCAGAGGAACAATTACAATGTTCTGGAATGGCCATCCCAGTCCCCAGACCTGAATATCATTGAACATCTGTGGGATGATTTGAAGCGGGCTGTCCATGCTCGGCGACCATCTAACTTAACTGAACTTGAATTGTTTGTCCAAAATACCTTTATCCAGGATCCAGAAACTGATTAAAAGCTACAGGAAGCGACTAGAGGCTGTTATCTTTGCAAAAGGAGGATCTACTAAATATTAATGTCACTTTTCTGTTGAGGTGCCCATACTTTTGCACCGGTCAAATTTTGGTTTAATGCATATTGCACATTTTCTGTTAGTACAATAAACCTCATTTCAATCCTGAAATATTACTGTGTCCATCAGTTATTAGATATATCAAACTGAAATGGCTGTTATAAACACCAAAATATTTAGAACAAAAAATGATTAAGATTAATAGGGGTGCCCAAACTTTTTCATAGGACTGTAGATGGAATGAACATTCATAAGAAACTGGCTCTACCCCATTGCTCAGGCTAGGAGAGATCTGGGAAGGGTTCTTAGGAGGCCTGAGACACATGACTTAGGATAGGAGCCAATGCGTGTGTGTGAACCATGGCCAAAATGCAAAGGTCAGGGAACCAGCTGCTAATAGGACACCGGGCACCAGCAGCGATGAGCTTCGAGAACATTAAAATTTACTAGGTAAGGAGGTAGAAGGATCGTCTCTCTGAAGATCTTCACATTTCCAGACATTACATGGATCTACCATTGATTTTATTGTAAGTGTAATACTTCATTTCACCAGTGGTGGCACTGCAGGGAAATCAATCACTTACTGCCAAGTCTACCAACAGATTTCAGCTGATCACTTGGATCTCAGCAGCCAGAAATCCTGCAAGGAATCGTTCGGTACAAATAAGACTTTACAAAGTGGACGGACTCCTTTCTCTAAAAGGTTTTTGTAAATCGTTTTTCTAATCTTGACAATCCCTTTAAAGGGCTCATCTTATGAGGTCAATCCTTGTTATGGATGTCATTAAGGGGTCCTGCCCGTCATAACCATCACCACTCTGAGCCAGAGTGGAGACCCACCCTGTACTATATTAAGTGACCACATGTAATACCACGTTTCTCCTGTAGTGGCCACTGGAGGGCAACATTAGATCAGCTGATTAGCGCAGGTTCTTGCCTCTTAAAGGGGTCCCAGCTATTAATTCTGATAATGAAGATGGCAAGTTTTCTTCCCCGTTTTGATACCGCCACCATCTGATCCATGTTAGGGTTAGCGCCCCACCCCCCGATCCTCGCCACACTTCTCTTCAGTCACTTCAGGCGGCTGATTACAGGGGCACAGATGTTTAGAAAGTAAGGATAAAAAATAAAATTTCCTCTCTGAGTAGCAGTAGCCGCTTCATTTCGCCCTCTTGAATACGTATTCGCGGAGTCGTAATTAGAAAGCCAAGCACTTGTGTCTGATTGTACTACAAAGCCACCTTAATGTCACCGCACAGAAGATTCATCAGGTTCCCTTGTGATTGGCGCCGCTAAACGATGGCGGCTGATTGCGGGGGAAACACGAATGGGATGCGCATTTAGGTTTTGTGGGCGCCAACGAAGGGTTAACCAGCGCAATTTTTTTTTTATCCCCCCGCTCTCTAAATCACCGCGAGACAATCCGGAGAGATGACATTAAGTGCAGGGTTTTATCTATATTGAATAATGTTTCCCAGAAAAATGAAGCGCTTGTTTTAGTAAATTGTAAATTCAGAGAAAATTTTTTTCTTTTCACGGCAGCCGACGCTTTACAGCGCTGCTCATGATGAAGCACTTCGGGTACGAGCGGCAAAAGCCATTAATTGCAATGTTTCTTCCAGCCGTCATGTGATCGACGGAAAGACGTAATGTTTCCTGAAGAGGCCAGAAATGGAAAGATGGAGCACCTTATGTATTAACCAGTTACGTTCCTGAGTGCCAGTATATATACTGGCTATAAATATATACTGTATACAGTGTATATGTGATACTCCAGAGCTGCAGTCACTGTGTACATACATTACATTACTTATCCTGTATTATACTCCAGAGCTGCGCTCACTATTCTGCTGGTGCAGTCACTGTGTACATACATTACATTACTTATCCTGTATTATACTCCAGAGCTGCACTCACTATTCTGCTGGTGCAGTCACTGTGTACATACATTACATTACTTATCCTGTATTATACTCCAGAGCTGCGCTCACTATTCTGCTGGTGCAGTCACTGTGTACATACATTACATTACTTATCCTGTATTATACTCCAGAGCTGTGCTCACTATTCTGCTGGTACAGTCACTCTGTACATACATTACATTACTTATCCTGTATTATACTCCAGAGCTGCGCTCACTATTCTGCTGATACAGTCACTGTGTACATACATTACATTACTTATCCTGTATTATACTCCAGAGCTGCGCTCACTATTCTGCTGGTGCAGTCACTGTGTACATACATTACATTACTTATCCTGTATTATACTCCAGAGCTGCGCTCACTATTCTGCTGGTGCAGTCACTGTGTACATACATTACATTACTTATCCTGTATTATACTCCAGAGCTGCGCTCACTATTCTGCTGGTGCAGTCACTGTGTACATACATTACATTACTTATCCTGTATTATACTCCAGAGCAGCGCTCACTATTCTGCTGGTACAGTCACTCTGTACATACATTACATTACTTATCCTGTATTATACTCCAGAGCTGCGCTCACTATTCTGCTGGTACAGTCATTGTGTACATACATTACATTACTTATCCTGTATTATACTCCAGAGCTGCGCTCACTATTCTGCTGGTGCAGTCACTGTGTACATACATTACATTACTTATCCTGTATTATACTCCAGAGCTGCGCTCACTATTCTGCTGGTGCAGTCACTGTGTACATACATTACATCACTTATCCTGTATTATACTCCAGAGCTGCGCTCACTATTCTGCTGGTACAGTCACTGTGTACATACATTACATTACTTATCCTGTATTATACTCCAGAGCTGCGCTCACTATTCTGCTGGTGCAGTCACTGTGTACATACATTACATTACTTATCCTGTATTATACTCCAGAGCTGCGCTCACTATTCTGCTGGTGCAGTCACTGTGTACATACATTACATTACTTATCCTGTATTATACCCCAGAGCTGCGCTCACTATTCTGCTGGTGCAGTCACTGTGTACATACATTACATTACTTATCCTGCATTATACTCCAGAGCTGCGCTCACTATTCTGCTGGTGCAGTCACTGTGTACATACATTACATTACATATCCTGTATTATACTCCAGAGCTGCGCTCACTATTCTGCTGGTACAGTCACTGTGTACATACATTACATTACTTATCCTGTATTATACTCCAGAGCTGCGCTCACTATTCTGCTGGTGCAGTCACTGTGTACATACATTACATTACTTATCCTGTATTATACTCCAGAGCTGCGCTCACTATTCTGCTGGTGCAGTCACTGTGTACATACATTACATTACTTATCCTGTATTATACCCCAGAGCTGCGCTCACTATTCTGCTGGTGCAGTCACTGTGTACATACATTACATTACTTATCCTGCATTATACTCCAGAGCTGCGCTCACTATTCTGCTGGTGCAGTCACTGTGTACATACATTACATTACATATCCTGTATTATACTCCAGAGCTGCGCTCACTATTCTGCTGGTGCAGTCACTGTGTACATACATTACATTACATATCCTGTATTATACTCCAGAGCTGCGCTCACTATTCTTCTGGTACAGTCACTGTGTACATACATTACATTACTTATTCTGTATTATACTCCAGAGCTGCGCTCACTATTCTGCTGGTGCAGTCACTGTGTACATACATTACATTACTTATCCTGTATTATACTCCAGAGCTGCGCTCACTATTCTGCTGGTGCAGTCACTGTGTACATACATTACATTACTTATCCTGTATTATACCCCAGAGCTGCGCTCACTATTCTGCTGGTGCAGTCACTGTGTACATACATTACATTACTTATCCTGTATTATACTCCAGAGCTGCGCTCACTATTCTGCTGGTACAGTCACTGTGTACATACATTACATTACTTATCCTGTATTATACTCCAGAGCTGCGCTCACTATTCTGCTGGTACAGTCACTGTGTACATACATTACATTACTTATCCTGTATTATACCCCAGAGCTGCGCTCACTATTCTGCTGGTGCAGTCACCGTGTACATACATTACATTACTTATCCTGTATTATACTCCAGAGCTGCGCTCACTATTCTGCTGGTACAGTCACTGTGTACATACATTACATTACTTATCCTGTATTATAATCCAGAGCTGCGCTCACTATTCTGCTGGTGCAGTCACTGTGTACATACATTACATTACTTATCCTGTATTATACCCCAGAGCTGCGCTCACTATTCTGCTGGTGCAGTCACTGTGTACATTACATTACTTATCCTGTATTATACTCCAGAGCTGCGCTCACTATTCTGCTGGTGCAGTCACTGTGTACATACATTACATTACTTATCCTGTATTATACTCCAGAGCTGCGCTCACTATTCTGCTGGTACAGTCACTGTGTACATACATTACATTACTTATCCTGTATTATACTCCAGAGCTGCGCTCACTATTCTGCTGGTGCAGTCACTGTGTACATACACGATACGTTACTTTGCAGTAAGCTCCTCCCACATCAGGTAATATTAGTTTATTTTATAATGGAAGTTCCGAGGCCTTTCGGAAATTTTAAAAAACTTCTTTACCATATCACCTATTTCCGATGACTCTTTCATCGTTGTTGATATCATCCATGAGCGGAGTTGCCCTTTAAATGTTCTCTTGTTGCTCCGGTGTATCCGCCTGCACTCTGGCCCGCGCTCTCTCCCCGCGCGCAGTACGGCTGCCGTTGGGTGTGTTTTGGACTGGGAGACAGAATATTCCGTCATGTTTACAATGTCTGACTCCTACACCTAAACTCATGTGCTGTATCCATGGAAACCGTGTGTCCTACATGCCGAACGCAGTTGAGTCAACCCACACAGGTCAGGCGAGACGCGCGCCCTGCAACTGATTTCATTTATTATGCTTTAAAGGCCAGACCTTGGGAAGAGGCAGACAAATCTGAGTCGTTTTCCAGTCTCCGCACTCGGCGCACTCTTTGTACAAGACGTCTCGTGGCTACAATGTAACACAAAGGCGAGTCAGATATTCCGAGCGCGCCCCGGTGCAATATCTCATCGCTAATTGTCTGGGATTGTGTCGCCGTCGTGATCCATCTCTAAATAAAGCTGGTGAAACTTTACATATTCCTGTCCTGCAGTCTCTGCTCGCACAAAAGCTGCCGAAATTAAAGGGACGGTGACCCTAAAAAGAAAAATAAAAAAAACGGACAGGGGGAGGTCAGAATATACTCAGTAATGATGTCAGAGACTGATCAGCGATTTATAGGAAGGTTTAGTATTTTGTAAACCTAAACTAATACAGACCCCTAAACTAATACAGACCCCAGACCAGACCCCTAAACTAATACAGACCCCAGACCAGACCCCTAAACTAATACAGACCCCAGACCGGACCCCTAAACTAATACAGACCCCAGACCGGACCCCTAAACTAATACAGACCCCAGACCGGACCCCTAAACTAATACAGACCCCAGACCAGACCCCTAAACTAATACAGACCCCAGACCAGACCCCTAAACTAATACAGACCCCAGACCTCTAAACTAATACAGACCCCAGACCGGACCCCTAAACTAATACAGACCCCAGACCGGACCCCTAAACTAATACAGACCCCAGACCGGACCCCTAAACTAATACAGACCCCAGACCAGACCCCTAAACTAATACAGACCCCAGACCAGACCTCTAAACTAATACAGACCCCAGACCAGACCCCTAAACTAATACAGACCCCAGACCAGACCCCTAATCTAATACAGACCCCAGACCAGACCTCTAAACTAATACAGACCCCAGACCAGACCCCTAAACTAATACAGACCCCAGACCAGACCCCTAAACTAATACAGACCCCAGACCAGACCCCTAATCTAATACAGACCCCAGACCAGACCTCTAAACTAATACAGACCCCAGACCAGACCCCTAAACTAATACAGACCCCAGTCCAGAGCCCTAAACTAATACAGACCCCAGACCAGACCCCTAAACTAATACAGACCCCAGACCAGAGCCCTAAACTAATACAGACCCCAGACCAGACCCCTAAACTAATACAGACCCAGACCAGACCCCTAAACTAATACAGACCCCAGACCAGACCCCTAAACTAATACAGACCCCAGACCAGACCCCTAAACTAATACAGACCCCAGACCAGAGCCCTAAACTAATACAGACCCCAGACCAGACCCCTAAACTAATACAGACCCCAGACCAGACCCCTAATCTAATACAGACCCCAGACCAGACCCCTAAACTAATACAGACCCCAGACCAGACCCCTAAACTAATACAGACCCCAGACCAGACCTCTAAACTAATACAGACCCCAGACCGGACCCCTAAACTAATACAGACCCCAGACCAGACCTCTAAACTAATACAGACCCCAGACCAGACCCCTAAACTAATACAGACACCAGACCCCTAAACTAATACAGACCCCAGACCACACCCCTAAACTAATACAGACCCCAGACCAGACCCCTAATCTAATACAGACCCCAGACCAGACCCCTAAACTAATACAGACCCCAGACCAGACCCCTAAACTAATACAGACCCCAGACCAGAGCCCTAAACTAATACAGACCCCAGACCAGACCCCTAAACTAATACAGACCCCAGACCAGACCCCTAATCTAATACAGACCCCAGACCAGACCCCTAAACTAATACAGACCCCAGACCAGACCCCTAAACTAATACAGACCCCAGACCAGACCTCTAAACTAATACAGACCCCAGACCGGACCCCTAAACTAATACAGACCCCAGACCAGACCTCTAAACTAATACAGACCCCAGACCGGACCCCTAAACTAATACAGACCCCAGACCAGACCTCTAAACTAATACAGACCCCAGACCAGACCCCTAAACTAATACAGACACCAGACCCCTAAACTAATACAGACCCCAGACCACACCCCTAAACTAATACAGACCCCAGACCAGACCCCTAATCTAATACAGACCCCAGACCAGACCCCTAAACTAATACAGACCCCAGACCAGACCCCTAAACTAATACAGACCCCAGACCAGACCTCTAAACTAATACAGACCCCAGACCGGACCCCTAAACTAATACAGACCCCAGACCAGACCTCTAAACTAATACAGACCCCAGACCAGAGCCCTAAACTAATACAGACCCCAGACCAGACCCCTAAACTAATACAGACCCCAGACCAGACCCCTAAACTAATACAGACCCCAGACCGGACCCCTAAACTAATACAGACCCCAGACCAGACCCCTAAACTAATACAGACCCCAGACCAGGCCCCTAAACTAATACAGACCCCAGACCAGACCTCTAAACTAATACAGACCCCAGACCGGACCCCTAAACTAATACAGACCCCAGACCGGACCCCTAAACTAATACAGACCCCAGACCAGACCCCTAAACTAATACAGACCCCAGACCAGACTCCTAAACTAATACAGACCCCTAAACTAATACAGACCCCAGACCAGACCCCTAAACTAATACAGACCCCAGACCAGACTCCTAAACTAATACAGACCCCTAAACTAATACAGACCCCAGACCAGGCCCCTAAACTAATACAGACCCCAGACCAGGCCCCTAAACTAATACAGACCCCAGACCGGACCCCTAAACTAATACAGACCCCAGACCGGACCCCTAAACTAATACAGACCCCTAAACTAATACAGACCCCCAGACCAGACCCCTAAACTAATACAGACCCCAGACCAGACCCCTAAACTAATACAGACCCCAGACCAGACCCCTAAACTAATACAGACCCCAGACCAGACCCCTAAACTAATACAGACCCCAGACCAGACCCCTAAACTAATACAGACCCCAGACCAGACCCCTAAACTAATACAGACCCCAGACCAGACCCCTAAACTAATACAGACCCCAGACCAGACCCCTAAACTAATACAGACCCCAGACCAGACCCCTAAACTAATACAGACCCCAGACCAGACCCCTAAACTAATACAGACCCCAGACCGGACCCCTAAACTAATACAGACCCCAGACCAGACCCCTAAACTAATACAGACCCCAGACCGGACCCCTAAACTAATACAGACCCCAGACCGGACCCCTAAACTAATACAGACCCCAGACCGGACCCCTAAACTAATACAGACCCCAGACCGGACCCCTAAACTAATACAGACCCCAGACCGGACCCCTAAACTAATACAGACCCCAGACCGGACCCCTAAACTAATACAGACCCCAGACCGGACCCCTAAACTAATACAGACCCCAGACCGGACCCCTAAACTAATACAGACCCCCAGGTCAGACCCTTACACTCCTTTGGATGGCCCCCACTCCCCCCTTATATCAGGGTCCTATTCCCAGTCACCGCTGTATTACATTGGGCTGCACATACACCAGTTTTTTTCCTCGGCCATTGTTGGGACTCCCGTATTAGAGACTGTGGGGTACAGGGGTGTCTGTGGGGTCTTTTGTGATTCTGTTCTATGAATTGTCCACATATGTTGACATGTTCTGTTTTGCTATGGAGCACGTCATGTGACATAGTTAAAGGGGTTGTGCATAATGAGAAAAACATGGCTTAAAACAAAATCTATAAAATTAATTTATCATTTTGGGACATGACTGTAACACGACGGTGTCAGATTGTTGAGTTTGTTAGGCAAAATCATGATGTAATGTGAAGCCTGCATATTTTTATTATTTTCTTCAAATGTGTTAATAAAGTTTTCTTTGTACAGGGGATGACATTGCGGAAAATTCTCCTGAATCGCTACTTCAAGGGTGAACCTGTGTCCTCCGTGAACGGACCTGTAGGATTCAGTAAATCGGGGCCTGCTGGAGGTACAGTCTTCAAGTCTAAATACTTATATGGTACCACGTAAGGTCCAGAATTCTCTGCTGATTCCTTAAATTCTGCCTTCCTGCAGTCACCACTAGGGGGAGCCGAAGACCTTACTGCCTACTGAGTTCTATGTATAGACAATGTGCAGTTTGCTCTGGAGCTCCCTCTAGTGGTGGCTGAAACTACAAAAAACTACAACTTTAATCATAAAATATCGGGTAGCGATTTATACAACATCCATGTCCTAGTACAAGTGACTTGGCGAGAAGATGTTTTTACCTCGTACAGAAATTTCTACGGGCTCAGATATTGCAGAGGTAAAACCAAAAAAAAAAACACAAAGATTTCGACTTCAATAGACATCTGCGCTCCTCAGGCGGATGATGTCCGATTCGTGACACCTTGTCTGACCATGGACAGAAGACTTCAAGAGTTGTCACAGTATAAAAGTACATTGCAAAAACTGTCCTCCGAAATCGATTTTGTGCCTTTTTTAAAGTGATACTCCGACTTTGATAGGCCGTATTGTCAGCAGACATATATCTTCATCACCTCGCGGTCCACTTAATTTTGTTTTCAAAGTGTAGCATCCAAAAATATATATATATATATATATATATATATATATATATATATATATATATATATATATATATTAAAAAAAAAAAAATTACATGGGAAACCATCAGTAAGCTGCCCATGACTGATTTTGTACTTCTTTTTTGTTGATTACGTTGAGCACATTTGGCTGTGTTAATCAGTACCAGATATTCATGTACAAGATGCTTAGCCGGCCTGGGTATTTATACAACAGGAACCTTCTATTAACATTTAACCTGCTTGCTGACCATTTCCAGGTAACAACACACAACTGATCAAAGAACAGCACCAGATAAATTGGTCAAAACAGCACAAAGCGAAAGAAATTTCGTGGAAATCACAATATAAGGGCCCAGACAAATCACATAGGAAACCATCAGCATGCTGCTACTAAATTATTATCCGCTTCTATGTATTATTAAGTATCTTTAGCTATTTATTAATTAGCGCCAGGCATATATGTGTTAAGGAGCTGAGCTGGCCTAGGTGTTCATATAACTTATAACAGGGTCAGTAAACAGCAGCTAACCTGCTTGTTGACAGTTTTCAGGGAACAATACGGTTTTAGAAAGAGTCCTAAAAGAGGCAGCAGAAGAGAAATTGGTGAAAACCTCTAAAAGTAGAAGAAATATTGTGAAAAATCACATGTTGGGGTTAAAGGGGCGCCAAACATCACAAGGGAAACCATCAACAAGCTGCTGTTGAATTATTTTAACTATGTTTTATTGAGTACGTATTAATCAGCATCAGGCATCTATGTGTTAATGTGCTGAATGGGCGTATCTGTGTATGTAAGTTATATCAAGGGCAGTCATCGGCATCTAACCTGCTTATTGACAGTTTCCAGATAACGTATTTTTTTGGAAACCGCACACAAAAACATAAAAATAAGTGAAAAGCATTTACGGCATGTGTTCATGAATGGAGTAGGGCTAGGTATTTGTGTAAGTCATAACAGGAACAGTCAACAGCATACAACCCAACCTGCTTGCTGACAGTTTCCAGGTAAAACATTTTTATAAACCCCACACAAAAAATAAAAACATCAGGAGAAGTTTTGTGGATATCATAGATAACATGTGATTCGGCTTTTATGACCCCCATTGTCTCCTTATTATGATTCTGTAGGTTTCGGCGTCCAGGAGAGTGACCGCAAAATTGGCGCGACCATGACAGACATCCAGTGTCTTCTTGATAAGGAAGGAGCCTCCGAATTGATCATTGATGTCATTGTCAGCACCAAGAATGACCGGATCTTCTCTGAGGGCATCCTGCTAGGAATCGCATTATTGGAAGGGGGGAACACACAGATCCAGGTATGGGGGGGGCTCGGGGGGGTGCTGTTCCGGTTGCATTGTTAAATTGGGTACGTGGGATTTGACGCCTCCGCCATCTCCGGACCTTTCCTTTAGAGTTCGTTCTACCATCAACTCAATGAGCAGAAAAAGTCTGAGAAGTTTTTCAAGGTTCTCTATGACAGAATGAAAGCCGCCCAGCTGGAGATCCGTGCCACTGTCACAGTGAACACAGTTGACCTTGGCACCAAAAAGAAGGATGATGACTATGATCCAATGACCTTACCGAAACGCAGAGGTAATTGTGAGTGTACAAGGTGTGGATGACCATGTGTATTGCAGAGATGACAGTGCGTAATGTAGGGATGACAGTGTGTAGTTCAGGGGTGATAGTATGTAATGCAGGGGTGACAGTATGTAATGCAGGGATGACAGTGTGTAGTGCAGAGGTGATAGTATGTAATGCAGGGGTGACAGTATGTAATGCAGGGATGACAGTGTGTAATGCAGGGATGACAGTATGTAATGCAGGGGTGACAGTGTGTAATGCAGGGGTGACAGTGTGTAGTGCAGAGGTGATAGTATGTAATGCAGGGATGACAGTGTGTAATGCAGGGGTGACAGTATGTAATGCAGGGATGACAGTGTGTAATGCAGGGGTGATAGTATGTAATGCAGGGATGACAGTGTGTAATGCAGGGGTGACAGTGTGTAATGCAGGGGTGACAGTATGTAATGCAGGGGTGACAGTATGTAATGCAGGGATGACAGTATGTAATGCAGGGATGACAGTGTGTAATGCAGGGGTGACAGTATGTAATGCAGGGATGACAGTATGTAATGCAGGGATGACAGTGTGTAATGCAGGGGTGATAGTATGTAATGCAGGGATGACAGTGTGTAATGCAGGGGTGACAGTATGTAATGCAGGGGTGACAGTATGTAATGCAGGGATGACAGTATGTAATGCAGGGATGACAGTGTGTAATGCAGGGGTGACAGTGTGTAATGCAGGGATGACAGTATGTAATGCAGGGGTGACAGTATGTAATGCAGGGGTGACAGTATGTAATGCAGGGGTGACAGTGTGTAGTGCAGAGGTGATAGTATGTAATGCAGGGATGACAGTATGTAATGCAGGGGTGACAGTGTGTAATGCAGGGGTGACTGTGTAATGCAGGGGTGACTGTGTAATGCAGGGGTGACAGTGTGTAGTGCAGGGATGACAGTATGTAATGCAGGGATGACAGTATGTAATGCAGGGGTGACAGTATGTAATGCAGGGGTGACAGTGTGTAGTGCAGAGGTGATAGTATGTAATGCAGGGACGACATTATGTAGTGCAGGGATGACAGTATGTAATGCAGGGGTGACAGTGTGTAGTGCAGAGGTGACAGTGTGTAGTGCAGAGGTGATAGTATGTAATGCAGGGATGACAGTATGTAATGCAGGGGTGACAGTATGTAATGCAGGGGTGACAGTGTGTAATGCAGGGATGACAGTATGTAATGCAGGGGTGACTGTGTAATGCAGGGGTGACAGTGTGTAGTGCAGGGATGACAGTATGTAATGCAGGGGTGACAGTGTGTAGTGCAGAGGTGACAGTGTGTAGTGCAGAGGTGATAGTATGTAATGCAGGGATGACAGTATGTAATGCAGGGGTGACAGTATGTAATGCAGGGGTGACAGTGTGTAATGCAGGGATGACAGTATGTAATGCAGGGGTGACTGTGTAATGCAGGGGTGACAGTGTGTAGTGCAGGGATGACAGTATGTAATGCAGGGGTGACAGTGCGTAGTGCAGGGGTGACAGTGTGTAGTGCAGGGGTGATAGTATGTAATGCAGAGGTGACAGTGTGTAGTGCAGAGGTGATAGTATGTAATGCAGGGATGACAGTATGTAATGCAGGGGTGACAGTATGTAATGCAGGGATGACAGTATGTAATGCAGGGGTGACAGTGTGTAATGCAGGGATGACAGTATGTAATGCAGGGGTGACAGTGTGTAATGCAGGGGTGACAGTGTGTAATGCAGGGATGACAGTATGTAATGCAGGGGTGACAGTGTGTAGTGCAGGGGTGACAGTGTGTAGTGCAGGGGTGACAGTGTGTAGTGCAGGGGTGACAGTGTGTAGTGCAGGGGTGACAGTGCGTAGTGCAGGGGTGATAGTATGTAATGCAGGGATGACAGTATGTAATGCAGGGGTGACAGTGTGTAGTGCAGGGGTGACGGTGCGTAGTGCAGGGGTGACGGTGCGTAGTGCAGGGGTGACGGTATGTAATGCAGGGGTGACGGTGTGTAATGCAGGGGTGACGGTGCGTAGTGCAGGGGTGACGGTATGTAATGCAGGGATGACAGTGTGTAATGCAGGGGTGACGGTGTGTAGTGCAGGGGTGACAATATATAATGCAGGGGTGACAGTGTGTAGTGCAGGGGTGACCGTGTGTACTGTAGGAGTGACATTGTGTAATGCAGGGATGACGGTGTGTAATGCAGGGGTGACAGTGTGTAGTGTAGGAAGATTCTGGTCTAGTGGACCCTAATTCCCAAGGAGTAGAAGGAGGACATAGAACCATTTGGCATCTTCCACCAATACCAATCAGAACTCCATCTAACAAACAAGGTCCCTGATTGTCGTATTGTACGGGGTGGAGGGAGGGGCTATACACACCACACTATACGGCGGGCACTAACCTGTATTCCCAGAGACGGATGCCACCCCCTTCTACCCCCACGTTGTATAATTTGTTGTACAGCAATGATTTCCACACAATTTGCAATTTCCAAGAAATAATTGGGCCAAAAAGAAAAGAAAAATTTCGCTTTGTGTGTGAACGGAGAACTTATTTTTTTGTTGGTTTTTTTTAGCACGGGACTCCCAGTTGCATCTTAAAGAAGGGATGAAAGGTCAGCTAGCCGAGGCGTCCACAGCGACATCCAAAGCGTACTGTGTGTACCGGAAGGAGATCGATCCGGACCTGGACCTGATAGGTTCTGGGGGTGATAATGGAGGCGGGGAAGAGAAGACGGCGGAGGAGTCGGTGGCGGTCAGTCCGGTCATAGCCATCATGCAGCCCATCCTCAGGTTTCTGCAGCTCCTGTGTGAGAACCATAACCTTGGATTACAGGTAATGCACCAACGCTTTATGTCCTCTAGGGCTTCCGTAGGAAAAACAAAATTCTAGGAATGATCCCTTTAAGGGCGGGTTCATTGGTACCCAATGGTACCAAAAATGTTTTGCTTGGTTCCTGCACCGTAGCCCGCCCTCGATCATAAAACTGAAGGTACATGATACAGAGCATGCTCACAACATTCTTCCATATTTCCAAGTCTTATAGTTGTCCCCATGAGCACATGTTGGAGGCAGATCACACAGGATCACTTTATTGACAATAGGTGACGGGCAAAAAATTGTCATTTTTTTTCTATACAGTCACACTTAAATACAAAACAAAGCATGCCCCCTACAGTCTCTCCCAGAATTCAGTAAGCTGTTTTTCAATTGAAGCAGGTAATACAGGATCATACCATTGACAGTAAGTAATGGGGACAGGCTCACCTTCCATTCCTACAGAGTAACCTGTGTGTATAACACAGAGCATGCTCACTACAGTCTACCATTGACGTCAGTAGGTCATTTTCTTATTTCCAGGTTCAGATGTTGGATGCAGGTAACACAGGATTATACCATTTACAAGGTGATGAGAAGAGCATGTCTCCTCCCTGTTACATATAACACAGAGCATGCTCGCTACACTTTGCTGTAGAAGGCGATAGGTGTTTTTTTTTGTATTTCTATGTGCTTGCAGTGGCTGCTCCCATGATGATATGTTGGAGATATCACAGGATCACACCATTGTCACTAGATAATGGGATAGCCCAGCTCCACCTCCCTGCACATGACATAGAGCATGCTCACTACACTTTCTTAGAAAAGTCAGTCGGTAGTTTTCTTATTTCCAGCACAGCTTCCCCTTATTATGTGTCAGGCAGATAACACAGGATCCGTTATTGACAATAGGTGATGGAATTGTCTCCTCCTCCCCCTCACTGCACAATGGCCTCCATGATGCAGAGCATACTCACAACAGTCTCACATTGAGGTCAAATATTAATTTACTTAATTCCACAGTTAACCTTGCACATGACACAGCCGTGTTGTGATAGCTGCTCACATGACTATATGTTGGAAGAAGATAACACAGGATCACACGATTGACAATAGGTGATTGGAGAAATTTCTTCCTTCTCTCTTCCTATGCCACAGAGCATGCCCACTACACTTTCCCTTAGATGTCAGTTAGGTCCCTGCTATACAGGCATGATAGCTGCCCTCTTGGTCATACATTGGAGGCAGATTATACAGAATCACACAATTGACAATAGGTGATTGGAGCAATTTCTTCCTTCTCTCTTCTTATGCCAGAGAGCGTGCCCACTACACTTTCCCTTAGATGTCAGTTAGCTCCTTGCTATATAGGCATGATAGCTGCCCTCTTGTTCATATACTGGAGGCAGATAACACAGGATCACACGATTGACAGTAGGTGATTGGAGCAGTTTCTTCTTCTGCACATGACACAGAGCATGCCCACTACACTCATCCACAGAGGTCTATTTGTTGCTCCTTGTTTCTACACACGTGCTCACAGGCATGATGGCTGCTCCCGTGATCATGACTAAGGAGGGCGATGAGGAGCGTTACAAATCATTGATGACACTTTTGACCCAGTTGTGTCCAAAATTTGCTCTTTTAGAACTTTTTGAGGAACCAAAACAACAAAACCAACTATAACTTGGTGTGTGAGACTCTGCAGTTCCTGGACTGTATCTGCGGGAGCACCACGGGTGGCCTGGGTCTCCTAGGACTCTACATTAATGAGAGGAACGTGGCCTTGGTGAACCAGACCCTGGAGAGCTTGACCGAATATTGTCAGGGACCTTGCCATGAGAATCAGGTAATATAAAGGGGAACATTCTGAAACACCCCCCTCCCCCTTGTTCTCTGGTGCATTGCATTATGGGAGATGGTTACAGCTATAAACATCAAACCTCCCATAGTGCACCTCAGCAGAGTATGTATGTTGTAAAGTAAGATCATCAAGTTAACACCACTAGGGGCACTGTTTCTTTATAATCACTGGGGGGTGCATGTACTTCATGGCTACTAGGGACACTGTTACATTATGACCACTAGGGGTGCAGTTACTTCATGACCACTAAGGGTGCAGTTACTTCATGACCACTAGGGGTGCAGTTACTTCATGACCACTAAGGGTGCAGTTACTTCATGACCACTAGGGGTGCAGTTACTTCATGACCACTAAGGGTGCAGTTACTTCATGACCACTAGGGGTGCAGTTACTTCATGACCACTAGGGGCAGTGTTACATTATGACCACTAGGGGTGCAGTTACTTTATGACCACTAGGGGTGGAGTTACTTCATGACCACTAGGGGTGCTGTTACTTCATGACCACTAGGGGTGCAGTTACTTCATGACCACTAGGGGTGGAGTTACTTCATGACCACTAGGGGTGCTGTTACTTCATGACCACTAGGGGTGCAGTTACTTCATGACCACTAAGGGTGCAGTTACTTCATGACCACTAGGGGTGCAGTTACTTCATGACCACTAGGGGTGCAGCTATTTCATGACCACTAGGGGCGCTGTTACATTATAACCACTAGGGGTGGAGTTACTTCATGACCACTAGGGGTGCAGTTACTTTATGACCCCATGGAGTGTTATTACTTTTTGACCATTAGATGCCCTGCTACTTTATGACCACCGGGGGCAGTTACCTCTGATATCTCTGGATTGTGCCCCAGTAACACCTTCCCTTTATTTTCCAGACCTGCATCGCAACTCATGAGTCCAACGGAATCGACATAATCATCGCCCTAATCCTGAACGACATCAACCCTCTGGGCCGATACCGCATGGACCTAGTCCTGCAGTTAAAGGTGCTGCTCTTAGTCTGCCCAGTATGCTACGTGTGGTCAGACTAGGTGACACCCCTAAGCAGTAGATTTCTGCCATTGGACCTCTTTACCACACCTGCTTTCGATTTGAGATGTCTTAAAGGGAGTGTCACCAGAACTCAGCACTTCAACCCAAATTTCCAGATACATAGGTTAGAGTCACCAGAATCAAACTTTGTTTTCCCCTTCAGAATCGGTGTCTCTGTTGCCGAGATATTTCGCGTTTTGTCAATATGCAAATGAGCTGTTTGGACAATGAGGGCGCCGCCATTACTCCAAAGTGCTCTTTGCTTATTGACACAAATGGCGATATCTCGTCAACAGAGACACCGATTCGCAAGAGGAATACACCCCTTGGTTCTGGTGACCCTAACCCATCCATCTGTGGGGCCAGGTATCTACGTTGGGTTCTGGTCATTCACTCCCTTTAAGGACTCCTTGCAGATATGTGATAATTTTCCCTCTTTTTTTAGAACAACGCCTCCAAACTGCTTCTGGCCATCATGGAGAGTCGTCACGACAGTGAGAACGCGGAGAGGATCCTGTTCAACATGAGGCCCGGAGAACTGGTAAAGAATGTCGTCAATATACCGGTGACTACCTAGTCCTGTGGGCCCCTCCCCCTAACCAGTGTCATCTCCTTGTATCTCCAGGTGGATGTAATAAAGGTGGCTTATAACCAGGGACTCGAGGACGACCCTGATGAACACGGGCCTGATGAGCAAGTGTCCCCCAGAGCCGTGGGTCATAACATTTACATCCTGGCGCACCAGGTAGGAGCCATGTACCGCCTAGAAGTTATTATTATAATGTGTGAACGGTGACCTGGATCATTGAGATGATGGCCTCAAAAGTGGTGCCTGCTATAGCGCCCCCTATGATAGTTGTCTACAGTATGGACACTGAGTCCTGCGCTAGATTACTTTACGTTTCTCCTGCCTGGCTTCTGGGTGGGACAGGAAGTAGCTGCCTAACAGGAAGTAGCTGCCTGACATCAACTTCCTGCCAGCTATGGATGACCACTAGGGACATGAACTTCAGTTTCACAAGGCACTTGGTTATTTCATGACCTTTGGAGGCGCTGTTACATCCTAACCACTAGGACCAGTTTTACTTCATGATCACTAGGAGTAGTGTTTCTTCATGACCACAAGGGACACTGCTACATTGTGACCACTAGGGCCACTATTTCTGTGGTCACTGGTGTTGCTGTTCTTTTATGACCACTAGGAGTGCTGTAACTTCGTGATCTCTAAGGGTCCTGTTACTTTCTTTCCCCTAGAAACCAGTAACTTCTTGACCACTAGGGGCACTGTCACTTTGTGACTACTAGGGGCACTGTCACTTTTTGTCCACTATGAGCACTGTCACTTTATGACCACTAGGTGTTCTGTTAATTTATGACCACTAGGGGCGCTGTTACTTCTAGACCACTAGGACCACTATTACTTCTAGACTACTAGGAGAATTTTCACTTTTTGACCACTAGGGGCATTGTCACTTCTAGACTACTAGGGGCACTGTCTCTTTTTTACCACTAGGAGCACTGTCACTTCTAGACCACTGTCACTTCTAGTCTACTAAGAGCACTGTCACTTTTAGACCATTTGGGGCATTGTCACTTTTTGACCACTAGGAGCACTCTCACTTCTAGACTACTAGGGGCACTGTCACTTTTTGACCACTAGGGGCAATGTCACTTTTTGATCACTAGGAGCACTGTCACTTCTAGACTACTAGGGGCACTGTCACTTCTAGACCACTAGGAGCACTCTCACTTCTAGACTACTAGGGGCACTGTCACTTTTTGACCACTAGGGGCACTGTCACTTTTTGACCACTAGGAGCACTGTCACTTCTAGACTACTAGGGGCACTGTCACTTCTAGACCACTTGGGGCACTGTCTCTTTTTGACCATTAAGGGCACTGTCATTCTTGGACCACTAGTGATTCTGTCACTTCTTGACCACTAGGGGCACTGTCACCTTTTGACCACTAGGGGCACTGTCACTTCGACTACTAGGGGCACTGTCACTTCGACTACTAGGGGCACTGTCACTTTTTGACCACTAGGAGCACTATCACTTCTAGACTACTAGGAACACTGTCACTTCTAGACCACTAGGGGCACTGTCACTTCTAGACTACTAGGGGCACTGTCACTTCTAGACCACTTGGGGCACTGTCATTCCTGGACCACTAGGGATTCTGTCACTTCTTGACCACAACACGCGCTGTTAATTCATGACCACTAGGAACGCTGATGCATGTCGACCCCTAGGGGCAGTATTATTACATGACTCCTTGGTCCCTGTCACATAATGGCGTTACGCCCATTTTGTTGTGATACAGCTGTCACCCTACACAGATGTGACCCACGCCTGCTCTGCGTGCCCGCCACTTCCCATATCTCGTATGACCACCATTCTGAGCGTGGTTCCCCTTTCTCCGTGGCGGTGTTACCTCCGGGATCCGGTTTCATGTCCCTTTTTTCTTCTATTTTCACGTTTGGCGCAGACAGAGTATATTTGGTACAGACTTTCATTTCATCTCCAGAAGCGGCGGGCGCGGGAGGGGGGATCCGGATTTTTACCCCTGCCCATGCCGACCTGTGATATTCTTTACCAGAAGCGAAGAGGCCTTCTTGTAAATGGCTGACCCGCTGTGGGCACAGACACATAAATATGCCACAGGGGTCACCGCCAGCCATTAATCAGAGCAGGGTACTCAGCTCCCCCCCCCCCCCCCTCTCGCACCTGGTATGAGCCGCCGTCCTCTGTAGTCTCTGTCCACAGGGCTGAGATACTGCACAGGGAAGATTCTCAGGGTTCGGTGCTGTTCATCCTGAGCTACCTAGTTCACGAATAGAATCTTAGACTGGCAGTGCAGACTGACACTAACTCAATGGAAAAGCCTTTAAAAAATCGTAATATAGTGCAAATTTCTTTACAGATTATATTTGCCGCTCAGGGTCTGTGGAAAGCTGGGTAGCCACCCGTTTGAGCTCTTGTGTATGACTGTACAATTTTAACACTCTGTATGTGGTACAGACCTGGCTCGTCAATAGAATGTCACGTTGGCAGTGAGGACTGACACTCACCCACAACATAAGGAAAAGTAATGTCAAGCAGTTTTCTATGCCACTCAGGGTCTGTAGAAAGCGGAGTAAATATATTTGATTATAGAATTGTACCACATTGTATGGGACAGTGCTTTGGTGCTTGTTCATCCTGAGCTTCCTGGTGAATTGGCAGTAAAGACTGACACATACTTAAAGGGACAGATTTAGAAATAAAAAGTAACAAAATCCAAATCTTTGTGCCAGTCAGTGACTGTGGAAAGATGGGTGACAACTTCTATAACACAACAACTGTGCAGTATATAGGTGTAACACTCTCTATGTGACATCATGGCTCATGAATAGAATGTTACACTGACAGTGCGGACTGACATTTGATAATACAATGCAGTTTTCAGGGTCTGTAGAAAGCTGAGTAAATACACACTTGGGCGCCATAATGCAAATCCTGATGGTACGTGTATACGGTTATAACACTCTGAGTGCAAAAGACCTATAGTACTGAACTTATGATCTGTGAATAGAATGTCAGATTGGCAGTGAGGACTGACACGCATGCATAAGGGAGGATAAACGAAGACAATGCAGATTAGTTTCTCACTCAGGGTCTGTAGAAAGCTGGGTGACGACCTCACTTTGCTGCCTGGCATTATTTTTCGCACTTCTAGAAGAAAGTTTCCCTGCTGGTTTTTACAGATGGCGTTCAATCGCTTCCTCCGCAGCGGCTTTTGTAAAGCGTCGCCCTCCTCGCCGTATTATATTAACAGTTGCGACCGTGAACGCCACCGCCGCTGCCTATTTATAACACGGCAGAGCCGACTGAATTGTTGTTGTTGGTTTCATGTGACAGTTCTGTATCTCGCCATAGAAGCGCGCGTCTCTCTGGCTGAAGCAGACAGTCTAGTACGCCGTGACTCACAGTCTGGAATTGAAATGACAGCGCCTAATTAAACCGCTGCGGAATCAGGAGGTGTGCGGCAGCTCGTGCACTGGCAGAGCATCGCACCCCCACCAACCCCCTCCGCTGACCAGCAGTGCGCCCTGCAGACCGTCACCTCCCCGGATCCCCAATCCCAGTCTCGTCTCATGCGACGTCTTCATTAACTTCCAAAATCATGACATTGAGTTGCTGCACCGACCTAGTGTGTGTCTGCTGCGTAACCCACGCGAAAAACACCCACCTGGTGCGAAAAACTGATATTTATTACAATAGTGCGAAAAATGACAAGTTTAGACTGATGTAGCAGAGCCCGCGGGGTCATCCGCCTCTGTGTACAGCCATATTGTACAGGACTTTAAGGAATCTTACGGTGTTATGTAAACTTAAAAGCGACCGCTTTGTGACAAACTCGGCTCTGCTGTTGACAAATCATGTCAGGCCCATTAACCCTTCCAGTGGCGGTGCAGATAGAGCGGCTGTTATCTGTCTATGAGTGTTTAAAGGGGGTTTTCAGTCTCTTAAAGGGAGTCTGTCAGCCAAACTAGCCCATCATCTCAGCCTGTAGATAGATAGGTTAGGGTCCCCTGAATCAAACGGCGTTTTCCTTTTGAAAATCGGTGACTCCGTTGCCGAGATATCGCTGTTTTGGCAATATGCAAATTAACTCTTAAGAGGAACAAGGACGCCGCCATTTTCCAAAGAGCTCATTTACCTACTAACAAAAACAGCCATATCTCGGCAACAGAGGCAGCGATCCGCGAGGGGAAAACACCGTTGGATTCAGGTGACCCTATACTATCTATCTGCATGGCTGGTGGGATAGGCTGGGTTCTAGTGATACATTCCCTTTAAGGGAGTCCCCACAAAGTATAAGTTCTCTTTTCACTCTCTTCAGTTAAGTTTTGTAGATAGAAATGATCAACATTGTATCTTAGAGCACTGGTTGACAACTAACATGGTCGCCGTTGAAGCTTCCACAAGACGGGTCACTCGGCAAAACAGGAAGTACATCCAGTGACAGGAAGTACACCTAGTGACAGGAAGTTACACCCAGTGACAACGCCAGAGCTGTATTAGCCCTAATGGTTGTCACCCAGATATGATGACTTCAGGCTATTATGTTTTTAGGGCTGGTTTAACCTGATAAAAGAAACTTTTTAGAAGATTGGAAATCACATAGCCCTGAACCTTTAAGCTCCGCCTTCCTATATATAATACCCCGCCTCTTAAAGAGATTTTTTTTTTTTTTGTAAGTGTTCTGAGTCAAGTTCTCTCATTGTATCAGAGAAGGCTGGGTGACAATAAATATAGTCTTCATTACAGCTCAACCAGAAAATGTGACAACTCCTGATCTGTAATGGCGGCCATATTAGCGGTCATGAAAACAAGACAACTGAAGTGTTTTTTTGATTTGTAGGGGAGTCGCTCTTATAATTGGATAGACTGGGTACACACTAACTTTTTATTATAATGAAACTTAGACATAGAGCAAATCCTTTAAGCCCCTCCTACTTTTGTGAGGTCCCACCTCTTTTTTCTCTCTTAAAGGGCCAGAAATATTTTCCCCATATATGTCAGTACATTGGATAGAATGTTTTAGATGCTGACTTATATTGAAACCTGATCATGGACTGACCCTCTAAGCCCCTCCTACTTGCGTAACGTCCTACCTCTTTTCTCTCTCTTAAAGGGCAAGAGTTTAAATTTTAGTGTTTCGTATAGCGTGCTGCCATCTTGACTGTTCTATAGTAGTACATATGATTTACATACGAGTGTCCCTCACACCTTGGTGCCCGGCTGAATGCCCAGCGCCACTCGCCCCCGTTCCTGGCTGTCTGTAACGCCGTACACAGAGCAGGATTTTGATGGCATGTGTCAGACGTGCTCTACAAGGAGCAGAGTCCGCTCAGCTAATTGAAAGTTCTGCCGAGTAGACGGCGAGCTGGAAGCTGTCGGGTCCCCGTAGACCTGATTAGACTGTTCCCTGTTGTGCCTTACCTCGAATAACACGGAGGTTTCTCAAAATACCTTTATAATTCGTAACCCCGAGGATGAGATAAAAGCGCGTGAGTTGGTATGGAATAAGGACACGAAGAACTTGCCTACAGGGGGCGCTGTTCATGCTCCATTATTTTATGTCAATTATAGGAATCCAGATCTCTAGTTATTTGTTCTAGAATTTCAAGGATATTACAAAAACATGCTGCTTTCTTCCATAGACAGCGCCACACTCGTCTGCAGGTTGCATGTGGTATTGCAGCATAGCAGAACTCATGGATAGACATTATGTCTGAGGCAGTTATGTCTTTCCAATCCTGGACAACCCCTTTAACTACTAGCACTGGATTAGCAGAGCTCCCCCTAGTGGCACCTGCAGGTACAAATAACATTGATATGTAAGTCTATGAGAGCAGAGGATTCGGAGCTCTGTATCAGAAATGTTGAGCACCTCCCTATAAAGGTATATTGTGAAATAAATCAATATAGAATTATGGGACCTTTTAACCCCTTCACCCCCAAGAATATTAAGCGTTCCACCTTTCATTACCCCGGACCTCCAGGCATATTACTAGGGCCTTAAAGGGAGTGTCACCACAACGCACCATATCAAACCAGCCCCACAGATAGATAGGTTAGGATCACCTGAATCAGACAGTGTTTCCCCCTTGTGAATCCGTATCTGCGTTGCTTAGATATGACCATCTTTGTCATATGCAAATGATCGCATTGGAGCAATGGTGGCGCCTGTGTTGTTCCAGGAGCTCATTTGCATATTGATAAAAACAGCGATAACTCGGCAACGCAGGGTCCGATTCACAAGGGGAAAACGCCATCTGACTCAGGTGACCCTAACCTACATATCTGCAGGGTGGGTTGATACACTGGAACTGGTGACAGACTCCCTTTAACCCTTAAACTACTGTAGACTTTCAGAGATATTATAGGAACCTTATGACTAGTATATATAGAAAGGTGGCAATAGTGTGAGGGGGGCAGTTTGTTGTCACCTCCATTGATGTCTTTGCTTGTGGGCCCTCAGTTCTGCAGAATTTGACAGGGGTCATGAACTTTCCACTGCACTAAGGAAGTGTCTCAGACTTTCTCTGAGCCGGCACTTTCTGCAGACGTGTCTACACTTTCTTCTCACTTCCTCATTGCGGAGACCGCAGGAGCAGGACACCTACTGTGTTCCAAGGAATATGACCCCGACCTCACACTTAAGGCTTCGGCCACTGAACCCTCTGACCCTGAGCAGGAGCAGAGTGATAACATTCTGACTTCCTGCAGCCACCACTAGAGGGAGCTCCCTGCATATAGATTTAATATAGCACCCATTGAACTCTATGGTAAATATTCTAAGGTGATGAGCTCCCCCTAGTGTTGGCTATAGGCATCTAACTGTGGAGTGCTTTAGTTACAGGTTGTATTCCTAAATAAGCGCAATCCTCTAGTTAAAGCTTTGCGATATAGAACAACTGGAGTTCATGATGGGAGTGGTAGTACCGATAGGTGAGCTCCTCATTCTCTATCTCTTTAAAGGGGTTGTCCAGACTTTTTGAGATGACTACGGTAATAGGTTAGTCTTGCTAAGTGAAGAATTTTTGCAATATGGTGTCAGTACTGTAATGGTCCCTTTAGCGGCGATGCCAGAGCGTCACGTGATCTTCTTTGGCTCTCCCACTGACTTCATGTATTGCAGAGGGTTCTAGTCTTGTGTCCTTGTCGTCCTCTCTGCACTGTGTCATGGCCCAAGTATGTACCGCGCATGCGCTCCCTGTCCCTGTATTACTGAGATCTATTGTGCATGCACAGTACATACTAGCCAGACATGCAGAAATGGAGATGTGTGAGGCAGCTAGTATGTACTATGCAGGCGCTCCCTGCTCCTGTATCGCCGTGGCCTTTGCGCATGCGCAGTACTCACTAGCACCGTCACAGAGAGGAGATGTGTTACGGTGCAAATATGTAGTACGTGTGCGCTCCTCCATGTATTGGAGCGTTTGCGCATGTACAGTACATACTAGCACCGTCATGCAGAGAGGAGATGTGTGAGGGAGCTAGTATGTACTGCGCATGCGCCATCCTCTGCCTGTATTGACAGGATCAATTGTGTATGCTCAGTACATACTTGGGCCCTCCCACAGAAAGATGTGTGACAGTGCAAGTATGTACTTTGCGTGCTTTCCTTATACCTGTAATATGGAGATTGATCGCGCATGCGTAGTACTTACTAGAACTGTCACACAGAGAAGAGTTGTGTGAGTGAGCCAGTGTGTACTGCAAAGGCACTCCCTCTCCCTGTATTGCCGAGATCCAACACCCCTGCGCAGTATGTACTAGTGGAGAGTATACAAGTGCCGATGCTAGTACTGCGCATGCGCTATCTCTTCCTGTATTGCCGATCGTTTGCGCATGCGCAATACACTTGACACTCCAGGAATGCCACTAACAAGATATTTACAGTACTGACACCATATTGCAAGGATGTTTCACTTAGCGAGACTGACCTATTGCTGTAGTCATATCAAATAGCCTGGATCCTGGACAAAACCTTTAAGGATATGCTCTTCAAAACCAACATGGCTGCTTTCTTCCACAATCATCACGTGTCACGTATGGGTTGTGGCTTATATTATAACTTGGCTCCATGTTGCATGAGGCTAAGCTGCAATACCACACGTAGCCTGTGGACAGTGGTGGCGCTGTGGCTTTAATGTAAAAAGGTGACTGTGTCTCAGTCCTTGATTCTAATACCTTATTGTGCACCAGGTTTTACATTTTTCAGGATCTCTGCTCGCTGCCAGTGAATGACAGCCTGTCCTGACACTGCTGTAGAGCCGTGACAATGTACCAGGGCAGGGACAACAAGCAGAGGTCCTGCACAGGGTAGAGCAGTCTATACATCGTATACACGGAGGGGGCCCCGCTCCTGTCCTGATATCTCTGCGGCCATTTTCCTGAGGGGTATATTTTGTGTTTTCAGCTGGCTCGCCACTACAAGACGCTGCAGCAGATGTTGAAGCCGGGTAATGATCCGGATGGGGGCGATGAAGCTTTGACGTACTACGCCAACCACACGGCCCAGATTGAGGTAAAGGCTCTGACTGATTCCACACGGAGATCCCTGCAGCGGCCGCCAGATGTTACCAGGAGGCCGAGCACAGCTATAAATCCCCGTTCACATATGGCAGCTTTTACCTCCACGTTTTGTGTCCCTACGGCAGTTTTTCTTATTCTTTTTTTTTTTTTTTTTTGTACCTATTGAGTTCAGATGTACAAAATGAAATTTTTGGGTAATTTTTAACATTTTTTTCACGAATATAATGGGATAGTTTTCATGTTTTGTCACCATTGCCATATCGGAGGAAATTTTTTTGACTTTTTTTCATATTGAAACCGAATTTTTGCTGTCATTTCACTTAGTTTTACTAATATTTGGGGAGGTTTTACCTGTTTTGGGGGGTTTTGGAGAAATTTTTCACCTTTGCTTTACTAGTGCAGTATTTTTTTTTCCTCATTTTTATTAGCAAATACCAAAAACATTTTATGCAGTTTTTCATGGTTTTTTTTTTGTTCTTTTTTTACTTGACTTCATTTTTTGGGGTTCTTTTCACCATTTTTTTCACCTTTTTTTTTTTCTAACAATGCCATATTTAGGTACATTTTTATTTTTTTTATTTTTTACGTTTTATTTCCACTTTGAAAAAAATGTGAAAAATCGGTCTAAATATGGCATAATGGAACAAAATGTGAAGATGGAATCCATGAAAAAATGCAAAAAATCTGCCCGCAAATAGCACTGTGGAAAAAATCTGTCTACATATGGCGTAAATGAAAAAAAATTGAAAAATTTGCCCAAATATGTCATAATGGAACAAAATGTGAAATATCGGCCTAAACGTGGAATCAATGAAAAAATGTGAAAAATCTGTCCATGTATAACATCATGGAAAAATTATGAAAAATTCTGTCTAAATAAGGCATGAATGAAAAAAATGTGAAAAATTGGCCCAAATATGTAATTCATGCCTCATTTAGACAGAATTTTTTGTGGACAGATTTTTCACATTTTTTCATTGATTCAATGTTTAGGACGATATTTCACATTTTGTTCCGTTATGACATATTTGGGAAAATTTTTCAAATTTTTTTCATTTACGCCATATTTAGACAGATTTTTTTCCATAATGCTACTTGTGGGCAGATTTTTTACATTTTTTAATTGATTCCATCTTCACATTTTGTTCCATTTTCACGTTTTTTGTTTTTTTTCATTTATGCCTTATTTGGGCAGATTTTTCACATTTTTTCACTGATGCTTCCTTCTTCTCACGGCTTCTGTTCTCCTTCAGATTGTCCGCCACGATCGCACCATGGAGCAGATCGTCTTCCCCGTCCCGAACATCTGCGAATATCTGACCCGGGAGTCCATGTGGCGGGTGTTCAACACCACCGAGCGGGACGAGCAGGGCAGCAAAGTCAACGACTTCTTCCAGCAGACGGAGGATCTGTACAACGAGATGAAGTGGCAGAAGAAGATCAGGAGTGAGTACCCAGGGCAACACATAGGGGGCAGTAGTCTGTAGCCTGGGCAAAACTACAACTGTCAGCAATAGCAACAAAGTTGCTGGGAGTTGTAGTTGGGGCAACAGGATGGAGGCAAATTCTACATGGGCCGCCCAGGACACAGATATGATCCCAGGTCACACGGGGGGGTTGTAGTTTTCCAAAAGCTGAAGGGCAGATTGGGGGGCAATACTATGGGTTCTGCCCAGGCTGTACCTATGACCCCCAAAACATGCTGGGAATTGCAGTTCGGCGTATGTGTGGGTTAACCCCTTCTACCCCAGTAAAATTCTGCCCCTACGAACCGATAAATCCCCCATCTATACTTTCCTTGTGGACTGTCCCTTTAAGAGCCGATCAGACTCCTCCCCCCTTATGACATCACGCTCACATTTCTCGACTTTATTGAGCGTTAATTATTAAAGGGTCCGAGGTTGGGCTGTAAATCTGCTCAGTAACCGCCATGTTGTCTCCCTGCGGAGGGCGGCGGCGCAGATGGAGGCGGTTGCGGTAATTTATACTTGGTATTCAGTGTATACATCCAGTGTGTGTGACGCCGGGCTCGGTACACATTGTACTTTTTAATATTTCATTAGTTAATCAGATCTCTCCGGCGTTCTCTTCCTAAACGTGCCGCACTTCATCACCACGCAGGAGCCCCGGACCAGAGCGGGGTGGCCGTAGACGCCAACATCCCCCCCCTCCTTACCCCCGCAGAGGAGCGAGACGCACGTCCCCGGCTAAATAATTAAAACCTTGTTAACCAGAGATACATATCTGCCTTCCATCTTATGTCCGCCATTAACCCTTAGTGAGGAGATGGCAGTATATAGAAGAATCCTCCCATAATCCGGCGTCTACCACTCAAGGCTGAGCCAAATCCTGCAACGGTCTATAGAAAGTTCTATCATCAGGAAGAAAGAGTCCGGATACCGGGGTGTCCATGGTCAATGGGAGGCTGATGCATTGTATTTATAGGACGGCAGGGCAAGCTGGGAATTGTGGGGAGCCATGATGTAAATTATAGTAGTGTATAGAAAGTGGCGTATGTGTTAGTTTTAAAGAATTATCTATGAACAGATCGATAGTTTAATAGATATCAGATAGATAGGATAGATAGATAGATAGGAGATAGATAGATAGATAGATAGATAGATAGATAGATAGGAGATGGATGGATAGATAGATAGATAGATAGATAGATAGATAGATAGATAGATAGATAGATAGGAGATGGATGAATGGATAGACAGATAGATAGATAGGAGATGGATAGATAGATAGATAGATAGATAGATAGATAGATAGATAGGAGATGGATGGATGGATAGATAGATAGATAGATGGATAGATAGATAGATAGGAGATGGATGGATAGATAGATAGATAGGAGATGGATGAATGGATAGATAGATAGATAGATAGATAGATAGATAGATAGGAGATGGATAGATAGATAGATAGATAGATAGATAGATAGGAGATGGATGGATAGATAGATAGATAGATAGATAGATAGATAGATAGGAGATGGATGGATAGATAGATAGATAGATAGATAGATAGATAGATAGATAGATAGGAGATGGATATATAGATAGATAGATAGGAGATGGATGGATGGATAGATAGATAGATAGATAGATAGATAGATAGATAGATAGATAGGAGATGGATGGATAGATAGATAGATAGATAGATAGATAGATAGATAGGAGATGGATGGATAGATAGATAGATAGGAGATAGATAGATAGATAGATAGATAGATAGATAGATAGATAGATAGATAGGAGATAGAGGATAGATAGATAGATAGATAGATAGATAGATAGATAGATAGATAGATAGATAGATAGATAGGAGATAGAGGATAGATAGATAGATAGATAGATAGATAGATAGATAGATAGGAGATAGATAGATAGATAGGAGATAGAGGGAGGATAGATAGATAGATAGATAGATAGATAGATAGATAGATAGATAGATAGATAGATAGGAGATAGAGGATAGATAGATAGATAGATAGGAGATAGATAGATAGATAGATAGATAGATAGATAGATAGATAGATAGGAGATAGAGGATAGATAGATAGATAGATAGATAGATAGATAGATAGATAGATAGGAGATGGATGGATGGATAGATAGATGGATGGATAGATAGATAGATAGGAGATAGATAGATAGATAGATAGATAGATAGATAGATAGGAGATAGATGATAGAGATAGATAGATAGATAGATAGATAGATAGATAGATAGATAGAAGATAGATAGATAGATAGATAGATAGATAGATAGATAGATAGATAGGAGATAGAGGATAGATAGATAGATAGATAGATAGATAGATAGATAGATAGATAGATAGATAGATAGGAGATAGAGGATAGATAGATAGATAGATAGATAGATAGATAGATAGATAGGAGATAGATAGATAGATAGATAGAT